>NW_028318183.1:4243125-4574687 GCF_062004578.1 Staurois parvus | reverse complement strand
GTTGGCTATCAAGCTATAGCTGAGAGATGCTAAGATTTTCCTGGTCACACAGCCACTTCTAGATCCTCCTTTAGGTAGAATGTGTCCTTTACTTTAGTGAGACTTTCTCAGAAGATATCCATGCAAAATGTCCCAACAATAGATGGGCACTCCAATTACAGGGTGAACAGTGGTGGTGCTTGGACTGGTTGAGAATTGTGTTGATGGAAAGAATGAGCAAGTCCTCTATCTAGGATAACCTGTATATTTATTGTATTGCATCTATAAACCGACCTTCAGCGATAGATTCTAGACTATTTTAATTGGAAAGGCCATATTTATGGGGATGTTGTATTCTTGGTACTTTCAGCATATGTTATGTCCCATCTTAATGCATTCATAGCCATTCCCTGTGGAAGTTGTCTTAGCAATCACTGTGTTTTATTAAGGAGAAATTTTGGTTAAACAGCATTATGACCTCACAACCTATAATTAGGGCTGCAAGTCAGAATCCTATCTTCCTTATTTTTGATACCACATGAATTCAGTATTAGACAAATCTATTTAGAATAATTAACTAATTGCAAATTACCTTTCTGGGGAGATGGTGGGTTAGCCTGTGTGGGGCAAATAAAAGGCATTTACTGACACATATGAACAACGCTTTCATCCTACATAGTTACATAGTTAGTCTGGCTGAAAAAAGACAAAAGTCCATCCAGTTAAACCATTTAAAAAAAAAAAAAAAAAGTTATAATCCTATACCCACAGTTGATCCAGAGGAAGGCAAAAAAACCCAGCAAAGCATGATCCAATTTGCTTCTGCAGGGAACAAAAATTCCTTCCTGGTCCCCCGAGAGGCAATCAGATATTCCCTGGATCAACTTTACCTATAAATGTTAGTACCCAGTTATATTCTGTGTATCTAAGAAAGAATCCAGGCCTTTTTTAAAGAAATCCACTGAGCTGGCCAGAACCCACACTTGAGGGAGTCTATTCCACATTTTCACAGCTCTCACTGTGAAGAAACCTTTCCGTGTTTGGAGATAAAATATCTTTTCCTCCAGACGTAAAGAGTGCCCCCTTGTCCTCTGTGATGACCTCAGGGTGAATAACTCTACACCAAGGTCAGTATATGAATCACTGATGTATTTATACATATTACTCATATTCCCCCTTAATCTCCTCTTCTCAAGCAAGCCTCTGAAGTTTCATGGTAGAGTGACCTGAATTCAAGGTTCAAGGTCATGATATCATGGAGACATCATCCTATCCTTCAGAATTTGCAAGTATGATACTTGAGTGCTTTCACACAATAATGCATGGGGCATGTGATGCTAATAATCTAATGTTTTCAATCTTAAGAGGAAACCAGAGGAGAAACCTGACAAAGCAATTCAACTCTATACCAGGGGTGGACTGACCATCTGGAAACTCGGGTACTGCCCGAGAGCCCGGGGTCAGTAGATGGCCCCATGAGATGCCCCTGGTACCTTTTTCATAGGCTTTTTTGAGTTTGGGCAAGGACACAGGGGCCACATGATCCCCTATTGCCCGGGGGCCCCATGAGTTGTCATTTCGCCCCTGCTCTATACTCACTGTTCACTGGTGCCAATCAGACCTGACACCCCAGTGCCAGTAAAAAGGTTAACCATGCTGACATTAAAACACAACTCTGACCAAAATGTTATTCTTTTGTAGGTTTGACAAAAAATGAGGGGAACTGGAGTCTCTGTGACAGAATGGCACAGACAACAATAATATCCTAGTAGAGGTCCTTCCTTTTTTAAATTTAAATATTTAATATTTTACTGCCCCAGAGAGGTTTTTTCTCACTTCCTATTCTTCTGACCTCCATCACTGCATCGGGAAGTGAGAGAAAATGTCCCAATGGGGACAACAATAAAACTCAGACCAAAAATAGCTGCAGTTAGAATTTTGGTGAAAGCTCTTTACCTTAGTGATTCAGGTTATCCAGTTATTCTACTCCATCATAAATCTCATTATTCATCACAAATTTAAGTGTCAAAATATTAACCGATTATAACTAGAAAACATATTTTCAAGCAACAATCACATTTAGAGATGCAGTTCATGAATGAATCCTCTCAAAATTAAAAACTTTATTGACTTAGTTACTGGTTTTGCATAATGTGTGCAAACCTTAACCACTTTCCCTCCGGAAGATTTACCCCCCCTTCCTGAGCAGGCCATTTTTTACTATTCAGCACTGCACTATTTTAACTGGTAACTGTGCGGTCATGTATAGCTGTACATAAACTAAATTTATGTCCTTTTGTCACACAAATAGAGCATTCTTTTGGAGGTATTTTATTGAATTTTTTATTTTTTATGATATAAAGGAAAAAAGACCGGAAATTCTGAGGAAAAAAACCCAGTATTTTCTACTTTCTGTTATAAATAATAGCCAATAAACTCAAAGTTAAACCAACATGTATTCTGCTACATGTCTTTGTAAAAAAAATCCCAATACGTGTATATTAATTGTTTTGGATGAAAGTTATAGTGTCTACAAACTATGGTATATATAATACAATTTACGCAGCTTTTACATTCTGACTGCCTATCACATTTCTTGAAGTGCTAAAATGCCAGGGCAATACAACAACCCCCCAAATGACCCCATTTTGGAAAGAAGGTACCCCAAGGAATTTGCTGAGTGGCATGTTCAGTCAATGGATTTGCCACAAATTTTGGGAAAATTACACATTTTTTTTCACACAAAGTTGTCACTTAAATGATATATTGCTCACGTATGCCATGGCTGTATGTGGAATAATGCCACAAAACACATTCTGCTACTTCTCCCGAGTATGGGGATACCACATGTGAGAGACTTTTTGAAATCCAATGACCACCTTCAGGCTTTTAAAGGGCATATTTCCTCATTTCACTTCCTCACTATCACAGTTTCGGAGGCCCTAAAATGCTAGGATAGTACAAACATTTCCTTAAATGACCTCTTTTATGGAAATTAGATACCCCAAGGAATTTGATAAGAGGCATGGTGAGTATTTTGCAGATATCATTTTTGTCACAGGGTTTTGAAACAGAAAAAAAGAAAAGAAAAAATACATTTTCGTTTTCCCTTCTTCATTTTCCAAAAACTTGTGGCAACAAATGAGATCTGCAAAATACTCACCATTCCCCTTAGCAAATACCTTGGAGTGTCTACTTTCCAAAAGGGGTCATTTAGGGAGGGGGTGCTTCTACTATCCTGGCATTTCAGGGCCAACATTAAAAGCTTATGCCACACATCACCCACTCTTCTAACCACTTGAAGAGCAAGCCTTTTCTGACATTTTTTGATTACATGAAAAACCCTTTTTTTTTCTAGAAAATTACTTTTAACCCCCAAACATTATATATATTTTTAAAGCAATGACCCTATAGAATAAAATGGTGCATGTTGCAATTTTTTATGTTACACAGTATTTGGACGACATTTTTTCAAACTCTAATTTTTTGGGAAAAATACACTTTTTGAATCTTAATGCACAAAAACACAATATATTGCCCAATATGATATGATAAAATATAAAAGATTTGATTTGATAAAATATAAAAGATGATGTTATGCTGAGTAAATAGATACCAAACATGACATGCTTTACAATTGCGCACGCCCGTGCAACAAGGACAAACTACGAATATTTTTAATATTGATAGGCTATGCTTTAAAAGCCTTTACAGATCACCACTTTAAATTTATACAGGAGGTGTAGTGCTAGAATTACTGCTCTTGATCTGACGTTCGCAGTGATACCTCACATGCATGGTGCAATCTCTGTTTACATAGCATCACGGGACTGACCCTTGCATTTGCCTTTGCGCATGAGCATGGGAAGGGCGGCGGGGGTGATTTTTTTAAAAATTTTAATTTTTTTTTTTTACACTTTCTTTTTTTGATCACTTTTATTGTTATCACAGGGAATGTAAATATCCTACAATCCGAATACTTATTTCACATTCAAACTATTGTCCGCGGAAATGATAGATGTAAACTGCTCTGAACAAGATTTTTTTTTTCCCATGGCAACTCTCATACACCAGCCTCTTGATGAACACAGTTTCTTTATTCATATATAATTTATATGCAGATGATCAATTTTCCTGGGAGTAGAGCACAGTCATTTCTTGAATTGCTTGCTAAATAAAAAAACTTGCTATGTTCTAGTCTGGCCAAGTAACAGCATGCCATCTATCAAAAAGTTGTTAACTCCAATTGAGCAAATAAACAACTGAAATATGTATATACATAGAAAGTTTTTACATGCCAAAAGGGTTGTAGTAAGTAATAAATATTCTCTTGTGAGCCTACAAATGTTTCTGTACTGTACTACAAATTGGCTGTGGTACATGGCTTCTGCCTTCACTATGGACTATATGAAAATACCGCCACACTGGTGACACCCAAGTGCTGTTCTTTATATAAGGCTACCTAAATATCTCAGATCAGACTCTTCTATTAGAAGCCTATGTTCACATGTTAACTGTCAAGCGGTAAATCAGTACAATTTAATAATTTCTTTTTTAATAAGTAATTGAACTAAAAGGGATTTTATATGTTTACCCAAAGTTGTCCATTAAGTTGAAATTTTGACAGATAGATAGATAGATAGATAGATAGATAGATAGTTAGATAGTTAGATAGTTAGATAGTTAGATAGTTAGATAGTTAGATATATCAACTATGTTTGCCATATCCTTATAAGAGTAAACAGTTTGTGCCATTACCAGTTATTGGTTTGGAGCTTAGCGGTAGGATTGTATTAAAAATGAAAATTGGAGAACCATTGTCTCTGTAATAATTTTGGTTTAGAGTGCCTTCCAATGTAGCTTTGACCCCTACCAAAGTTCCTGGTGACATAACCTTTCTAAGTATGTTTAATGTGTATTATTTTCTTTTGTAACCAGTTCATGTTTCTTAGTACATAAAGTCAATTAGTACAAGACTAGTATAGGGAAAAGTCACCCAATACACATGGCCATCTCATATAATGGGATAATGGCTCCATACACTGATGTCACTGCCAAAAAGTGAACTGGTGCCAATGTTCTTAGAATGATAAACGCCTAATTATATTAGGATGTCTGCCAAAACCAGCCGCCTTAATAATAAAAGAGAACAACATGAAAATGCCTAGAGAAGCACAGAGCCTTTCTCTTTTCCATTTGTCAGTGTGAGATATATGTGGGCTCTGGGTTGGCACATGAATGTTCTGTGGGAAGGTTTGTCCATGCCCCACGCTGTGATTGTACTCAAGCTGCATATTAATGTGCATGTACAGGCCAGGAGCCAGAATGTACTGCTTTGTCTTCTAACTAAAGCTACTGCTCTGCTCCGGGTCTTTCAGTAAGTAATTAAACAGCTACAGGTATTGAGAATGATTTCATTACAGATATAGTTTATTGTTCTTTCACACAGTAGATGTTTGTATTATATATTGACATTCTTTAAAACTCTCTCTGAAAATTCTGACTAATCAGTATTAAAGGGAACCTGTCCTTCACCCTGCAATGGGACTGCCTTATTGGCCAGCATGGCATTTTTATTAAACAGATGTCTAGCAGGTGGATAGGGTTTAGTAGACAAGGATTATGTCCCAGATTGAAAAGTCAAGGCTTTCATAACAAAGTAAAAGCAATCTTGGATGAAGCACAGAGAAGACTTTTCTGAACAAGAGCAGCAACGCTTAATGACTGCAATTATAATCAGCGTTGTGTTCTTCTAGGACACATGGTAACTTTAGCTGTAAGTGGGCAGGACTTCATTTTAGGTTGGCTGGAAGGTTTGGCCTGGGTACAGTCTAAGCTTATGATACAAGGGCTATAATAACAATAAACTTGTTCACAGACATCAGGCACCCTCAGCGTCTAAAACCTTCTGGTGCCTCCCTAAACATAAAGGGACATATCATGGAAAAATGGAAAGAGGCAATGAAGTGTGCTGCAGACACATTTAGCTCAGGAATTAAGGTTTATAAGTTGAGAACAGTTAAGAAACAATAGTAATCGAACAAAATCTTCTAGTATGAAAGCAGCTTCCCACAGTCCTCAGCCATGAGTGCTTGCTGGCCCCTCAAAGACTTTAGATTATCTAACAATGTACCCACAAATGGCTAGATCAAAAGGCTGTGATCTAATGTATGTCTAATCTATGTCTGATCTAATGGGTAACACAACACAGACACTTATATCTATATAACTTGACTACAGTTCAGCTGTAATGTTAAATAGACCATTTATAGGTCAGGATAGATATATTTTAGATGCAGTAACCCATAGCAGCCAATCAAAATTCAACTTGTGAGAGTCACATAAGTACAAGACAGATTTCCTAAGGATTTCTGAACTTGAAATGCAGTGATTTTATTGTCTGCTCTCTCTCTCTCTCTCTCTATATATATATATATATATATATATATATATATATATATACTGATGTATATATAGTATATATTTTGTATTTCTATATATTTGTGTCATTAGTTAGCAACTCATTTCAGGATTTATGTAAAGGTAACAAAAGCCAGGACAGAGAGGGTTGGCGTCCCCTAGGTTATTATCTCCTTAGGCTTCCTAATGTATGTCTTTGGAAAGAAAATATTTGCCAAACATATCACCTATATAATACATTCAGAATGCTGTCTGCAATAAAAAGTCCTTGCAGAACATTGACTTTTGTGTGTAGGAGAAGAATTTTCCCTGGTCATTCATTGAAATTCATAAATTCGACATACGTATTACATATCATTATTAAATAACACACCAGCTGCGCAAGGAGTGTGAATTTCCATACCGGCTAATAAAGGGCAGCATTTAATCTGTCAGTCAAATTAATTTGCATGTCATTTCAAATAAAAGCACTGTCTGAGAAAGTTACTTAAGGTCAACCAGCAATCAGTTGCTATAAAGGTTTGTGGCATGAAGCAAGAACCAGCAGCTATAGATAATAAATAAATGCATCTAATTTTTTATGGTGGGTTGTTTTTGGCGCCAGAGTGGGGGTGTCATTGCTGACAACAAGAAAAATAAAAATGCCTTCCAACATCAGATGACACTTAACATGGCCTTTATACTGACCCTCACACTTAACGCCCAGCTGTATTTATTACTATAATGCTGTCAGGCTACATATACAATAATAAATATGCTCTTCTTTTTTAGCATTAAAATAAAATACTCTGTGCTATCAGTACACTGGACAAGCACATCTCTCAGACTGAAAAATGTCTGTGTTCAAATTCAAATAGCTTATACATTTATATAACTCATCAGGTGCTACTTATCAACACTTCTGAATGAACCCTCTGCACACTGTTTTGATTTGGTTCGTATACATTGCAATACATGTTCAAGCTATTAATCTTCTGGGACCATTGAACTTAAGCCAGACATACATACATCACAATTTATCCAGTTCAGCCAAATTCCTTCCATCTATGGGCAGGCTGATTATACCCAAGTTGATCCATAAATTGACTTGGGTAAAACCAGCCTGGCAGATTTGTCTTCATGTGATTACTGCCAGCAGCCATAGCCGCTAGCAGTAATCATTGTGGTCTTCCGACCTAGAAGGCTCCCTGCCTCCTCCCCCTGCCATGCCTGGAAAAATACAATAGCACTGCAAGAGGGATTCCTCCATCAACACAGTAAATTGAGCTATTTTTTTTTTCTTTCCCCCGTGGTGAAAGGAAAGAAAATCAAATCATCTATGCACTGATTTAAACCTAAGCCATAGATGGGTAGAATTTTGAATGGAAATTCTTAGAAAAAGAATGTTTCATTTTCTAATCAATAATGGATCAAATTTGAATTTGTTTTCAACTGCAGTAATGGGAAAATGCGAAGGAGCAGGATGGAAAATGTTTCTCGAATGAAGGAATTTGTGGTTTTCGTTTGGTAGAGTGCATTCATTTTAAAATCAAAAGTTAAAAGCAACAAAATCTTTTGCCGAACAGTCAAATATTCTGAAAATGTTTCAAGAATTTTCCTAAGAATTTTTGTTTGGTTTTCTATCCATTTATTGCCATTGCTTCTGCAATGTTGGACATCCCGGGCAGAAGGAAAGGTAAGTATGTACTCCATTCTTTTCCAAGTTTTTTGTTTTAACTTAATAAAAATCATGACAGAGTCACTTTAACACCAATTGTGACATTGTTACTAGTTGTAACAGAATTAAAGTTTGCCCTTGAATACATTTTATGAATAAAGAAAAATAAATAATCAAAGAAAATGATTCTGCTTGAGATTCGCTTTCATTTTGTTTGCAGCTTTTATCCCGGCATATATGCTGTATATGTAGTTAATTTTGCCAAGCGGTTCTGGAGGCAAAAATAGTTTTATGAGTGTTATCTCACACCAGCACTCCAAACATGTAGATATAAAGAAAGCATAATAAAAAATTCTGTAGATAGCATTCCTGTGTAGGTGTAAGAGATATGACATGCTCCTTATGAAGAAATCAAATATTTCACATTCATTCAGCTCCTTGAGGCTGATTATTATCAATGTAGTCACTTCATGACCAGGATAGAAGTGGATCAGGTGGAAATAGAATGCGTAGATGTATTAATTTAATATGGCGAAGAACAATACGTGTACTTGGAAATGCAAATGTCTCCTTTATCAAAAAAACATTATAAGATGTTTGGAGGTAATGAATAAAGTGTATGATAACTTATGTAAGTAAGTTTTCTCTGAATTTCCCTTCTGGGCTTGTTTGTATGCCTGAAAATCAGTAATGAAACTTGCAAGGCCAGGTTTATATTTCAATTTTTTTTTTATTGAAAGAATCAATCATACAGACCAACAATACCAACATATGAGAAATGTATAACTTATCAAACAATAATCACTTGTGAAGAGACATGACACAGACATTATACAGAAAGATGAAGAAATTGGACATAGCAAATATGTATGGAACCAAATAGTCCCTCCAGTGTAGTCTACAGATAAAGAGGATAAACTGCAACAATAAACAGAAATATACAGTCATGGCCGAAATTGTTGGCACCCTTGATATTTCTCCAGGAAATCATGTATTTCTCACGAAACGTATTGCATTAACACATGTTTTGCTATACACATGTTTATTCCCTTTGTGTGTATTGGGACAAAACAAAAAAAGGGAGGAAAGAAAGCAAATTCGACATAATGTCACACAAACCTCCAAAAATGGGCTGGACAAAAGTATTGGCACCCTTTCACAACTGCGGATAAATAAGAATGTTACAAGCATGTGATGCTCCTGTAAACTCACCTGGGGCAAGTAACAGGTGTGGGCAATATAGAAATCACACCTGAAAGCAGATAAAAAGGAGAGACGTTCACTTAACCTTTGCATTGTGTGTCTGTCTGTGCCACACTAAGCATGGACAACAGAAAGAGGAGACGAGAACTGTCTGAGGACCTGAGAACCAAAATTGTGGCAAAATATCAACAATCTCAAGGTTACAAGTCCATCTCCAGAGAACTAGATTTGCCTTTGTCCACAGTGCGCAACATTATCAAGAAGTTTGCAACCCATGGCACTGTAGCTAATCTCCCTGGTCGTGGACGGATGAGGAAAATTGATGAAAGATTGCAACGCAGAATAGTCCGGATGGTGGATAAGCAGCCCCAAACATGTTCCAAAGACATTCAAGCTGTCCTGCAGGCTCAGGGAGCATCAGTGTCAGCGCGAACTATCCGTCGACATTTAAATGAAATGAAACGCTATGGCAGGAGACCCAGGAGGACCCCACTGCTGACACAGACATAAAAAAGCAAGACTACAGTTTGCCAAAATGTACTTGAGTAAGCCAAAAGCCTTCTGGGAAAACGTCTTGTGGACAGATGAGACCAAGATAGAGCTTTTCGGTAAAGCACATCATTCTACTGTTTACCGAAAACGGAATGAGGCCTACAAAGAACAAAACACAGTACCTACGGTAAAATATGGTGGAGGTTCAATGATGTTTTGGGGTTGTTTTGCTGCCTCTGGCACTGGGTGCCTTGACTGTGTGCAAGGCATCATGAAATCTGAGGATTACCAAAGGATTTTGGGTCGCACTGTAGGGCCCAGTGTCAGAAAGCTGGGTTTGCGTCCAAGATCCTGGGTCTTCCAGCAGGACAATGACCCCAAACATACGTCAAAAAGCACTCAGAAATGGATGGCAAAGAAGCGCTGGAGAGTTCTGAAGTGGCCAGCAATGAGCCCAGATCTAAATCCCATTGAACACCTGTGGAGAGATCTTAAAATTGCTGTTGGGAAAAGGTGTCCTTCCAATAAGAGAGACCTGGAGCTGTTTGCAAAGGAAGAGTGGTCCAAAATTCCGGGTGAGAGGTGTCAGAAGCTTATTGATGGTTATAGGAAGCGACTGATTTCAGTTATGTTTTCCAAAGGGTGTGCAACCAAATATTAAGTTAAGGGTGCCAATACTTTTGTCCAGCCCATTTTTGGGGTTTTGTGTGACATTATGTCATATTTGCTTTTCTGCCTCTGTTTTATATTTGTTCCAATACATACAAAGGGAATAAACATGTGTATAGCAAAACATGTGTTAATGCAATACCTTTTTTGTGTGAAATACTTGATTTTCAGGAAAAATATCAAGGGTGCCAACAATTTCGGCCATGACTGTATAGTGCACTATGAAAAACAATTAACCATAAGCATTAACAACCTGTAGTCAGGCACCAATATGTGATACAGCAAAAAGTAATGTTGGAAACAAAACATGTAAAAAAAATTTATGAAAAAGAAAATGAGAGGGTCAGCCATGGTCCCGCTAAGGGACGGAGAGGTATCGAATCCACAGAACCCAGGTACTGTCAAATTTTGACGCATTGTTATTAAGAATACAGGTGAGTTTGTCATTAATCATGATTCAATTCAGTTTATTTTTGACGTAATAAAGTGGTATCACCGATCGCTTCCAACATTTAGGAATTGTAATTCTTGCAGCCAGGATAATATAAAGAATCAATTTGGTCAATTTCTTGGGGGTTCCTGAAGGTGATTTCAGAAAAAGGGCTACCTCCGGGGACCTATGGATATTCACTCCTGCGATATTCACTCCTCCAAAATCTGGTCACTACAGGGCATTGCCATCAAATATGGCATAAGGTTCCCTTCCGCCCACAGCTCCGGAAACAGGAAGGCGATGTGGTAGGGTACATTTTTGCACGGCGTGTAGGGACTAAGTACAATCATTGAAGTGTTTTATAATTAGATTCAATAAGTGTGGAATTAATAGAAATCTTGGACAAAGTTTAAGCCGTATCCTGCCAGTCAGTTTGTTCCAAGTAGATATTTAAGTCCTGTTCCCACTGAATCATATAAGGGAGCTTGGTTTTTGGATTAATAAGGGAAGCGTCAGGAATGGACTCAGCACTGGTGGTGGGACTCACCTGCCATGTGGGCTGCAGTACCAAGGCTGACCAGCGGGTGCTCTCAGCAGCCAGAAGCTCACTCCTGCAGTCAGCCAACACCTGGGGCTGATTGCAGGAGGTGTATTTAAGGAATGGCCAGACCTGCAGTCAGTGCCTTGGTGTATGTTTCCCATGAGCCCCTGTACCTGGTATCCTGTGTTCCTGCCTATCTGCCTAGTTGCTGACCCTGCTTTGATCCTGACCTCTGCTGACCGTCTCCTGTTGAACCCCTGGCTTGCCTGACCATCCTTCTGCCTGATCCTCTGTACCGCACTGCCCGTGAGTTACTGAACCCGGCTTGTGACCCTGACTATTCTCTGCCTGCTCCTCCGGTACCTCACTGCCCGCACGTTGCTGACCTGGCCTGCCTGACTACGCCTGACGCTACCCAGACGATCCATCCATCCCGCACGGATCCAGTCACTACTGTGCAAACCTGCCAGCCCCTTCACATCAGGCTTTCCCCCGGTACATACCCTCGGCGGACCCCTCTACCACAGTTGGGGGCACTCAGGGGCCGCGACCTGGTCTCAGTCCTGCGCCAAGTCTATCGCCACCATCAGGGGCTCTGGTGAAAAGGCAGACTGGGGCTAAGACTCCGCGCCCTGGGGAATCCTGTTCTGTGGGTCATTAGAGATCCCTCCTGGCGGTGCCTGACAGTACCTTACGGCCCGCCTGACCATTCCACCTCTCCAGCCCTGACTACGCCTGTGTTCCTGAAGCCTGCTACTTCCCTGTGTCAGTCCACACATTTCTGGTCACACCCGGATCCCTGACAGGAAGTATATATAGTGGATATTCAAACTTTCAACATACCAGTAGTTCGACAGGATCATTCAAAGGAGGTAAGCGTTAAGGGGCCTGTTAATAATTTAAGTTTGAATTGTATAAAGGACACAATTTGATTATATTGAAAGATTTCACTAGATGGGAGTTGGTGTTTATAAAGAAAATATTGTAAGGAGTACAGGTGATCCCCATCTAAATAATCCCCGTTACATAGAAAGCTCTTATTGATCCACCACTGAAATAAAGAGGGTACAAGCCCAGGTACAAATTCAGGATTACAGAAGATGGGAGCTAAGGGGGTATGGGGGGAAGATAAGGATTTATGGATGCACAGCCTGTCCCATACTGCTAAGGAGTAACATAATGTAGGGTATAAAATGGGAGGATGTAGTCAATTGGGAAGCCACATAAGAGAGCCAAAAGCATAAGGATGACAAGATAGGGCTTCAATACTAACCCATTGGGGTGTAGGACCTTTGGCTGTAGTATAAGAGAGCTGTGTTATCTGGGCTGCATGGAAATAGGCCAGGAAGTTGGGAAGTCCGAAGCCGCCATGTGTTTTTTGGGAATATGGTGTTGAATTATTATTTGGGGGGGCGTCTATGACCCCATACGAAACGAAAGACTTCTGATTGTAATCGTAATAGTTCTCGTGAGGCTAGGTTTAATAGGCAGTTAACATTGATCAAATACACTAGAGGTTTTAAAAAGCCTTTCATCATTGTTCCCATCTTCCTTACAGAAGCACTAATAAAGGCCTAATCATATTCTCAGTCTTCTTTGGATAAAATCAGTATTGGTGGCAACATTTCTGGCATCAGAAGTCCTTATTTCACCATCAAACTTTTCACTAAGTTTCCGAGCACCACAAAGCAAACTTCAAACATGTGGTCTTTGCAATCATGATCTATACATCTACTATGCAGAGTATTAGGGAACAGTGTGACCTCTAGAGCTGGCTCTGAACAATGGCCATATAGAAGGCATTGTATTGCTAATGACTATGCACCCTTATTGTGGAAGAAATGCTATATGAAGCATGGGAAAGGCATTACCTCCTATTGCCTCCCCATGAGTCTGATGATCCCCCTCAGACTGTTGTTATAGTAAAGGCTTTGTAAAAGCTGGCCAGTAGAACTTACAACTGAAATTTTGGCCTGTTTTGTCCTCATTAGAGATGGAAAAAGCTTGGAAAAAATGGAAAAATTGGGAAAAATTTGTTATTTTCTGTTTTCTCCCAAAGCCATTTTTGTTTTGTTTTTTTCTGGAAATTTTTTTTTAAAAGTATTGAAATTGTTATTTTACAATGATAAATAATATATCCATGGCATGTATTCAAACTATATAACATGAAGACATTAATGAAAGATTTCTGAGACTTTATGTAAAGTCTTAAATTATTGAAAATTCTCACAGCTGAAGACAAGCAAATCCTGGAATACAGTTAAAGCAACACTGTACTTCTCAATGCAGTTCTCAAACAAGAGAAATATGCATTTCTAGGGGAAACTGCATGGGAAAAGCTCCAGTTTAGTTTGCTTGTGGGTTCCATCTTGTACCTCCTACAGCTGGGTGATTGTTGGGATACAGTAGATGATAGTATCTGTCATCTCAGGAATTAATTGTATATTTCTTGTAATTTTCTTTTCCAAATGCTACAAGTATGACAAAACACATCCTCACTTGCCAGAGGTGCCCTAAAGACATAAAAAAATACTTTATAGAACTAATGAGGACTATAATGAAAGTGTAATTCAATGCAAATAAAAAAAAACAAGTGGTATGTGTGACTAGATGTGCACGCCGGAAATTTTCATTTTTGATGCATTTGTTCATTGAACAATTTTGTTTTGTCATATTCATTATGTCGAATGGATTTGTTTTCGGAATTAATTTTGTATCTTTTTCATATATTCGTTGGTCTGGGCGGAATAAAAAAAGTTGTAGTTTTTCCAGAAGATTGCTATATATTTGATATATTATCAAATCGGACAGATTTGAATCGGAAGGGTTCAATATTTTCAGATGCTAGTCCAAACCACCAAGAGAAATGGCATGAGCTGATTGAACAATATCGACTGGCACCATGTGCATCCGAATTAACAAATGTAATGAAATTCTTATCCATTCATTATCCAAATTATTGAACAATTTTTCTATGGGCCCAACTACTATCGCATCATGTGACATCATGCAAAGGAAAGAAATGCATTCAATAATTTCATTATAACTTTTTTCAGATTCATTGACATTTTTTACTATGTACATTCAGAGATTTGTATATATTGGAATCTCTAAAAATTTAATTTTTGTCCAAAAAAAAGTTGTAACAAAACGCACGTCTATGTGTGACCATTTCTGTTTCTCAGAACACTTCCTCACACCTGTGTTCTACATTGTACTGAGCATTTGCATGTTAACTGATATAAGTATCAGGTGGGCCAACAGGTTAGCTTTCAGTTTATGCCTGGTGTTCTGTCTCTCCAATCTAATCATTGAAAGTGTGATCTCTGTAACTTACAGTTGTGATGAGATAGCGATAACTCCAATCTTAGTTGAATAACACAGGCAGTGACTCGATCTAGATGACACCTTGTATATCTTGTGAAGTTTATTCCATAAACTGAGAGAATCTTACAACAATGAATATCTGATAGGTCAAAAGATCATAATGTGATCTGCTTCCATAAGACATGAGGCATGAAGCTGAAATGCATTTCTGGGAAAGGGGGTGGGCTATCTATACAGCAAGAACTAAACCAAAGGAAAGGGAGGAGCAGAGACAAAATACAAAGAACACTTAAAGGCATATGACAGTCATGTGAAACATGACACATGGTATGGGAGTTGTATGCCTTTATGGTTTGGATTGCATTAGGATTTGAAAGTGTAGACCTTGCATCTGAGCTCCTAATCTGAGTTCTGTTACTGTATATAAAAGAGAGGTCACTGTCATAAGACCTAAGACTGTTCTGAAATTCCAGTACAATGCAGACCATTGGGCCATTGAACTAATCTGGCTAGACTCTGGGGTATCAGCAGGAGTATCAGTAACAAATCACATTAGAGCAAGGGGCAATACATACTTAATTGGCTGAACCTGTACTGTATTGTGTTTAGTTAAATCCAAATATTTTAAAGCTAATGTAAGCAATATGTCACAGGTCTTACAGCAGTCTCTCTCTGTAACTGGGTAGTCTCTCTTATTCCAAATACATGAAAGTAGGTGCTACTACCTCCCAGTGTTATAATACAGCTTTATCACCAGTGCTCTGGCAGATGCAGTTGACTTCTTATCCACACGATTCCTATAAGCAAAGAAAAGCTCATGGCAGGTAACAGATGACACACACAAATGTCAACGCGTTTCAGCCAAACTGACCTTATTCATGAATGAAGCCAGTTTGGCTGAAACGCATTGACATTTGTACCTGTCATCTGTTATCCTCCAATAAACACAAGATTGCAGAGTATACACCGGAGTGCATGCAATTTCTCTTATTAACTGGGGTGTCCCTAGAAGTCTCTCTGCACCCTGACGGTGTCTTTGGGCAGTCTCTTTGACTGACTGGGCAGCCTCTGGATAGTCTCTTTCTACAACTGAGCATTTGCTAGGTACTATGGTGTTTCTCTGGGGTATAAGGTCCAGTAGTTTGGATATTAGCAGACTCAGAGTAAATTGTTAATATGTAATAGGTTTGCTTTAGATTGTAGTTTGTTAAGCAGGTTGCAGTGTGTTATGAAATATGTCGGTCCTGTTGGCAGTAAAATAAAATAAATCATCAAGTCAGTGACAATTTCAGATGATCATGCAGATTGAAAGACAATGTTTTACCTGGAGAAAACATTTTACTGTTTGCACAATGAGTCACCGTTTCTTGTCAAATGACTCTTATTAGGCAATTATTTACTAGCTGGCTTGGTAAAGCGTTCACGGTCATAGAAATGAAAGTGAATGTTTCTTAGAAATCCATTGAAAGGTGACTTAAACTGAATTGTTTACATCAAGGTTTTTACTTGTTTGCCATTTAGATAACATTTAGAGATTTTCTGTACTTACTGCTCTTATTTTACAGTACATATTAAAGTGGGCCTGTACTCAAAAGGTGAAGATGCTATATTGTAGGAAATGTTATTTGCACCTTATTAATACCTTAAAAAATTTACCTTTTGCCTGGAATTCCTCTTGAAAAATAGCGGAGCGTTCCGTGGTATGTCGTTGTACCAAGGCACTCCTGTGCTTTCAGCCTCATAGCTGTATCTGTGCAGTATGAGATCCAAGGCAATACTGCTTTTGACTGCAAATTTAAGGAGATTTTGCATGATTTTTCACTACTGGTGATGTCACTACTGTTTTCCTTGCTGGAGGCTCTGACATAAAGGAGCAAAGTATATAGTTCATAGGTAGGGACATTGATAAGATACACTATATTGTCAAAAACATTGGGACAACCCTCCAAATCATTGGATTCAGGTGTTCCAATCACCTCCATGGCCACAGGCAGGGGCGGACTGACCATTTGGAAACTCGGGCATTGTCCGAGGACCCGGGGTCAGTAGGGGGCCCCATGAGATGCCCCTGGTACCTTTTTCATAGGATTTTGTGAGTTTGGGCAAGAACACAGGGGCCCCATGATCCCCTATTGCCCGGGGGCCTCATGAGTTGTCAGTCTGCCCCTGCTATTAAGAGTACAATTCAAATTTTATTGAACAAACCTCCTAATGATAACAGTATTTTTGTTAAACATAAAAAAACTTACAATGCACTGTTCCAAATTATTATACACAGTAAGTTTCAAAACACTTTATCGGTTGTAAAGAACTAAAAATTGTCATTTGTTGTGTTTGCAGCATATTTACTGAAATCAAAAGCTATTTCAATCAAACTTTTAACAACATTTTAACTTTTTAAACATTTTAACACAGGACCCCTTATTTGATAGCAGCTTCACAAGTCTTGCATCCTTTGAACTTGTGAGTTTTTGGACAGTTTCTGCTTGAATTTGTTTGCAAGATGTCAGAATAGCCTCCCAGAGCTGCTGTTTGGATGCAAACTGCCTCCCACCCTCATAGATCTTTTGCTTGAGGATGCTTCAAAGGTTCTCAATAGGATTGAGGTCAGGGGAGGATGGAGGCCACACCATAACTTTCTCTCCTATTATCCCCATAGCAGCCATTGATGCAGATATTCTTTGCAGCATGAGATGGTGCATTGTCATTCATGAAGATGATTTTATTATGGAAAGCATAGTTCTTCCTTCTGTACCAGGGAAGAAAGTGGACAGTCATAAACTCCACATACTTTGCAGGGGTCATCTTTACACCTTCGGGGACCCTAAAGGGGTCGTCCAGCTCTGTTCCCATGATTCCGGCCCAAAACATGACTCCACCACTGCCTTGCTGACGTCGCAGCCTTGTTGGAACAGGGTGGCCGTCCACCAACCATCCACTACTCCATTCATCTGGACCATCCAGGGTTGCATGGCACTCATCAGTGAACAGGACTTTTTGAAATTTAGTCTTCATGTATTTTTCTGCCCAATGCAGCCGTTTCTGCTTGTGAGCATTGGTTATTGGTGGCCGAATAGAAGGTTTATGCACAGTTGCAAGACTCTGGAGGACTCTACACCTTGATGTCCGTGGGACTCCAGAGGCACCAGCAGCTTCAAATATCTGTTTGCTGCTATGTAATGGTATTTTAGCTGCTGCTCTCTGGATCTAATGCATGGATCTGGCAGAAATCTTCCTCAATATGCCTTTATCTGCACGAACCCGTCTGTGCTCTGAATCAGCCACAAATCTCTTAAGTTTTCATGAAATATCTAATGTTTTCATACCTCGTCCAAGGCATTGAACTATTTCACTCTTTTTGGCAGCAGAGAGATCCTTTTTCTTCCCCATATTGCTTGAAAATGGTGCTCTGCTTAATAATGTGGAACACCCTCCTTTAGTAGTTTTTCCTTAAATTGGGCTCCCCGGCCAATCTAATTATCACAGGTGTCCGAGATTGTTTTCAGTGATCAAAAGAGCCCTGACACACAATGCCATCCATGAGTTAAACTGAAAAACGAAATATTTAATCTTTGTGACACTTAAATAGAATTTGCATAATAATTTGGAACAGGGTGTAAATATAAATCTAGGAAGAGCAATGATAGAGAGATCAAGTTGGAAGTTGGATGTTTTATTTGTTTTGCCCACTATGGTCCTGCTTTGCTGTTTACTCATTACAGTTGGCATTCCCCTCCACCTTATAGCAGAAATACTGTAAATACATACGTGATTTTGCATATCCTGGTAGGGGCATACGCGAATCGCACGCGCGCCCTACCCGCACCGACATTCACGGCCTTGCTGTCAATCACCGGGTCCCGGCCAGTGATTACTCATCGGCACCTGGTGATTGCCGAAAATCTCCAACGGGGGCAAGACCTGTGTATAAACAATACAGATCTCTCCCCTGTCAGCTCCTGCACACTGCTTTGTATGGCTCTGCAGAGCTATACAAAGCAGTGTGCTTACAGTGAAACACAGACACAGCCCACTTAGTAAAACAGCACACAGTTAACCCTTTGCTTGTCCTACATGTTAACCATTTCCTGCCCAGTTCCATTAGTACAGTGTCAGTGCTTTTTATTAGCACTGATCACTGTGTTGGTGTCACTGGGGATGTCAGTGACACTAAATCAGTTCCCCCCAGTGTCAGAATGCCTGCTGCAGTCCCGTTATAAGCCGCTGATCGCCGCCATTAATTGCAAAAACAATTTAAAATTCCAGTATATATACCGCCATTTGTAAACGCTATAACTTTCATGTAAACCAATTAATTTACATGTATTGGGATTTTTTTAGCAAAGACATGTTGCAGAATACATTTTGGCCTAAATTTATGCTGAAATTAGATTTTTAATTTTTTTTTACTGGACATGTTTAATAGCAAAAAGTCAACAATATTGTTTTTTTTCTCAATATTGTCAGTCTATTTTTGTTTATAGCACAAACAATAAAAAATAAAACCAGGCGATCAAATGGCACCAAAAGAAAGCTCTATTTGTGGGAAAAAAAGTACATAAATTTAATTTGGGTGCAGCATTGCATGACCGCACAATTACCAGTTAAAGTAATGCAGCGCAGTATCCCAAAAAATGGCCTGGTCAGGAAGCGGGTAAATCCTCTGGAAGGCACGTGGTTAAGTGTTATATTTGACAAACAAAAAGTGGACCTTGCAACACCCCCCCTCCCCAAACTAAAGTAAGTAAAAAAATAAAGCATTAGAAGAAAATGTAAAAAAAACACTAGTCGTGCACACCAGTATTTTTTTTTATCATTTCAGATGGCAGTTCATTGAAGAATTTTTGTTTTCAGAATTCGTTTCCTATCTTTGGTATTCATTTTGTATATTCATTGCCCTGGGTGAATTTGAAAAAATTAGCAGTTTTTCCTGAAGATTGCTATATATTTGATATATTATTTAATCTGAAGGATTTGATATTTTCGGATACCAGAGAAATGGTATGATTGGACATTCGATTGGTGTTACATGCATCTGAATTAATGAATGGAATGAATTTTTGATCTATTCGTTAGCCAAATTAAAATTATTGAACAAATTTGAAAATGACATTCCTTTCCCCATGGGCCTGAACTACCATCACATCATGTAACATCATCCAAATGAAACTAATGCATTTGTTAATATTGTTATACCTTTTTCGGATTTGTTGACATCTCCTTACTATGTCCATTGAGAGATTCATATGCATCCAGATCTCCAAAAATAAAATTTTTGTCCAAAAAAAGATTAAAAACAAAATACACATTTCTAAAAAAACGTAGCTTACGCCCTGGCTTCTTGCAGCTTCCCATAAACCAGTGATAACATTGGGCCTCACTGTGAGATATTGGAAAAACTAAGGAACCAAAATCTCAGGAGAAGATGCTCCAGCACTGTGCAATTGTTTATTCTTGTTGATTTCTTCACTTTCTCTAGATCAGCCTTTCTCAACCAGGGTGCCCAGGCGTTTACCCTGGGGTGCCTTGAGGTTTCTTCAGGGGTGCCTTGGCAAAATGTCTAAGAATTGCCCAAAACTTGTTTGCAAGCCAGTGGGTGGAACAAGTCTGCCTTCTAGTTACACAAAGCCACAGGTTTTCATTGAGCACCATTACGACCTTCTAGCCGACAGCATCCTGACAACCAATGATATCATCAAGGAGTATGTCAGCTGCCTGCACAGCATCCTAGTTTGACCCTCCCCTGTCCCTCTCCATCAGTGCTGGGGTCACATTAGCTCAGTTAGGGAGAAGAGAAACATTGGAATACTAGTCTGTACCAGTGTGCAAAAGTGTATTTGCTTTGGAAGAATAAATCACCTCTAATGTTGGGTGTCCTACATGTCTGGATGTTGCTGCATTATATAAAACTATTAGAATAGATTTTCACATTTTAGAATTGGGTGCCTCAAGACTGTCCATACTTTTCAAGGGTGCCTCGGGACTGTCTATAATTCCAAGGGTGCCTCGGGACTGTCTATAATTTTCAAGGGTGCCTCGGGACTGTCTATAATTTCCAAGGGTGCCTTGACTGAAAAAAGGTTGAGAATAACTGCTCTAGATATTATAGTACAATCAGGTGACGTCGCAGGCTTAAAGGAAGCAGCTGGAACCTGGAGTGTAAGGTAAGTATTGTTTATATTTTTCTTCAAGTATTTTAGTTTTATTGCTTTTAGCCCCGATTCACAACAGTGCGACTTGTCATCCAATTTGTTCCAATTGTCATCGGTTGGAGTCGCTCTGATTCTGAAAATAGTTCCTGCACTGTTTTCAGCAATTTCAGATGTGACTTGCATAAACATCTGTGATGAAATCGCACAGATGTCAGGAAAGTCGCACCTGAAATTGCAATGACCTGCAGGTTTGAAACTGCGCTTCTTCAAGATTTCAAAGTTGCATTTAGTGTGAACCAGGGCTTACTGTGCATTTTTTATTGGGTGGAGTGAGGCAGAAAGTATTGCAATATAGTGGAGCCGCTTGACATACACCTTACAATGACTTTATGTTCTTTTACATTTTATAACTATTTTCACAAGGGTATATTTAAAGCAGTATTAAACCCAAAACCAAAAATGTAATATACAGTATTGCAGCTTACTAATCATTAGATGTGGTGGCTGCATTCGTTTTTTTTTTACGTTTTTCTTTTCCCTCTGTTTTCACCTGGTGATCTGGCCAGTAACACACCTCCTGTATTAGAGTGCCCCCACTCTGGATGAAGCAGCACTGGGGACACCTTTGAACAGCAGCATTGTCAGTCTAGGGGGAGAGAAGTGTTAGCTGTACTCGCCAATTTAGATACACTAACAAACTGAAGCCAAGCTCCAGCTAACTCTTTTTAAGCAGTTAAAGTCTTTTTTCCTTTGAAATAAAGGTTTTATATAAATAAATAAACGCTGATCTTTGTAAGCACCCCTGTCAGTGGTAAATGGTTTGTCCCAATCTTCTAACTGCTACATTAGTAGGAGAGCTCATTCTGTTGAAAAACAACAGACTTACTGGCAGGATCACCAGGTGAAAATAGAAGAAAGCCTAAAAAAAAAGAAAACGGATGCATCCATCACATCTAAGGATTGGTAATCTACAATATTATAAATAAAAATATTATATATATTAATGTTTACTTTGGGGTTTAATACTGTGTTAAACTATTTAAAAAACTTGCATCAAACTTGTCCTAAGTAGTTGTTGGTAAGTTTGAAGCAAATCGTGCAAAAAGGTTGCAATGCATATGGTCAGGGCTTCTGTTAGAAAACATGGGGCCCCATACAGCCAACCTGACAGGTGCCCCCCCCCCCCCCCAAACCCCCCCCCCCACAGTTTACTATGCTTCAGTTATAAATAAACACAGTGAGTGACTGGTACCGGTCACTCATTGTGTTCATTCAGGAAAGGAAGTGGCTGGTAAATGTGACATATTTACCGAGCTCTTCCCCAACGCTCCATGCTGAATGATCCTATGGTGTGCTTGCTGTAGCCAGTGGGAAGGAAAGAAAGAAAACTGGAAGCACTGCAAAGGAGGGGGCACATGGGGGGGGGGGCTTGGACAGCAGGGGGGATCATATGGGAGACAGGGAGGGTGATGGGTGCATGGGGGGGGCAATTACTGTAACCGATCCCCTGAATATTATATTATAGACTGCATTGTACCTCATCCCTAATAAACAATTACAAGAATACCAAGAAAGAAAATAATGGGACTTTACTGGCACAGTATAGGACAAACTCACGTTTGTAAGTTTACACATTTATTAGAATACATATTGAAGTGACATTGTTTAAAAGCAATACATGGCTAACCAGTCCAAGTAATATCGGCATTGTCTTCTATAGCATTATATTCTCCAAAGGTCGGCGCGTTTCGCTTGTTAACTTCTTCAGGACCATAAAAATTGGAGGCGAAGAGATCAGTTCCCTTGGTTAAGAGAATATACATATATACACATACATAAATCATTAATCATGCAAAATAAATTCCAGGAAGCCTGCTTTCAGCTGCTGAAGAGAGAGCCGTGCACAGGATCGGTTCCAGTAATTGCCCCCCTCCACTGTGCCAATCACACTACCTGCCCACCCAGCTGCCTGGGCCCCCCTGCTGGCCTGGGCCCAGTACAGAAGCACTGGTGGTACCCCCTTATCCACAGCCCTACATTTGGTCATCTTTAGTTGTCATGAGAATAGCTACCCTTTATATTCATATTCCTAGAACTTTCATATTAGCATCTATTTTCAAAAATGAGAACATTGTGCTGGTAATAAGGAGGGAGTGTACCATCACACAGGAATATGTTGAAATCATATAAAGTGAAATGGCTACTTGTTTTTTGCAGCTTCTCATTTACTCCAGACAGATCGGTGCTCAATACTCTTAAAAATGGTAAAAAAAATAAAACTAGTCAGCATTAGGTTTTAGGTGTCTTCATGTCACATAGTAGCCCTGCAGGAAGTGGAAACTGGAACCACTTTCAGTAGATGAACCTGCAGATTTTATTGTTCCTGGCATGCTGTTTGATCTGATTGCATATTAGAATAAGAATATTACCATAAACAAAAGAAAACAAAGCTCTCTCTTTGACAATAAAGACTGCTGAGCTGTGTGTATGCAAAGCAGGTAAGGTTATGTTCTATGTATCAAAGGGTCATCATTCTCCGCTTCCTTTTCAGTGTTTTTATTATTTGTGTCCCCCTCCAAACTTACCATCACCTCTCAATGAAGACACCATGGGGTTTATTTACTAAAGCTGGAGAGTCCAAAATCAGACTGCCTTCTGCATAGAAACCAATCAGCTTCCAGGTTTCATTGGCAAAGCTTCATTGAACAAGCTGAGGTTAGAAGCTGATTGGTTTCTATGCAGAAGGGAGTCTGATTTTAGACTCTCCAGCTTTAGTAAATAAACCCCCATGTGTCCCAACTTTCTAAAATGGAAAAGAAAGAAACATTAATTTGATTTAGGCAAAATGATAGACAAATGCCAATTCTATATCATAGTTCCATTAATTCTGGTGATATAAAGGGTCAAGCTGAGGGGTAGCAAGATGCGGCGAATGTCGCCACTTTGGGTGCTTCAGCAGGAGGGGATGCAAAAAGGGCAGGACTTGCAACCTGTGTTGTTGCTGAAGTAGTTCATGGGTCCTGATGGGAGGGCATACTTTGATCTTTTTACCTTGGGTGCTAACCCTGGCATTGCACCTCTGGTTTCCTCCTTTATTCATTGACTTGGGCACAAAAGACCTTGTCCTGAAACATTATTTCATGTGTTAATTGTACCTGTTAATGTACCTGTTAAAGTAGTTACAGACATTAATTCTCAGCTTCTGCCTGGTGTTGAGGACTGATGAGCTCTCCTTGGCCTAAAACCCTACAGATCATCCTGCTTACAACACTGATAGAAACACCACCGAGGCTGCTACAGGGAGGTACATGAGGTCTAAACTCTAAATGGAAGCATGCGCAGTCCCATAGGTGGGCCAACCAATACTCTTGCTAAAATGCAAGAGATTGTGCAGAAAATCTTACACTGGGAAGATACATATATTTAAAAAAATTGAATCCCTAGCACTCTCTAGCCATAGACAGCTACCTGCCTTCCAGAAACATTTTGTACTGAAGAGCTTGAGGATGTAGAGTTTCATGAAAAATTGCTTCATGTGAAGCTCAAGAGAAAGACTGGACAGGTTACAGTGAGAACACCAATCTCCAAAGATACATTGGAATGCTGCAATCTGCTTTTGTCCAGGTAGAAAAAGGATTTCCATATTTTTGTTTGTTTGTTTTGTTTACCTACCCATCTCCGGCCTCCCTATTGCTCAATGTTATCTAGTAAATTATATGATTATAATAGTAAGGAGAAGCTTAAAAATACCCACTGCATGGCTGTGGAGGTTCAAAGACAGTGCTTTAGATAATTGCCATAAGGTCCTTTTTTGCAATACACCATTATGACAGCAGGAGTGAAGTGGACTCTGGAAACCCCTTTGCTATTGGAGATCTCCACTGTAACCTTATCCCACTGTGAGCTGGAGCAATAAAACTTGGAAACAACTAAAGTGACCAGCACCCTTTGTTGTCGTGTGATCCTCTCCACTGCAGCTATGGATCCACTCTGGGGTAATACTAGCCCTCTCTTTCTGCTGGCTGTAAGTTCACTCTCTACCCTGGTCAGGAGGGGCACTACATAATGAAAGATTTTTCTGATAAATATTTACCATCTGAGGCTGTTGTGGGCCACTCAATGGACCTCTCAGCTCAGTTTTCAATCCATAGAACTCATCTGTCCCTCATTTGTAGCCAAATCCCTCTTTTCCCTGTTATCCATCTTTATGCTCTGAAATGTGTTTATTTACCAATAGTGTTTTACTGCAAACCTTTTATCCAACCTCTACATTACTGCATTTCTGATTTTGACAAGCCAGCATAATGGAGAAAAGCACTGGTTTAATCAGTCATTTTTGTGCATTGATTATTCATGGTTTTTGTACCTGGGGACATGACAGGGGTTTGTCCTTTACATACATACTTTGTTCTAATTGGTATTCTTCTTTCTCAGCCCAGAAAGTTGTGATGTGTATCAATCATGAGATGAAAGAAAGTGTGAGTACTGGGCAGATACTATCTTGGCATGTTTGGTCTGTAAATACTGTTTCTTTTTTTCTTTTTTTTTCAAAAGGCCTCTACAGAACCAGAACACCAACTGGTTGCCAGTACTGTATTGAAAATGTTTGGATAGAGGTTCTATGTCCTATATGCCCACATCCTATAAATTGTATACGAGACATCAACACAATTGAAGCCATGGACTTAAAAAGGCAAATACAGTTGTGTTCAAAATAATAGCAGTCAGACATCACTAACCTGATCAATCACTGTTTTTGGTAGAAATTAGATTTCTACATGGCAAATAATTTACTAGCAGGTGTAGTAGAGTAATAGAAATCCAACAGACCCAACAGTCATGACATGCATGCTGCTGATTCTGTGTAATTGAATCACTAATTGAAAGGGGCATGTTCAAAATAATAGCAGTGTGGAGTTCTATTAGTGAGGTCATTCATTCTTTGAAAAACAGGTGGCAATTATTGCCCTTATTTAAGGAAGGAAGGCAGCAAATGTTGTACATGCTGGTTACAGTGCATTTCTCTCTGAAATTCTGAGGAAAATGGGTCGTTCCAGACATTGTTCAGAAGAACAGCGTACCTTAATTAAAAAGTTGATTGGAGAGGGGGAAACATATAAAGAAGTGCAGAAAATGATAGGCTGCTCAGCTAAAATGATTGCAAATGCTTTAAAATGGCAACCAAACCCTGAAAGACGTGGAAGAAAGTGAAAAACTACCATTCGAATGGATAGAAGAATAGCCAGAATGGCAAGGACTCAGCCAACAATCAGCTCCAGGAAGATCAAAGAAGGTCTAGTGTTACCTGTGAGTACTGTTACAATTAGAAGACGCCTATGTGAAGCCAAGCTATCTGCAAGAAGCCCCCGCAAAGTCCCACTGTTGAAAAAAAGACGTGCTGAAGAGGTTACAATTTGCCAAAGAGCACATTGACTGGCCCAAAGAGAAATGGCGCAACATTTTGTGGGCTGATGAAAGTAAGATTGTTCTTTTTGGGTCTAGTGACCGGAGACAATTTTTCAGACGACCCCCAAACACTGAATTCAAGCCACAGTACCCTGTGAAGACAGTGAAGCATGGTTGCGCAAGCATCATGATATGGGGATGTTTCTCATACTACGGTGTTGGGCCAATTTATCTCATACCAGGGATCATGGATCAGTTTGAATACATCAGAATACTTGAAGAGGTCATGCTGCCTTATGCTGAAGAGGAAATGCCCTTGAAATGGGTGTTCCAACAAGACAACAACCCCAAACACACCAGTAAACATGCAACATCTTGGTTCCAGACCAACAAGATTGATGTTATGGAGTGGCCAGCCCAATCCCCGGATCTTAATCCAATAGAAAACTTGTGGGGTGACATCAAAAATGCAGTTTCTGAGGCAAAACCAAGAAATAGAGAAGAACTGTGGAATGCAGTCCAATCATCCTGGGCTGGAATACCTGTTCACAGGTGCCAGAAGTTGGTTGACTCCATGCAACACAGATGTACAGCAGTTCTCAGAAACAGTGCTTATACAAATAAATATTAATTAAGTGATTCAAAGGAAAGCAAAATCTTCAAACATTTTTCAGTTTATATAGTGAATGTTTGAGTTTGTAAAGAAGAATACAAACACTGCTATTTTTTGAACAGTCTAATATTCATATAATTGTTTTAGAGGAACAACACAAATTTGATATATTGTTCTTCATGTTTTGATTTGGAATAGAATGTGTTGTGTTCCCAATGCATTTGTGTGTATGGAAATAAAAGCTATTAGAAGGATTTTGAGCTTTTTTCACTTTTTTCAACACACTGCTATTATTTTGAACATAACTGTATATATTGGAACCACATCAAAATTAGTATACAAATTAGTAACAAAAACCATGCATACGATTTATTGTACAAATGTTAAAAAACACAAATAATAACACATCCAATATTTTAACACAGGGTTCCACATGTCAGCTTAATGCATTTCAAATGATTATACATCTTCTTCAGGAGCACATGTGAATGAGATCCATGTGGTTGAACCCAATTTTTTATAAAACAAAAATGTTTGTCTGCTGAAGCAAGAATGATGTGAATCATCATTTCTAAAAGGGGGCCCCAAAAGAAGGGTAAAGGGTCAAAGGACACCCAGTCCTCACACAAGGGACGCCATAAACAGACTGCCCAGTCCAAAATGGCAATCCAGTCTCTAAGGAGATAGCTCACATATTTCCAGAGGTGCTAGAAAATCCAATACACAAAGTACAGGGCTCATTATATAGTCGGTCCTATGTCACATGGGGAAGTCCAGCATATACATCCAGCACCTCCCAGCGGGCAGGAGGCTACAATTGTTTTAATGTCTTATACCAGTACTGTATTGGTCTGCAAAGTCTCATTGGTGTAGTACACACTTTTGCCTGAATCCTCCCTACTTGCACTCTGTACATTACAATCTGAAAAAAGCATGTGTATGTGTAACACAGCTGTGAAATGTATGACAGTCTTTTCTTCAGATTTTTGGAATGTTTGGCAATAAAAAATGGATATTGATTACTGGTGACGAGATATCTCTCCTCTTTTGCATACGGAAAAATTAAATTTTAAACTGATCTGCTAGCACTGGATTTAAATTATTAGAAGTGCTGATTAAAGATGACAGTGCAAAGTTAAAAAAGTGCTTGTAGTATAAACGGTTTAAAATGCCAGCATTGGACTCCACTGATACCTCCAGTCTACAATTTAGCAATCACCAATGCTTACGTAAAAGATCTAATTCCGCTAAATTGATATAATCTGGATTTGCAATAAACCAGAACAAAACCTGAACGAACACGTGTAGAAGGATTTTGAAGCAACATACCGATGCAAAACAAAGCGCTTTATTTGTCTTTTTTTAAAGTCAACGTGGAGAAAGTGCAGTTTATATTTCAGACACTAGGGGGAGTTGCTGAAGTTTGACAGATGGTAACCCAGACATGCATAGCTATAGGGAGTTAACACATTACCATGTATCTGCAGCATGTATATTGAACTGTAAATAAACATTAACAGCTCTTTTAATTAGTCTATATGTTATCTAAAGGCAGTCCATAATTGTAGATACAGTGTATTTTGTGATGCTTGTCGGGAACTGAATGTTAATAGCTTTGAGCCGTTACTGCTTAGTGTATAATTATACAGGATTAATGTATGTAATTATACTGTTAAACGTATAATGTTTGTAGTAGGAGAGATACTTTAGAAATAACTTTCTAGCTTTTTGTGAGATTCTAATGGTCTTTGATAGTTATTTTACTTTCCAGTTATCTTTTTTTTTTATTTACCATATTTATACTAAATTAACCACTTCAGTACTAACCTGTAATATCATTACATTATCTGGCCATTTTTCAGATTTCAGTGCTGTGATAGTTTGACTGACAGTTACTCGGTCATGCATTGTTGTACACAAATTAATTATTTATGCTGTATATACAATATGTATGTACATACACTGCTCAAAAAATTTAAAGGAACACTTTTTAATCAGAGTATAGCATATTGATCTGGTCAGTTAAGTAGCAGAGGAGGTTGTTAACCAGTTTCAGCTGCTTTGGTGTTAATGAAATTAAAAACAGGTGTACTAGATGGGCAACAATGAGACAATCCCTAAAACAGGAATGGTTTTACAGATGGAGGCCACTGACATTTGTTTCCCCTACTTATATTTTCTGACTGTTTTTTGCTAGTTCTGCATTTGGCTAGGGTCAGTGTCACTACCGGTAGCATGAGGTGATACCTGGACCCTACAGAGGTTGCACAGGCAGTCCAACTCCTCCAGGATAGCACATCAATACATGCCATTGCCAGAAGGTTTGCCGTGTCTCCCAGCACAGTCTCAAGAGCATGGAGGAGATTCCAGGAGACAGGCAGTTACTCTAGGAGAGCTGGACAGGGCCGTAGAAGGTCCTTAACCCATCAGCAGGACCGGTATTTGCTCCTTTGTGCAAGGAGGAACAGGATGAGAACTGCCAGAGCCCTACTCATGAGACTTTATGAGGATGGCTTGAGGGCCCGATATCCTCTAATGGACCCTGCGCTCACTGTCCGACACCACAGAGGTCGATTGGCATTTGCCATTGAACACCAGAATTAACAGGTCCACCACTGGTGCCCTGTGCTTATCACAGATGATAGCAGGTTCACCCTCAGCACGTGACAGACATGAAACGGTCTGGAGAAGCCATGGAGAACGTTATGCTCCCTGTAATGTTCAGCTTGACCGGTTTGGTGGTGGGTCAGTGATGGTCTGGGGAGGCATATCCATGGAGGGACGCACAGACCTCTACAGGTTAGACAATGGCACCCTGACTGCCATTAGGTATCAGGATGAAATCCTTGGACCCATTGTCAAACCCTACGCTGGTGCAGTGGGTCCTGGGTTCCTTCTGGTGCACAACAATACCCAGCCTCATGTGGCGAGAGTATGGATGCAGTTCCTGGAAGATGAAGGAATTGATACCTTTGAATGGCCCCCACATTCGCCTGTCCTTAATCCAATAGAACACCTCTGGGATATAATGTTTTGATCCATCTATTGACGCCAGGTTGCACCTCAGACTGTCCAGGAGCTCAGTGATGCCCTGGTCCAGATCTGGGAGGAAATACCCGAAGACACCATCTGTTGTCTCATAAGGAGCATGCCCCGATGCTGTCAGGCATGCATACAAGCATGTGGGTGCCATGCAAACTACTGAGTACCATTGTGAGTTGCTTCAATGCTCTGTTGCATCATTTTTTCACTTTGATTTTCGGGGTGTTTTTGAATTCAGTCCTCTGTAGGTTGATAATTGACACTTCCATCAAACGATGTGGCATCCTTATGTTCCTAACACATTACCCAGTCCATATCAGTATAGATATCAAGCATGATATTTTTCCACATTGAGATCTGATGTGTTTTCAAAGTGTTCCTTTAATTTTTTTTAAGTAAATATATATATATATATATATATATATATATATATATATATTTGTTTTTTTAACAGATGGAGCTTTCTTTAAGTGGTATTTCATAACTACTGTTTTATTTTTTTTTAATATATTAAAAAAGAAAATCTATGAATAATGCAAATTTGCTTACATTAACATTTTAATTCTTTACCTTTAAAAAAAATCAATTTTTTAAATAAATTCTGTACTTAGTGCATTTCAATGCATACAAAAATTATCAACATTGTAAATTAGATCTCAGTCAGGATGGTACCAAAGTGTATGAGATATTGTATTGTGTTAAAAAATTCCTTATGTAGCCCTACGGAATAGTGTGTAGTCCACATGTACTTTTTTTGTTTCACTGCAACAAGGAAATAAGAAATGTTATCCAGAGAAAAGACATAGAGTATACCATGCAGATGCAGCTACAAATGTATAAACACTGCCATCTACTGGTTGAAGAATATATCTCTGCTGAATACTGATGTAGTTGCACAAAATACATGAACACTGTATTCCAACATATTGTAAAGAAAAAAAAATTCCATTATTGTTGGTGGTCAGTGGCACTCTAAAATCTCCACCCCACCACCACCATCACCACCACCACCACCTACATTCGATCCCCCACAATCCTCTTCCCCACTGTATTTACAAACATGCAGCCTATTTATAATGGGGGAAGAGGAGGTGTAAGGGATTTCCAGCAAGACAAATTGCGAATAGAAGTGCACATGCACATAGGAACGTCTGGAGAAGAGTGGTCGGTTGTGAGCATGCACGCAGAAATGCTCGATCGCGCACACGCACGTGAAGATTGGCGCCAGACGGGCTATTTAAAGAGTGTCTCTGCCCATGTTAGTTGCTGGCTGGTCTTCAGCTCCCCCGTGTCCTGCTTGTTCCTGTGTGATTACATTGTTGCTGACCCAGCTTGTTCCTGACCTGACTCTGATTGCTCTCCTGATTGATACTTGTTCCTGACTTCGGCTCTGCTCCTGACCTTGGCTTTCCTTCAGATTCTGCTGCCCGACTGTTGATGACCCTGGCTATCCCTATAACACTACTCCTGTCTCTTACCTTCACTACCTGCCTTGATCTGGTGCACGCCTGGCAATCTACAAGACCTGCTCTGCTTGTTACTACTGTGCCTGAATCAGAGGATCATCAGTCTTCCAAGGTCATCATCTGCAAGAGCTGCAAACAACAACCACTGGCGCTCTTGTCCCCCTGGTACCTAGACTCTCTCTGTTCCAACTCCAGTGGGGTTAGGTCTAGTGGCACAAGTGAGGTCGACCTCGTCATTTCAGTCTCCCATCAGGTACGTGACAGGAGGGCTTCTGCCAATGTGAATGGGCTGCCTGTTTGTAAACACTATTAGTGTTTACACTTGCGATGGCTGTGATTGGTTCACAGTGACAACAAGACAAAAAGCCACTCTGACTGGCTCTGTATATCATGACTGATCTGAGCTGTCCAATGACAGCTCAGTCACAATCATTTATTGACACACTGTCACAGGAGGGCTTCTGCCAATGTGAATGGGCTGCCTGTTTGTAAATAATTTTTTTATTATTATTTTATTTATTATAGGTACTTATATAGCGCCATCAATTTAGCGCTTAACATATATATTGTACATTCACATCAGTCCCTAACCCTCAAGGGGCGTACAATCTAAGGTCCCTAACTCACATTCATACATACACATACTAGGGCCAATTTTAGACAGGATCCAATTAACCTACCAGCATGTCTTTGTAGTGTTTACACTTGCGATGGCTGTAATTGGTTCACAGTGACAACAAGACAAAAAGCCACTCTGACTGGCTCTGTATATCATGACTGTGATCTGAGCTGTCCAATGACAGCTGTCATAGTCATTTATTGACACACTGTCAGGAATCAGCAGCAGGGATCTCCTTGGCTACAGTAGGGAAACTGAGACCATACTGTGTATTTAAGTAAAGTTTATTTACAGTGAAATCAAAATCCATCCAAACACCAGCAGACAGGAAACAGAGCAAACGTGACGATACATGTGAACCATAACCATAAAATAAAAATGCCAAACTAGCAACCTTACTAAGTAATAGGAAACTCACTATATATGATATAAAAATGGGGAACACAGATAAACAGGGTAATACCACAGCTGCGAGGAGGGGGGAACCTGGACTGGGATGAGGAACAAAGGGAGCAGATGCAGGGTAGGAGCAAGATCAGGAACAGGGTAAGGATAAATGGCAAGCAGTGTCTGGCTATCAGAGCAAAACACAGAAGCAAAGTGTAATAGTAGAGGAGGGACTAAATACGTTCCCAGCAGCCAGCATCAGGTGGAGACTAATTACTGGAATCTGCTGGCTGCTGTGAGACATCTACTGGTTAATCCTGGAGCTGCAACCTCCCGCTCTGGGAAGCATAGTGCCACCAGCAGATGATCCAGGTCCTGACACATACTGGCCACCCGAGTGTGATTCCTGAAGTGCTGTTTATAGTTATTATAGCATCTTTCAAAATAACACCAATCCTTGGCCTCAAAAGAAAACAATGTGAGAATGCTGTAAAAATGTTATACAAGTAATACATATACAACATAGCAGTATAAAGAACATGGTAAATAATGCTTGTTAAGACTGGCTTTACATCTGTGTATTGTGACAACATGTAGTAAACTGTGTGTTTGACTGCATCTTACCACAATGCACTGTAATACACAATTGGTGGTGCAGTGCGTTGGAGCTTCCATTAATTTTATATGACAGCCCAACATACAACACACAGTTGAGAATGGTATGTGCCTTGATGTGCTGTGCATTCAAAAAAGGTAAGTCTGGTTTTTGGTTTGTTGTGGTGAGTTAGCAGCCCAACTAAAATGTATGAGCTACATTATTGCAACATGCTTTAACACATTGAAATACTATGCAGTAACACACCATAACACACTGCAAATATGCGAAGGTGGTCTAAAGAATGTTCTACAAAAGCTTCAGCAAGAAAGTGTGTTTCATGTTTGTTTTTTTGACATTTACAGTGGGGTTTTTTTTAATGAATTAGGCATGCTCATTGTTTTTTTCCCCTTGTATGCAGTAATGAATGTGAACAGAAACAGCAGACCAAAGTGAAGGATGGATAATGGAAAATAAAGGCCTGGACACCTACATACTATCTATTTGAATATATCTTACTGGTTCTGCTAAAAAATGCATTAAAACAATGTATCAATCCACTGTAGTAAAAAGCAACACTGTTTACACTAGCACCTAAAAAGAGGAACAAGAACAGACCTAATTCACTTTTTTTTCTCAAGAATTTTAAAGTAAATTAACATCTTAATTGATCCATGGTTAAAGAAGACTTGAACTGTAAAGACCCTGTATGGAAAAAGGCAAGCAGAGGGCAAAGGACTAGTCACCAAGTGCCTGTGGACTCCCTAAAGCTGATCATTTTCTTATTACTTACTAATCATGCCTTGTCCACTAAACTGGCCAAATTAGTAGAAGAGCAGGGCATTTCTTCCTCATATCAGAGCTGCCTATATGATGAACTGATGACTGGCTGAGTAGTAATACACATACAGCAGGAAAAGTGTAGGAAACATAGATTCACAGAATAGACAAAGCAGGAGCAGGGATATTCTCATACTGCAGGTCCTCAGGTACAGAATCCTTTCCAGCAATGAAAACAGAGAGCAGCACAATAGTGAGTCTATTGAAAAAACCAAAGCACACTCCAAATCTCCTTAGACTAGCAATTAGAGGCAATAGTTGGCAGCTGTGACAGTGACTCTGCAAAATGCATTGTCTGCCCCCCTCCCCTTCCCTCCCATACTCACTTTACCTTTGCTCCTTGCAGCTTCTTGCTCCTCCAGCTGGTGCTGTGTTAGCAACCCAGGAAACAATGCGTTCCTTTCCGAGTCATGTGACAGTCCTTGGGCCTAGCGATTTCCTGCTAGGCCCTAACTCAGGGGAGCAGGTCACATCATGCTCCCCCTATACCCATAAATGCAAAGCAGCAAGGGTCTGTAAAGGAGTGCAGGTAAAGGAAACATAAGTGGGGCAAGTAGGACCATCACCACAACTCGCAATGAATGGTGTGGCACTATGCATTGTGGTAAAGCACAGGTTACCACAATGCAAAGCTGTCATTCCATCCTAAACTAGTCCACCAATCACCAACCGCCCTCAAAGCTTTTCACTGTCTACATTGACCAGCTTCCAGTTATAATTTACATGCACTTGTAGCAGAAATACAACCAAAGAGTGGAAAACAGAATTGCACTTGAGGAACCATGTTCACTATGTGCTGAACAGTTATCTTGCTTCTTCGTTTCTGATATAGTAATGCCCACGCTGACCGCAATTGATTGTACGTGTGAGAGTTAGAAATGTGATAAAGTCCATTTAACAATGGAAGCAGAAGGTGGTATATTAATGGGCTCAGTGAGGTGTGAACTGAGGTTGGTTGTTGGGACAACTCCAAACAAAACAAATCAGCCTTATCTTAAGTCAGAGACTCTGAAAGGTGACTTGCATCATGTAACTGGATGATGATTGCATGGGGAAAAAAAATCTGTTTTGTACCATTCATTGCGAGCGATTACTGCATCAATTTTCTCTGGAACATTCCGTGACTTGGCCCTTTCACTGAAAAAAATATGAAAAAATCTCTGCTTTGCAAGAACGCACTTAAAAATTACCTGTCCTGGTGTTCATTCATAAAATATTCACTTTGTGCAAAGGGATCTTCACATCCGACACACTTTCAGGTGTCTCAGATGCCTGTATTCCCTGCTGTGTTCTGTTGTTCCTCCACTACTGTGTCCTGTCTATGTGGAAGCCAGCAGGAGAAACCATAGAAAGCAGCAAGGAAAGCGGTCATCTCGCCCACCCAGATGTAAAGATCCTTTTGACAGCTTTTCAAAGACAATAATTTCCCTAAATGTAGTGATCTTATTTAAAGTATGACTGCTCAAAGGATGAAGCTTGGGGAGAAGAACCTTATTGATATACAGGGTTACAATTGTAGATTCATAATTGTGGACTTAGATGTTTACTAGCTCAACAGATATGTCTCCTGATATTTTTAAACAGAAGAATTATAATAGTTTGTAATACATTTACACATATTCATAGAAGTTTCTGTTTGTGGCCTCTTTTGATTTGGAGATTTGGAAGAGGCTCTATTAATAATGATATATATTGAAATTATTTATTTCTGTACATTGTGTTTATACATTGTAACATTCCTGCAGAGTCTCCTGTGTTTTAAGGGTTTTGGCAACAGCATATTTGTGTTTAATTTGAAGAACCCTAATATAAGGGCAGTCTTACCATGATGACTTGAACCCTATGAATAAGTCCTGATATCAGTGAAATTAGGGCTTGTGCTTTACTTGGAAGGGCTGTCTTATTTTGGAGAGTTTAAATAAATTGGACTAAAGGCTTTTTACATGGTGAGTGGCCCCCTTTTCCTTTTGAATGCAAGTCTGTGGGGCATTTTTCTGTACTTGCAGTGCTGTTGGGAAAAAAATATTTGGAAATGTGCATGTATTGCAGAGATCTACTGCTTTTTTTGCTCAGACCAGCATTTTAATTGTTACTAGTCATTAAGTACTGTATTTTTCGCTCCATAAGAAGCACCTGACCATAAGACGCACCTAGGTTTTAGAGGCGAAAAACAAGAAAAAAAAATATTCTGAACCAATGGACTGCAGACACAGTACAGGGGATGACCAGAGACTGCAGACACAATACAGGAGATGACCAGAGACTGCAGACATAGTACAGGAGATGGCCAGAGACTGCAGACACAATACAGGAGATGACCAGAGACTGCAGACACAGTACAGGAGATGGCCAGAGACTGCGGACACAGTACAGGAGATGACCAGAGACTGCGGACACAGTACAGGGGATGACCAGAGACTGCGGACACAGTGCAGGAGATGACCAGAGACTGCGGACACAGTGCAGGAGATGACCAGAGACTGCGGACACAGTGCAGGGAATGACTAGAGACTGCAGACAGTGCAGGGAATGACCAGAGACTTCAGACAGTGCAGGGGATGACCAGAGACTGCAGACAGTGCAGGGGATGACCAGAGACTGCAGACAGTGCAGGGGATGACCAGAGACTGCAGACAGTGCAGGGGATGACCAGAGACTGCGGACAGTGCAGGGGATGACCAGAGACTGCAGACAGTGCAGGGAATGACCAGAGACTGCAGACAGTGCAGGGGATGACCAGAGCCTGCAGACAGTGCAGGGAATGACCAGAGACTGCTGACCTTTGGGGAGGGAGGGGGAGCGGGTATCTGAATTTGACAGGTACCCGCTCCCACTTCCGCGGAGTTGTCCTTCCCTCTTCTTCCCGGGCCGGCTTCTGTGACAGCCAGGTGCCCACTGCGCATGCGCGAGAAGCGCTGCACTTTGTGAATGGCCTGGCGCCTTCTGGGACCTGTCATGTGTCCCAGAAGACACCGGATCATTCACAAAGCGCAGCACATGCGCAGTGGGCATCCGACTGTCACAGAAGCCAGCGTGATAAGACTGTGCAGCGCTGGAGCGAGGAACAGGTAAGGCCCTGCAGGAGAGGAGAGCTGAGCGGCCAGCCCGGTATTCTGACATGGTGGCGGCAGAAATACCGGATCAGTCGCTTTATATTCGCTCCATAAGACGCACTGACATTTTCCCCCCTTTTTTGGGGGGAAAAAAGTGCGTCTTATGGAGCGAAAAATACGGTATTTATTTACTATTCTATTGTATGAAAAATATATTTTGAGAGCTGTATTCTGAAGGGAATAGCCTTTCTTTCATTATTACCCTATTTTAGGAATATTTTAGATTTAAAAATATAAAAAAAAAACCAAAAACAGAGTATGACATGTGAATGAATCAGAGAGTAGCAGCAGGACATGCATTCTTTCTTTATTGAGTAGTTAGTAAAAACATATTTATTATGTGTTTTGTTGTGGTTATGTTTTATTGTGGTTATGTGTATTAAATTAACATGCGTTCCCAAGAATTAATGCAAGCAAAAGTTGAAAGAAACTCTTGAAAATTCAACAAATAGTCCTAAATTATGTAGGTATAAAAGAATGACAAGATGTAGATGTACACCTCAAATGTATTATATTTAGTTTCTTTTAGAAAATACTGATTTTACCTGTTTTCACCCTCATTACATTTCAGTGCTACTGATTTTCTCCAGCCTCTCTCAGCCACTTCCTGTCTACATGCACTCACTACAGTGGAGGCTGCACATCATTGCTCAGGGTGGGCTTCCTGATGGTGACTTATGCAGGCCATAAAATTTCCGAAAATTCGTCCGAAAATCGAAAACGTCATTTGCTCGGTAATCCGATGGTGCCAAATTTTCCAACATGCCTGATCACCAAAAAAGGGGAGGAACCACAAAAATCAGCCGGTGCCATTGACCCACTAACAGAGCAAAAATCGTCCGATTATTCTTAGATCCAATTTTTGGACAAAAAATCTGTTGAATTTCGATCCATGTATGGCTGGCAAAAGTCACAGTTTGAATAATGTGCTGTGTGCAGCCACTCTGCTGTATGATGACTGGGAGTAAGTAGGAGCTATACTGTGTCCTTGTTCACCATCACCATTTTATTTATTTATTACAGGACGTTATATAGCACTGACAATTTACACAGTACTGTACATATATTGTACATTCACATCAATCTCTGCCCTCAAGGAGCTGACAATCTATGGTCTCTACCTCACATTTATACATACATGCAGTCAGTATCCTAGGACCAATTTTATACAGGAACCAGTTAACCTATCAGTATGTCTTTGGAGCCTAGGAGTCACACAAGACCAATAAAACAAACAATATACTGTATGTTACTATCAATTATTCCCTTGTTCTGAGCAAATCAAGAATGTGATGACATTGAGCCAGTATTTTCTCAAGAAAGAAAGGGGCAATAAGCATCTGTTTTAAAAGTTAAAGTATAATCAAAACCCAAACATTTTTTCATTTTGGATAGAGTAGGGAATAGTTAAAACCCCTGATGTTTTTTTTTGTTTCTTATATACTTTATCTTGCTTTCTCAGTTGTAAAGGTCACCAGGGCATAATTCTAATCACCCCCTTACACATAAGAGGCAGCTCGGTGGGCCAGCATACAACCTCAGGACAGAATCCTTTACGCTTTGTGGGATGGAAGAAATTGGATACCAGTCACTTTGGAATGCTTAAACAGTTTATTAGGCACAATAAAGTCAAGGAGAGAGAGTTAGGGCCCATGATATCCAAAAACAGCCAACAATGACTCCAGGCATCTCTGCTAGCAATGGTCAATACAGGCAGAGACCAGCAATCTGTACTCTTCAGACTGTTGAGCAGCTTCAGGCAATACAAATACCTCTAGAAGAGCCACTGAAACCTCATCTGGAATACACCAACAGTGGCATGTTCCTAGTTTAACAGGATACTCTTCAGGCATAAGTTTCCACTCTTGGTGTGCCAATAAGGCAAACAATTTCTTCCAGGCAAGCACCCAGGCCCACTATTAGCAAAGATCCCCCAGGCAGCAGACCCGATAGACAAAAACCTCCAACACAGCCTTCTCGCTTGTCAACAGCCCAGGAGACAATGACCTTCTGAAAGGTCACCCTAATATTCATAACTTTCACCAGTTTTGAATGTACCACAGTAAAATGTGTTTTTCCATGCAGTTTTTATGGATATCTGTGCCTAGATCATAGAGATTTCTTATTACTTCCTGTTCTGGTTTCACCAGGACTTTGCTGTGCACTGAATCTTATTTTGCTCCTCTATGGATTGCATCCTTTATATAGTCCTATAGAACAATTTACCAGTGAGCCAAACACACAGTGACAAGCCTTAGTGCTTTAACAGAAAATGAAGTTGAGCTTGCAGCAACACCCTGGTTGCCACTGGGACATTTTTGAGGGGTATATTTCCCAATAGAGACAAAGAAAACAACTGACAGAGAATCTGTCCCTTTCTCTTATCATTTAAAATAGAATAGAAGTTTGGTTTTGAATTCTACTTTATGTCAGCCATAAGCATTAGATGATGTATGAATGCATTGCCACCATATGTTCTTTTATTCCTTTTTTTGTTTTTTCAAATTGTTGTGTTATAAACATGCTCTCCTACAGTATATCCTAAATGTTCATGTGTGTTGAGTGGAAGACCATGTTCTGACACTTTCAGATGCTAGTTATCTCTGGGAAAATGAAAACATTGGGCCAGTAAAGCAAAGCCAGCCAGCCAATCATGGCTACCTCTTAGAATGATCAGACCATTGTCTGTGATCTCTACAAATGACCTCTGGCTGACTGGTCACAGGAGAAGAATGGCGTGGGTTTTTGCAGGTGATATCTATTGTTTCTACAATTGAGAACCAAGTGTGAATGCTCAACATATAGAAATGCACCCACGACCAAAATGTTTGTGCATGTCTGTGTAACTGCCATTGTATGTCTGGGTATAACTAAAGTGAGGACTGGCTGATGTTGACACTGGGTCTGAGTATTATAAAGGATGTAAACCGTTAGACCACCACTGAGAAAAACATCTAGAAACCAGAAATAAGGAACAACAAAGGTACTTGTTATCTATTGAGGACTTTTTTCAGTATTCTGATAAATATCTGCAATCAAGTAAGGATAATGCTATTCTTCCTCATAATAATTCATGCTTCATTCTCTTCATTCATGGTCCAGGCCCCATCAGTTCAACAGAGCTGCCCTTTTCCAATGCAGGTTCCCTCCTCTCCTCTCGGCTGCTGCTGCAGGATGTTTCAAGAAGGAGAGCGGGGGAAGGGGCCAGTAAATATGTCATATTTACCCAGCTCTTCCTTTCCTGAGTGAACACAGTGACCGATCGGTACCAATCGCTCCCTTATCCATTCATCACTGAAGCATCGTAAACTGTGTTTACGATGCTTCAGCTTGTGAATAAACAAGAAGGCTCAGAGCACTTCCATTCATTCCCTGTCCAGTGCAGTTGAGGCTGCAGATGAGGGACTGATGAATCTCTGTCCTCAGTCCCTTTCTCCATCTCAAATGTGATGTCACCAAAGCCCCCCCCCCCCCGAACAGGGCTGTTAAAAAATTTACTAAAATAAATAAATAATAAAAGTCAAAAAAAAAAGTTAAATTCAATTTTTATAAAAATATTAAAAAAAGGACTTGTTCAAATGTGCTTTGCTGTCTGAAAAGCAGTCAGCATTTGGATTGCTCTTCAGAGAGTATTTGAAAGGCAGTGAGGAAGCATATTGCTTCCTCACTGCCTGCTTTAATTCTGCACTGCTTTGCATGTGGTTGTGGGGAGCAGCACTATTCAGATAAATGGGTCTTGGTCAATGGGGGTTTGATCAAGGGCATATTTACCACAAGGCAAACAAGGCACTTGCCTAGGGCGGCATTTTTCAGAGGGGCAGCACCTCCCCTCAGAAGAAGGGACGGAAGAAGGGACATGCGTGCCATGGGAACCAAGTGGGATCCGAGAGAGGCTGTGGGCTGCGGGTGTATTTAGCGTCTGACTCTCAATGCCAGGGACGTCTGGGGGGGGGTAGTGGAAGCCTTTTACAGGTGGGGGGCAGGGGTCTTGTTGGTCAATGTCAGGCTCTCTGAAGGGGGGATGGTGTTGATGGTGTTGGTCGGTATCCGTTGGGGCGGACGATTTTAGTGTTGCCTAGGGCAGAATATAACCTAAATACACCACTGGGTTTGATGGGGGTATAATTTCTGCCATGGCTGTGAAGCATAGCTGCGCCCCCGTGCCATTTTAGTGAAACTATAATTTGATATTTTGGGGGGGGACCTGTAGGCTGTATGGGGTCTTGTGATTTCTAACAGCAGTCCCGATTGTGACAAGAACAGGCCTAATCAATGTGAAATCTGACTGTCTCTGGCACACCATGTGCAAATACTGCTTGGCTCCTTTCTCCAGTTATACCATATAACCATTTAATCTGATCTCCTCTGTCTAGACTCGGCTGAGGATCCAGACTGGACACCTGCCATTGTTGGGGATTGCCTCTGCTGGTGGCTCCTGAGAAGGAACAAACATTCTCCAAACTGAGGGTTTTATCCTAAGTACATACAAGCTTGTCCAGCTTTTGATCCCTCAGCTGCCAAGGAATAGCAGGTCTCTGAATTTAATTATTATCAGGGAATACCAGGATTTAAGCTCCTCACCAACCTATCGACATTGGTCTGCCTATGCAACATTAAAGGGGTTTACAGTATTACCTTTAAAGGTATTCAGTCCTCTTTTATATTTCAATATTTTTATTGAGAAATAAACATATTAAAACAAGATGGCTAACAATAAAAGAAAAGAAAAAAAAAAGAAAGGGCCCACCAACAAAATGGAACCAGATTCAGAATCATAAACATAATACTGGTAGGTAAAAAAAAAAAAAAAAAAAAAAAAAAAAAAAAGAAATTTAGCAGATAATAGCATTACAATGCACATGAAAAAAGTCAAAGCCATCAAAATATACAAGTTTCAAAGATCAATAAACAACAATTATAGCAAAATAGACCAAAAATAACAAAGAAAAATAAAAATGTTTAACAAATAGTAGGAAAAGAGAAAAAAAGAGGAAAAATAGAGAAAGGAGGGGGGGGGGGGGGGGGGGTCAGCTGCCAGACACTCACGATACAGTAATATAAGCAATCCAAGGATCCCAAGTCCTCTCAAATCTGGACACATCATCAGAGACGATACTCGTCAGTTTATCATTAACCATTATCCAGTTCAGTTTTTGTTTCACCCTATCCAGCGGGATCAAAGATTGCTTCCAACTCCTAGCTATAGTAATGCGAGCCGCCAATAAGATATATACAATTAGTTTAATCGATCTTTTGGGAACATCAGAGGGTAGTATATTAAACAAGGCTACTTCCGGCGATCTACGGATATTAATTCCTGTCACTGAGTAAAGAAAATTAAATATGCGGATCCAGAACCTACTCACGACTGGGCATTTCCACCAGACATGGAACATAGTACCCTCTTGACCACAGCGTCGGAAACAGGCAGAAGAAACGGAAGGATACATAATGGCCAGGCGAGCAGGGACCAAATACCACCGAAGTAGCATCTTGTAATTAGATTCAACAAGATCAGTGTTAATCGAAATCTTCGATAAGGCATGGGCCGCCGTCCGCCAGGTATCCAAATCCAATGAACTATTTAAATCCCGTTCCCATAAAGTCATGTAAGACAATTTTGTTAGAGGATCAACCAACAAAGCATAAACAATGGACAAGCGACCCCGCATTACCCCACTCGCCCCACAGGAGACCTCGAGGGAAGTAAGCGCACAAGGTTCTGTGAGTAGTCTAAGTTTGCTATCAATAAAAGAGCGAAGTTGATGGTAACGAAATATCTCTCCACGAGGCATCCCACAAAAATTCACAAAATACTGACGAGACCGAGGGCGAACCCCATCTAAATAATCACCAATACGTAGCAAACCCTTATTAATCCACCATTGGAACCCCGCGAAAGACAAACCCGGAACAAACTCAGGATTACCAAACACCGGAGCCAACGGAGTATGCGGAGAGAAAAAAGGTTTACGAGCTCGCCATCTATCCCACACTGACAATGAATAAGATAGAGTAGGACACAAAATAGGAGGGCGCAATCTATTGGGAAGCCACATGAGAGTACCAATAGCATATGGACGGCACGAAAGAGCCTCAATCCCAACCCATTGGGGGACATATCCCCTGGCCGTAGTACAAGATAATTGTGCTATTTGGGCCGCCTGAAAATATGCGAAAAGATTAGGGAGTCCCAAACCACCATGCCTCTTCAAAGAAAACAAGGTAGATTTGTTCAGCCTAGGGCGCTTTCCCCTCCAAACAAATCTGGAGACTGCAGCCTGCAGGAAGACTAGTTCTCGTTTGGGAATCAAAATTGGTAACGTCCTAAAATAGTATAATAATCTAGGTAGGAAGGTCATTTTAATAGAATTAATTCTACCGAACCAGGAAAGAGAAAGATCCTGCCAGGCTAATAAGTCATTCTTAAGTCGCTTGAAAAGCGGGATATAGTTGGCCTGGTATAGCGTCGATACAGATTTCGTAAGAAGAATCCCCAGATAGGGGAGAGAACCAGGAGCCCACTGAAAAGCAAAGTTTTCCCGGCAGTAGCGAACCTCTGAATCGGGTAAAGAGATATTCAAAGCAACAGTTTTAGAGGAGTTGAGCGTAAGACCGGAGACCTCAGAAAAACGATGAAACAGATGGAAGAAACCAGGTAGAGACGTTCGAGGATCAGATATATACATAAGAACATCATCGGCAAATAGGGCACATTTATGAACCCTTTGACCACAGATAACACCCGATATAGAGGAATCAGCGCGAATAGCAATCGCAAGAGGTTCCATCGCCAATGCAAAGAGCAACGGAGAAAGAGGACATCCCTGTCTAGTTCCTCGCTCTATCGAAAAAGGAACTGATTTATGACCACGAATGGATACCTGAGCTGACGGGGTAGAATAGAGGGCCCGCAACAACGTCGTAAAATAAGGGCCAAACCCAAACCTGTCCAACGTTTTAAACAAATAATCCCAGGACAGACTGTCGAATGCCTTCTGAATATCCAGTGACAGTAGAAAAACATCCCTTTGCGACGATCCATCCCAATTGGACTGCACAGCTGACAGCAAAGCTATAGTCCGCCTAATTTGGTCCGATGTTTGTCGACCACTTATGAATCCTGATTGGTCATCATGAATGTATAAGGCCAAGAAATTATGGAGCCGTAAGGCCAGGATTTTAGTAAGAATCTTTAAATCACAATTAATTAAAGAAATAGGCCGGTAATTGGAGACCATAGCGGCATCCTTGAAAGGCTTGGGAATGACACTAATGAATGCCTTATTTTCCTCTGGGAGAACCACACCCCCCTCCCGCAAATAATTAAAGTACAGGGCCATATGGGGTATCAGAATGTCCGGGAAAGCTTTATAGTAAGTATTAGGAAGACCATCCGGTCCCGGGGCCTTGTGAGAGGCCAGGGATTTCACCGCATTCCCAACCTCTTCACAGGAGATAGGTTGTTCCATTAGCTCCCTATGTGCCTCCTGGAGGGGGGAAAAGGAGATAGACTCCAAAAAAGCCTCCAGAGAGGAAGAAGAACAGCCCCCCGTGGGCGAACTATAAAGCTGAGAGTAAAAAGACTGAAATTTGTGGAGGATCTTACCCGGGTCCTGGGATAACGAACCATTGTCCAGTCTGAGCTTGGGGAGGGCCGTCTGGGAGTGTCTAGGAGTCAGCTTGCGTGCCAACAAGGTGCCAGGTCTGTCCCTCCACGTAAAGAATTTATGATTAGACCAACGAAGTTGTTTATCCGCAGTGGTAGTAAGACATAAATTAAGTTCCAGTCGGGCCTGGTCAAGTTTAAGTAACAAATCAGAACTGGGATGATGTTTATGTTGAGCAACCAGGTCAATATATAACTGAGTTTTAGTAGCAAGTAGGTCAGTTCGGGCTTTTTTTAAACGAGAAGAGAGTTGAATAATATAGCCCCTGACTGAGGCCTTATGAGCTGCCCAATTAATCGCCGGGTTCGTGTCCTCTGCTTTATTAAAATCAAAAAACATTTGTAGGTGCGATGAAATTTCCCGACAATGAGATGGATTACCCAAAATAGAGTCATTAAGACGCCAATGAAAAGCCGTCTTACCAAGAGTCTCGGACGAAAAGGTGATAGAAACTGGGTCGTGGTCAGACCAGGGCGTGGAAAAGATTTTAGCAGTGACAAGTTTGGGGAGTGAATATGTATGAAGAAAAATATGGTCAATGCGAGAATAACTATCATGAGCCCTGGAGTAGTGGGAGTAGTCTCGGGAAGTAGGATTAGCCTCCCTCCATGCATCAATAAGATCATAGCGATATAAAAGTTGAGCCAATTTACGGCTCCGTCTAGAAGGAGGTTGAAGCGTGGCGGTTTGGGAACGATCCAGAGTCTGATCCAATGCTAAATTAGAGTCACCAGCTAGAATAACGTCACCCTCAAATTCTCCTACCAGAGTACTTAGCAAAGATTGGAAAAATTCAACCTGATTGGTATTGGGGGTATAATAAATTATAAAAGTGATAAGGTCGCCTCCCAAGTGGCCTTTCACCAAAAGATATCTCCCCTCCTTGTCCCGGATAATTTTAGAGTCAACAAAGGACACTCGACGAGAAAAGCAAAGGGCCACCCCCCGCTTTTTCTCTGTGGCATTAGCAAAAAAGCAGAGAGGGTAATTTTTATGAATATAACGTGGAGAGAAGGAGGGTGGAAAATGAGTCTCCTGTAAGGCAACTATATCCGCCCCAAGGGAGTAGTATGAGCTGAAAGCCTGTATACGTTTGGATGGGGAATTGAACCCCTGAACATTATGAGAAAGGAAGCGAATTTCTCCGCTAGTGGACCGTACGGAAGACATGACAAATAATTATGGAACTAAGCAGAATAAAGACCCCTCGTTCCTTAAAAGTAAGAAGATCCCTATAAGTCCCTAAATGTCGCCAGCTGACCCCCCAAAAAATCAGAAAACAACAAAAAGAAAAAAGACAGAAAAAAACAGAAAAAAGAAAAGAGAACATTCGGATCACAAAAGTCCAAATGCCAAGTGACCGCGGTACACAAAACAGTATCAGAAAATGAAGGAAACAATGTACCAGGAAATACAGAGCAATAGCCCTGCGGTGGAATAGGTCTGCCCAGAGAAACATTCCCGGGGAAGAGTCTTCCAATCAGGGAGAGCGCAAAGACACTCTCCGGCACTAACAGCAGTTACAACCCAATAACAATAAATCAAACGCACAGTGCATTAAACAAAAAAACAAAGCAATTAGAGCCACTGAAATGATATTCAGCAAACAAATGTAATTAACATCCTAAGTCCCACCCCCAGCCCATCCCCCCAAACCAATATAACAACAGCGGACAATGCTCCGAAGAGCCACAGAAAGGCCGCCATAAACGAACATATTCCAGCGAAAAGTCCCCAAAAGAACACAAAAGTTCAAGAAGTCCACCCGGGCGGATTCCGGGACCCCTTCTTCTTAGACGATGGAGTAGTCCACAAAGGCTGGAGCGGCGGAGGTCGAGAAGCCGATCCCGTGGGAGAATGGGACGTCGGACTGCGAGATATAATACCCAGCTGAAGCAGCAACTCCTCGCCATCCTGGAATGTAGTAAACCCATAGGATTTCCCATTAAGAGTGAACTGCAGACGAAAAGGGTAGGCCCAGCGATATTTAATGCCCTTTTGAACCAAGTGAGAAAGAAGTGGCTTGAGGGAGCGCCGCCTCTGGATAGTGGCCGACGAAACATCAGCAAAGATTTGTACCTTGTGCCCTGCAAGCTCTATATCCGGATTCTCCCTGCCAAACCGCATAACCGCTTCCTTAACCTGAAAAAAATGAGGCTTGACGATGATATCTCTAGGAGGCCCCCCTTGCCGGGGGGGGATCAATGCCCGGTGAATGCGATCAATCTCAAGATGAAGATCATCAATTGCAGGCATAGCGGACCGCATGAGGGTATGTGCGCAGCTAGTAAGCTCCTTAACCGACTCAGGAAGACCTCGAATGCGAAAATTGTATCGCCTAGCCCGATTCTCCAGGTCATCAATTTTAGAATACGCCTCCTCCAGGCGATCTTGCAAGTCGGTGATCATGTTAGAATTTTGGGAGATACTTTGGACTGTCGCATCAACTTTAGCCTCAATACAGTCTAAACGGTGGCCCAAGGCCTGAAAATCCTGCTTTAAATCCGCCGCCAATTTTGAGGTAGCTCTGTCTAATTCGCGTTGCAGCAAATCTGCGAATCGAGCTATCAAAGTCGCATCACAAGAGTATAGAGGCGGGTCAGGAGGAATCGTTGGCGAGGAAGCCGGGCTGTCATCAGCGGGATCTGGACCGCTATGCTGGCTTGAAAAAATGGCAGCTATGTCGCTGCTCAAGGGCGAGGATGCAGGGGAGTCACGGCTCAATGGACAGGCCGAAGCCTGGGACTCTAGTGGCACAGGGCTGGAGGATGACTGGGGGGGCTGCAGGAAGTCACTCACCCCACCTAGCGATGCTGCTGTAGTCCTCCCTGGCCCAGCGTGGGACGAGGAGCCCATCTTCTCTCTCCGAGGGAGAGGTGCTGCTGTAGGAGAGGCAGAGGAGACCCCATGAGCCGCGGGCGCCGATCCGGCCGCCATCTTGGTCCTCCCAGTCCCCGCAGGGAGCCGCAGCTGGGAGCCTCCACGGCTCTTAATCGCCGACTTGCCGGGCATAGTGACAGGTGCCCGAGATCCGGAGATAGGCAGGGGGGGGCCCCGGGGGTGAAGCGGCACTATGCCCTTTTATGGGCTGCTGTCAGTGCCGGAGATGTGCGGAGCTAATGCCGGGACATCCGATCCCGGCGGCCGCGCATGCGCACTCCTCTCAGTCCTCTTTTAGACCTCCCAATCTCAAAGTAAAAGTCCAGGATACAGATACTATTTGCTCTAACTTGCTACTGAGAGACCACACTTTCAATGTTTTCAATTTTTGGTGGGCGAAGGGTTGAAACATCATTTTTGATTAAAGCCACACCCTAAAATACATCAGAGATGCCCAATTGTATTATCAAAGAGTTCCCTGACAGCTGAGTGACCTCATTTTCCTGTGTGGGTGACTATGGAAGCTCTCTTAGTAACAAGTAATTCTTCTGACATTTAGAAACAAAAACAGTTAATGACATGACATTAAATGGCTGCTTTATAAGAAGTGTTTGCTCTGAAGAGCATCCATTCATTCGTTTTGTACTGCCTGAAAAGTTCAAGGAGGAACATATTTACTATTGCTTTGTGTAATGACATTGTTTACAGACTTCTGCTTGCCAACCATGGCGTCCTCATCATCCGTCCGCTTGTGAGACTCGCCTATTGCTTCCTTTACTTGCTGATCATTTACATTCCACAGGAACTACCCTGTCCTGTATGGACAAAGTACAGGGACTGTACACACACTGTAGAGGCTTCAATTGGATTTGTCAGATAACATGCAATGGAGTAACCCATGGAAACCAATCAAAAGCCAATCTAAACCCAAACACAAAACTATAATGCATTGCAGCTTACCAATCCTTGGAGGCGGATGAATTACCTATCTTTTTCTGTCTTTTTTCCCTTTATTTTCATCTGGTAATGCTACAAATAACACACTATGTGTTTATGTATGTATGTATGTATGTGTATGTGTCTACACTCACTTCTCACACAGGATGGACTTCATACAGTATATGTATGTAGTGTTTTCTTTTTTATTACATGGTGGATTAATTGGATTAGTGGTTAACAAAAGAAAGATAACATTGTCTATATTGTCAATTTCAACTCAAAGAGAGTGACAAGAATGCTTAATTCCTGGCAAGATCAACACAGTTTTTTTCTATATTTGATGAAAATGTTCTTAGCCTTAAAAAAGAAAACGAATGCAGCCACCGTATCTATGGACTGGTAAGCTGCAGTACAATAAATTTTCCTTTTTGGATTTTAATGTGCTTTAAGTAGCTTGGAGTAGACATACTACTGAATGATTTATTGCAGTATGCAAGTTCACACCACTGAGATTTCAGTGCAGCAGAGAGAGCTCACTAGAGAATGTTATGAGCTCAATAGATTTGTAGCAAGCATATATGGCATTTTTCTGCACTTTAGCTTTTTTAAGACAGTGACTTATAGCTTGATCAGAAGAAAGGACCCTCCAGTATTTGGAGATATCTTAAAACCCTGGCTGGCTAATCTAGAAATTAGTCCAGGCTAGAGATGGGAAGGCCATGCAAAAAACAGAAAAGCCTTTTTTTTGGACTGGAAAAAAGGAATGTGGAATATGTTCATTTACAATGATAAATAATAAATCTGTGACATGGTAATCACACTATATAACAAAAAAATTTCTGAGACTTTATGAAAAGTCTTAAATTATTGCACGTTCTCTCAGCTAAAGACAAGCAAATCCTGGAACGCAATTCAAGTAACACTGTACTTCTCAATGCAGTTCTCAAACAAGAAAAATATGTATTTCTGTCACTAGGGGGGCACTGCAGGGGAAAGACTCTGGTTTAGTTTGCTTGTGGGCTCCATTTTGTACCTCCTACAGTTGGGTGATTGTGAGTATACAGTAGATAGTTTCTGGCCTTAATTGACATGTAAGAGGGTACATTTGTCTGATAAATTAGTTATAAACTTTAAATGATTGCTATTAATGTTCTCCACCACCCCAGCATAATAATTACCTATAGTTTGGTCAGTAAATATTTTTCTCTTTTCCTCCTCAGTAAACTGGTGAGCTCAACATCTAACATCCGCTGACAGCAGAGCTGCAATTTTCAAATATTGTGAGAAGTATTCTTTTCTAAATGCTACAAGGATGACAGAACACATCCTTGCATGGCAGAGGTGCCCTAAAGACATTAAAACATACTTTATGGAATATAATGATGAGGACCATAATGAAAGTGCAAGTAACTTTTCCCTGCTCCTGGATCATCACAAAATGGAAAAAGCAAGCTTAGTTTATTTACTGAATGAGGTGTAGTTTTATTTCAAGCATAATATTTTTATATACACTGCATTCCATGTTCCTAGTGTGACAAAATGACTTTCAATTCATAAATTTACTGTACACTGGATTGTTTTAAATTTTATTGAAAATTTCCATTTTTTTTCCAGAAAAAAATAGGGGAAAAAACATTTTTTTTCCCATGGCTTTTAAATTTCTGGAAGTCAAGGCCTTGTCATATGGAAAGCCTATAGATTGAAAGTTCATCTCTGACTATAATACACATTCAATAAACTGAAATAGATTGGCTGGTGGTAGACTATTTTGCGCCCTAGGTAAGACCAGCTACTTGCCTCCCCCCCCCAAATAAAGATAAATAAAAACATTTTTAAACAACAGAAAGTATTAAATCAACAAAGCATGAAACTGCTAAATTTCTTTTCATTTGCAAAAATAAGCGCCACAAGATGCCACCAGCACCAATATTAAAGACTAAATCAGTGCCATGGATGGACTGTATCTGTGGCTGGCAGTGGCAGGGTGACAGTTGCAGTGAGTGTAGGATGATGGGTCCACACTCTGACAGATCCCAGGCTGGAATTCCCCAGGCAATGGGGGGAGATAAAATGCTGTGACAGCAGGCAGCCCAGCCCACACACAGAGAACACCTAAACAGAGCGATCCCACACAGTGACAGATCCAACACAACACACCACCACCAACACTGACACAGATCAGCAGGCCCAGCAGGCACTAGAAGAGCAGGCTGTGGGATCGTGATGATGTTATCACTCACTGACACATTGCACATGTGATGAATGTCCGGCCGTCCAGGTCACACTCACACAGACACCAGTCAGACATTACCTTCCTCCGCCTCCGCTGATGAATGGGAAGAGAAGGGCTGGAACTCCAAACTGATTAGCAGCCACCAGCAGGCTTGCAGTAAGGGACTGGGTCTGAGAGGAACACTGAAAGACACGGCAGCTCAACTGCTACATTGGCCCCAGACACTTGACATCTTCCTCTGTCCTTTCTTCCTACCCTCTGCCACCCCTCCCCTCAGCTGGAGGATCATTCATGACATGGCGGCATCCCACACAGAGAGAGAGCCGGCCTGTGCTGCGCCCTTGATGGCAGTGCACCTTAGGCAGTCGCCTAGTTTTGCCAAGTGGAAGCACAAGACCTGCCAGCAAGACATAATATTAGACTTTGCATAATAAACCTTTTAGTTCTCTGGCCTATGTGAATTCTCCAGTCCTATTGGTAAATGATGATAAGGTACATGATGCCGCATTTCTGTGCACTTTACCCTATAGCTGGTTCTCCATTGGAATACAGTGTTCTTTGTAGGGATTTTTTGCCTGGCTGTCTTTGGAGGGAAGGACACTACAGAGCTTGCTCCTGATCCTTCATCATGGTTGCTTAGATCACCTATCAGCCACCATAGCACATCAGACTGAGGCTGCACAAGACTTTACTTACTAAAGGAAAGACTTCCTTTACTATGCAGTTATATAAAGTGATAGTCTTGATCCAGATCGTCTTGTATGTGTTTTAATGACAACCTGAAACAGATGATGTTTAGAGATTGTCATTTATCATAATGGCATGTCTAGCTTAATGATGATCATTATAGTTCAGCTGATAATCATGATCAGAGGGAGTGCAATTATCATGGGACATTGATTATAAAGAAGGGCTTTGTTCACAGGTAAGCCTTGTGAAATCATCCTGAGTGGTAACTAATCCCCCTGGTAATAGAAGACACCTGAGATTAGGCTTGTTTACTTTCCTGGTAACCAACTAAACATGACATGCAACAGGTCACTGCGTTTTCTGCAGGTGGGAGATATCATTGTACGTGGAGCTTGTTTCACCAACTGATGACAGTTTATGGTTTACAAAGTCATAATAATTAGTGATCCAGAGCCAGAGCACTGCCTTTTAAAGTAAACGTTAAGAGATAAACTGTCTGCCAAAGAATCACTCTTAGCTGGCCATAATGGTGCATACATGATGAAAGCACCAATGAAATACAGACAAAAAATTGGAAACACTACATGATTTGCAGGTGTGAAAGTGACGTAGGATTGCCACCTCATCCCTTTAAAAGCGAACACATATTAATTATACGCTGCACAAAATCCTGTATATATACGTGATTTTCTATCAGGGGGCAGCTGTCCCGGTTAAGAGATTCCCCGATGGCACCTTGTGATCGCCACGTATGACTGACAGGGGAGAGGTCTGTATGTAAACAATTTAGATATCTCCCCTGTCAGCTCCAGCATGCTGCAAAAGAGCATGCCTCCCTAGTAAAACACATCACACAGTAAAACACACGCAGCACACAGTTAACCCTTTGATCGCCCCAGATGTTAACCCCTTCCTGCCCAGTGTCATTAGTACAGTGTCAGTGCTTTTTATTAGCACTGATCACTGTATTAGGGTCACTGGGGATGTCAGTGACAGTCAGTTCCCCCCAAGTGTCAGTATGCCCGCCGCAGTCCCGCAGTTCCGCTATAAGTCGCTGATCGCCATTACTAGTATAAAAATAAAAAATTCCAGTATCTATGCCGCCATTTGTAAATGCTATAACTTTCATGTAAACCAATTAATTTACACGTATTGGGATTTTTTTCTTTAGCAAAGACATGTAGCAGAAGACATTTTGGCCTAAATTTAGGACGACATTTTCTTTTTAAATTTTTTTACTGAAAATGTTTTATAGTAAAAAGTCAAAAACGTTTTTTTTTTCAAAGTTGTCAGTCTTCCTGACTGCAACCTCCCACAATTACTGCTCTGCCTGGAGGCCACAACATCCAACACGTTTCGGATAATGAGTCCTTAGTCATGACTAAGGACTCATTGTCCGAAATGAGTTGGCTGTTTTAGCCTTGTACATGTTTATTTAAAAAGCAGACGCTTGATGTTTTTCTTGAAGTGCCGACCATTTTTGTTTTTATCATGAGGTATTTTAGTAGTGAAAGCTAACAGTATTTTTATGTGACAGCTGCACGCTCCTTAACAACCATGATATTTACTGGTTGTTAAGGATGCTGGTGGCCCCCTGCTCCTTAACAACCAGCTAAAATGAAAGAGTTTCCTTAACTACCGCATGCCTGGACCACTACTTATTTTCTGTGTGCATTTATTTATTTCCTTCAGTGAATAAAGTCGGTTCACACTATAGAAACGCAGTACAGATGCTTTCTGGATGCGCTTCTGCATGCACGCTTTTCACGCATTTTTGATGCATTCTGGTGCATTTTTTATGCTTTCCAGTTAATTTTTTTCCGCTCTCTTTTTCTTCAATTTAAATAGGGACATGTGTGTTCCAGTGTGTTTTTGGTGGGTTCCAGTGCGTTCTGGTGCATTTTACCACATTGCAGTGCAGTTCTGTGCAGAAAAAATGCAGCATGTTCTACTTTTTTTTTTGCAACTGGAACGCACTGGAACTGCAAGCGGTGATGTGAACTATAACATTAACAACAATATAACCTACTTTCTGTCTATTTTAGATGCAGAAAAAAGCACACTGAAACGCATGTCATGTGAACTGGCCCTAACACCGTTTTATGCTGTATTTACCGAGCATTTTGGATTTTGAGGTAAGTACAGTACAACGGAATAGTACATTGACATTTTCAGCATCACATGCGATATTTAGGAAAAATGTGCCAGGTCACCTAAATGCCACATGCAATTTGCTTTTGTGAATGGAGCCCACTGTTTTTTATTTATTTTTTGGTATTTAGGCTTTGTTACATGTCCTCCATGGCATTCCCTTGACATTAGCTTACTTATTAGCTCAGCAAACTGCTTTGAATTGAATAACAGCATTTGCACTTCACAGACTTCAGTGGAGGTCACCTCAATGTTTTGCCCATACTAAATTACAGTTTAGGTGACCTGGAGCCACATGCTCAGGCTTTATCTTTTTAAGACTGGAAGTTAAGGATATTATTGCTTTGTTTTGCAGTGACTCAGCTTTTTATAAAAATTTTGAAACTACAGCAACTCAACAGTCAGGCATCCTGTGCTAACAGGTCCCACAAACCTGGTACATTGGGTCCTGCACAATATAAGTTATTCTATCTAACATATGGCAATGGCAGGTAGGTAACAGATGGTTCATTTTTCTGCTCTGCCTGTTCTATGTCAGACATATACACATGTGCACCACATGCATCCCATAACAGCTTAGTACCATGAAGAAGCATTATTGGAGCAGTTTGTTTTATGTCTGTGGAAAACATGGTGGAAACACATAACATTCCAAAGAGTGAGGAGATCCAGCTGTCTTCTAGTCACTGATCTCTCCAGTCCTCATACTCTGTACATGAAGTACCATTCTCAGCTGTATTCCTCAAAGCAATTGTTATGGTAAAGCATGGTTGCAATTTTATCAAAGAGCTATTTTCAGACCAGTGATTAAAAAGCCTAAAATAGAGACTAGAGAGATTGGAACATTGCACTGTTGACAAGTTCTGTAACCCAAATAAGTTCTGCGCCTGCTGCAACTAATGTTTACAGTGCATCCAGAAAGTATTCACAACGCTTAACTTTTGCCACATTTTATGTTACAGCCTTATTCCAAACTGGATTAAATTAATTTTACTCAACATTCTACAAACAATACCCCATAATGACACGTGAAAGAAGTTTGTTTTGAAATCTTTGCAATTTATTAAAAATAAAAAACCCAAAAAAACACATCTACCTAAGTATTCACAGCCTTTGCTCAATACTTTGTTGAAGCACCTTTAAACACCAATTACAGCCTCAAGTAATTTTGATGATGCTACAAGCTTGGCACACCTATTTTTGGGCAATTTCTCCCATTCTTCTTTGCACTACCTCTCAAGCTCCATCAGGTTGGATGGGGAGTGTCGGTGCACAGACATTTTCAGATCTCTCCAGAGATGCTCAATTGGGTTCAAGTCTTGGCTCTGGCTGGGCCACTCCAACACATTCACAGAATTGGCTTGTAGCCACTCCTTTGTTATGTGGGCTGTGTGCTTAGGGTCGTTGTGCTGTTGAAACATGAACCGTCTTCCCAGTCTAAGGTCCAGAGCGCTCTGGAACAGGTTTTCATAAAGGATGCCTCTGTACATTGCTGCATTCATCTTTCCTTCAATCCTGACTAGTCTCCCAGTTCCTGCCACTGAAAAACATCCCCACAGCATGATGCTGCCACCACCATGCTTCACTGTACAGATGGTATTGGCCAGGTGGTGAGTGGTGCCTTTTTTCCTCCAGACATGACACTTGGAATTCAGGCCAAAGAGCTCAATCTTTGTTTCATCAGACCAGAGAGTTTTGTTTCTCATGGTCTTAGAGCCCCTCAGATGCATTTAGGCAAACTCTAGGCCATCTGGCCACTATACCATACAGGTCTGATTGGTGGAGTGCTGCAGAGATGGTTGTTCTTCTGTAAGGTTCTCCTTTCTCCACAGAGAAATGCTGGAGCTCTTTCAGAATGACCATCAGGTGCTTGGTTACCTCCCTGGCTAAGGCCCTTCTCCCTCGATCGCTCATTTTGGCCCGCTCTAGGAAGATTCCTGGAGAACGCTCTGTGGGTGGGGCGAAACGCGTTGACGCACTTCCGGTCTGCCGTCATCTTGGCCTACGTCGCTTCCGGTATTTGGGACGCACGCCGACTTTTGCGGTTCAAGCGGTCATTTTAGAGGTGGAAAGCTGGTCATCTTCTACAGTGATTCTTAAAGCGTGAGATCCCTATATTTACAATTTGGAAACTTGTTCCTTTGAAGCCTTTGAGGCTATTAAACAAGGCCTGTTATTTTATTGAAACATGTGAGTGTCCTTATTCTATCGATTTATATGGTATTGAGTGGCAGTATTACACTATGTAGCCTTTCTTTCCTTGCACATTATTGAGGATTCCATGGAGAAGTAGAGTGGAGTCGATTGCTGTATCTAAGCAGGGTGAAGAAGGCGATTTGAGTTCCTCCTGAGGGGCTATAGGATCCCTTATATCCTATGAGGCTTATTACTCACCTCCATCTGGTGAGTGCGGTCAATATTATTTTTCACGTGGTGATTAGGTGGAAGCACATTTTGGAACATTGTCTTGAAAATCCTTTTGGGAAAATAAGGACTTATGTTTGAAATATTATATTATATATATATATTTTTGCACGGACATTTATTTATTTGTGATTATTTTTATTTATTTAATTTTTGCGCTGTTTTTTGTGTTATTCATTATTGGTGGTTTTCACTGGTGCACAGCTGCATAATTGTATACTTTCTTTGATTGGCGCTGGGATTTTTTAGTTTGTTTCATTATGGGGTATTGTTTGTAGAATGTTGAGGAAAAAAATGAATTTAATCCATTTTGGAATAAGGCTGTAACATAACAATATGTGGCAAAAGTTAAGCGCTGTGAATACTTTCTGGATGCACTGTATAATGTAACCTACATGGACATCAAGCAGCTCTATAAACAAGGCAAGATAAGAACCCTCAGGATTAACGGCAAATGGAACTAATATTTAGTTTACAGTTATACACTGCTGACTGAAAGGGAGTCTGAATTGAGAGAAGTATGGGAGCTATCATGCTGACCTTCTTCTGAAAATGATAGTTTCCTGGTTCCAGTATTGACCAGGGACCAGGGGCAGACTGACAACTCATGGGGCCCCTGGGCAATAGGGGATCATGGGGCCCCTGTGTCCTTGCCCAAACTAAAAAAATCCTATGAAAAAGGTACCAGGGGCATCTCATGGGGCCCCCTACTGACCCCGGGCCCTCGGGCAGTGCCCGAGTTTCCAAATGGTCAGTCCGCCCCTGCCAGAGACAAACTTGCAGATTTAGAAAAGTCAGAGTGAAGCAAGCACTCCTGATCTCCATACTCATTCAAGATTTGACAAACCCATCTATTGTCAGCGCTCCCTCCTCTCCCCTGCAGCAGCTGTGGGATGACACAGGGTAACTGAATCACATGACCGCACCTAAAAATAGGTAAGTATATAGATTTTTCTTACAAAGGTTAGTCAGAATAGGTGTTACTAGGAGGGATGGAGAATTTTCAAGAGAAAACTTCAGCATTAAGAGTGGGATTTGTCTGAGACTGTAGCCAGGATTCAGACAGGGAAAAGAGCAGTGACAGTTATCTTTCATATGAATCATGTTAGCTTAAATACAAATGCCATTTTTGCTTTCTTCCATCATTTCTATTTTGTGTGCAAAGTGCTTTCAATTCATTGCTCAGCCTGGAGAGCATCAACAGTTTTCACAGGCACTTTCTGTTCCCGATATGCAGGCAGCTACAAGAGCTACACTACTCATGAGCTTTGGAATAGGAAAAGAAAAGGGGGACATAATAGAGACCCCCCCTTTTCTTATGGGACTGTGGCAGGGGGAATAAAGTATTTATACAGTGGGGGAACATTCTAGAAGGTCAGTAGGGTTTTTAGTTTCCCCATTGGTGTGAGGAGGATAAACAACTGTTAAAGTTTCAAACCCCCCCATGGTATACTAATATAATGGGGAACATTCTAGAAATGAGAGTTTTTAACCCCCCACTACACCTGAACATTCCTGGAAGAAAAAGTTACCAACTGGGAGAAGAATTGGAGAGAGGAGAGGGCTATAAAAAGGGGGTCTGTTAACGGAAAAAACAGAAACCTGGGAGGCATCTCTGTGGTGCTCTCCTCCCACCCTCCCCTTTTTGTCGTGGCCAATTATTATTGGTAAGTCTTATCTTCAATGATGGCAGATTAAGTATGTTAATGTGAAATGACCCGTGAGCTACCGCTATAGTTCATCCCTCTCCTGACTTAACAGCCACATATCACAGAGCCAATCAAAGTGGTTCCAGGCTGCATGTAATGGAGAGTTAGTTCCCACTGACTCTGGGACACAGAATGGAAGTGCTTTAAGATGGGTCTATAGTACGTATGTGATCAGTATATATTAAGTTTGCTAACCATACATATGTTGGGAGAGACTCAAGTGCAAAGGAGTGTTCACTTTTCAAAAAATGCCTTGGTTATTACCCATCATTTGGACTCTGTAAATATACTCTTTTGCAAATGAAAAGAAAAAATGAAAAAGACAAATTGATCTGACTGGAAATGCCATTATTGTGTGAGGAGCTGGTATGTGAAGTGAGAGTACTAGAGGTGTGTGCACTGTTGCAAAGTCTGTTGCTAGCAAGGACTGGATTGTGTGTCTCATGACCCTTAGTCATGATAGACCAATAAGGATTTCACTTTTTGTCTGGCAAATTGGAAGGGTAGGGATTGTATTTTGGACACCATGTGCACCACTAAGTCTCTTTTGTGAATGGGGACAAATGTGTGAAACATCCTATGGACTGTGTCAGGCTATTCTGAGGGAAGGTAGTACTATCTCCTGGGCACCTGAATCTGTGGCTGTTGTGCCGGTGAGAGTAGAGGAGTGGTTATGCTACTAGGCTTTGATCCACCCATAACCCATAGCCACCCATAACCAGGCAGCTGCTGAAAGCCATTAAGATGGTAGCGTAGATCCCAAAAATGAGGGGAAAACAGAATTTGCCTTTGTGCTTTGAGTTCTACAGTAGGCCCATGGCACAGGAACTGGCTAAACAACTCACCGTCAATTGGTACTACATGCTGATATGTGCAAACAGGCAGCGGTGATCATATTGCTTCGAGTGCATTGCACAATGTATTGTACATGACGGCCCAACTTGCTTCAGTGTGTGGGTGGGGCCACTCGCCCTGCATGGGGAAGAGTACCTTTCGCCGCGCATGCGCTGCACGGAACTGCATTCAAGTGAAAGTCAAACATTATGGCATTTCCTCGACTTAGAGGTGGGCTGAGCACTGTATGTCATGATGTGACATGCAGAGTTCCTCTGTAAACCTGTGTCACTACATGCCTTGCTCCTAACGTGTCACATTTGAGAGGGACACCACTGAGTCTGTAACTTCTCCACCTGTCCAGCATACCTCTGCCACTTCACTCCTTGTGACAGAATGAGGTCCCACTGAGCACATAGCATGGACCACATGTGTACTCTTGCTTAACTCCTTCAGCTCTCCCGTACCACATGGCTACCAGTGGGTCTCCGTAATCCAGGTTCAGCCCCAGTTGCTGGTCAAAAGAGCCAGATTGCCACCCCCTCACTACCAGAGGACCCCCGCTCTGCCAGATGCTTCACGACGGCTGCTGTACACCTCACACCATTACCAGGCTTAGAACAGTTGATGCAACATTTACTGAATGATCTGCAGCACAGTTCACCAGGAACAGTAACAAGAGCATTCCCTAACTCTCTAACTAAGTTGCCCAGGCATACCTCAATAAAGTGTTTGTCCATAACTGGCATTTCCCATGGTGTGGCGTTGCCAGTATCTTCGGGTGGACTGCAGGGCACAGCAGTCCCCCTCCTTAACTCCACGGCACCCTGGCTTTGGCTTGTCTCTGTCTTCTTCCCATGCAGGCAGCCCTCTAAGCAGAGCCCTCTCCCTTTTTATTTACAGCACAGGGAAGAGAGCCAAACCCAGAAAAGACCAGAAACTGCAGAAACAAGTGTATCCACTTCACAGCCTGGGCAGCCTGTAACAGAAAACATTCCCCTTGTAGGTAACCTGCCTACAAGTGCAACTGAAAGACAATACAGCAACATAAAAGCTCAAAATTTTTGCAAGTGCACAGAAGTATTTTATGCCAACATAAAAGTAGATTATTCAGCAAATCTACTTGAGAATTAGCCCTGTGAATTCATATTATGGATTTATAAGCTCAGCAGTTGTGCTGGCACTCAGACAGGTACAACGTAAGACATGTGGCGATTTTCTGTGGGAGGTCAACGAATGATGGAGGATTATGCTGTCTGCAAAAATCTCCGTACAATTTACAGCTCCTTCTCTGGTGACTCATGTGAGAGTGTAGGCGTTCCAAGTACAATGTCTGCACTTAATTGCTTTATTTCCACGTGTACTTGTCCCTCCAACTATAGTCTCTTAATTAGAGTGTTTGATATGTGTGGCTTTCGTAGCAGGACATCATGCAGCTGTAGGATGAAGAGAAACCTGAAAGATGCCAGAACAGGCAGCCAGCGAAAGGCAAAAAAACTGACATTTGCTGAGTCATTAGTTAGCTAGCCAGGTTAAGGGACACCATCACACTTTAACTTTACAATTTGTTTTTTGTTAAATATAATGTTAATAGGCAAAGTAAAAAAAATGGATTTTATTTATATAACGTTTTCTATTTTTCTCATCAATCTATGGTGGTAGTTATGTATCTTCATAATTGCATCCTACTGATTACTACAGTAGAATCCTTTGATATCAGAAGCTGCTAATTTTGTATGATTATGCCAGCAGTGGTATATGCCAATGTTACCGTTTCAGTCAACTGTGATTTATTTGAAAGGTGAATATTCTCAGAATCCCTCAGATCTTTCCAGGAAAACTGAAATAATTTCCCAACAAACACATTTAAGTAGTCATGTTATGCTTAACAGATATTAAAGACTTTGTAGCTTACAGTACACCAGATATGTTGGCTTAGTAGTTAACACTGCTGTTTGGCACCCACCTGTGCCATAATGTACTAAACAGACTGTACTTAGTGGTGCTTGCACGTAATTTTACATTTGTTATAAAAAAAAATCTTGATACTCTACAAACTTTGAGAGCTGTTGAGAGCTGGCTCATTTCTCCCATCTTCTGACTGGTTCATACCCAGGGGCGGACTGACCATTTGGAAACTCGGGCACTGCCCGAGGGCCCGGGGTCAGTAGGGGGCCCCATGAGATGCCCCTGGTACCTTTCTCATAGGCTTTTTTGAGTTTGGGCAAGGGCACAGGGGCCCCATGATCACCTATTGCCCGGGGGCCCCATGAGTTGTCAGTCCGCCCCTGTTCATACCACTGCTTTTGTGCTGCGTTGGGCACAACAAAAAGACAAGGAAAACAGCATTGCTTTCAATAGATGTAGTTCAAACCAATGCGCTGGCGTGAGCTGTAATAAAATAATACACGCATTATTTTATGGCAGTGCATCACGCAGCACAGCATATCACTGGAGCGCACTGCACAGCCCCTCACTGCCCTACAAAGTGCACAGCCTTCATGTTGGTCAATAAAACTCGCTATCAGAATATTGGACCAATAGGGAGGTCGAGGGGGCAGCTGAATACATAAATTTTTATGTCTTGCTAAAAGCTTTGTAATTCTAACTATTCCTAAGTTTGCACCACCCTGACACACTGCACAGATCTGTCTGGCAGAGAAGGGGAGATTTTTCTCTATTGCAGTTCAGTACCACATAGAGGACTTGCCCCTTCTCCCACCTGTTACTGGACAGCACAAGGTAAGAAGCAACAGACGTATAAGGTCACATCTCTATCACTCTCTTTCCTCCTAACTCTTTCTTTATCCTGCTTCTCCCTCCCCTAGTCTGAGCTCTACTGTACAGGGACCAAACCAAATGTAATTGAGCCATTGTTTTATGCCCACCACCCTCTCCTCCCATCACCAACCCAAACCCTACAATACAGTCAGAGGGGGCTGTTCACATATGGTGGCTGCTATGCTTTTCCTGGCAGCCACAGAAATTTTAAAGCAGCATATCGAATTGACAGGTGTCACCACTTGTCAACTTGGTCATTCAAGTCATTGGGGCTGCACCACAACAGCAAAGCAATGCTTGGCTTGCACCATAGTATCATATCACAGTGCTGGAGCGATTGTGGTGTAAAACCAAAGCCAAACAAGCCTACTTTGTCACTCTCATCAATAGCTTATCCTCCAGTCCTCATTGTCTCTTCTCTACATTTAACTCTCTACTTTCTCCACCTTCACCTCCACCCAGCACCTCACTCACTGCTCACGAGATTGCAAATCATTTCAAAAGCAAGATTGATGCAATTCGTAGGGGCATCTCCACTGCACAGACATCCATCCCACTTAGCATACCTTATACTAAACCTCCCTCAACACTTTCCTCTTTTGACCTTGCTAGAACCGAAGAGGTCACTAAGGTTTTCTCAGAAGCCCGTCTCACCACTTGCCCCCTGGATCCTGTCCCCTCACAACTACTACGGTCACCCTCTTCTTCCATCCTATGCTTCCTCACTCACATCTTCAATCTTTCCCTCTCTACTGGTGCCTTCCCCTCTCCTCTAAAGCATGCGCACATCACTCCCATACTTAAAAAGCCCTCCCTGGACCCCACCAACCTGAACAACTTAAGACCCATCTCCCTGCTCCCGTTTACCTCTGAACTCTTAGAACGCCTAGTCTACAAATCGCCTGAGCTCCTACCTCACTGACAACAACCTTCTTCACCCTTTACAGCCTGGCTTTCGCTCACTACACTCCACTGAAACTGCCCTATTAAAACTCACTAATGATCTACTAACAGCTAAAACCAACGGCCACTACTCAGTACTATTACTACTCAACCTCTCTGCAGCTTTTGATACGGTTGACCATCCCCTTCTCCTCAAAAAACTCCACTCTCTTGGCCTCCGAGACTCTGCTCTCTCCTGGTTCTCCTCCTACCTATCGCAGCGCTCCTTCAGTGTTACCTATAACTCTGGCTCCTCCTCTTCACTCCCTCTTTCTGTAGGGATCCCTCAAGGATCTTTCCTTGGGCCCCTACTCTTCTCCATCTACACCTCCTCCCTTGGTCACTTGATAAACTCCCACGGCTTTAAGTACCATCTCTATGCTGATGACACACAAATCTATCTTTCTACTCCTCACCTCACCCCTTCAGTCTCCTCTCGCATTACTAACCTACTAAGCGATATATCGGCATGGATGTCACTCCACTTCCTCAAACTCAATCTTTCCAAAACTGAGCTCTTAGTATTCCCTTTAGCTCGTGCCCCTACCCATGACTTCTCCATCAAGATCAATAACACAATCATCAGTCCCTCCCCTCATGCCAGGGTACTTGGTGTAACCCTAGACCCTCCCTCCTAGATTGTAAGCTCCAAGGAGCAGGGCCCTCCTATCCCTCTTGTATTGTCGCTGTATTGTCTACCTTTATATTGTAAAGCGCTGAGCAAACTGTTGGCGCTATATAAATCCTGTATAATAATAATATGAAATTACTGCTCAGCAAATTTCACCTCCAGAACACCTTACAACAGGTGTTTGCTGATCCACTGAAGACTGCTCTTCAGAGAATGGGAAAGTGTGAACCAAACCTCAAAGACCTTAGATTGCAAGCTCTTAGAAGCAGGGCCCTCTGAAACCTCCTGTATTAATGTGTATTGTAATTGTATTGTCTCCCTTTATGTTGTAAAGCTCTGCGTAAACTGTTGGCGCTATATAAATTCTGTATTATAATAATAATGTGCTCACGAATACATAGGTGCATTAACTTATGTATTATGTATCTGCTGGAGTTCAGCTTTAGGCTCACTTGTTGGACAAAGCCTTCTACTTTTCAACCTAGTAATTAGTCTTTTCAGGCTTCCCTGGTCACAATGCTGCAGTTCTTCGTGTCCTAATTTTCTTGTAATGATGTCAAACCTTCAAAAATGCAGAGATCTGGTATTCTTGGTTCTGGAGTGCTGTCTGTCCTTCTCAGGTTAGGAATTTGCACAGCACACATCTGTATTGGAAAAAACTGCAATTAAAAGATAAGGATTAGTAATCATTTTAGCAGCAGGATGCAATGAAATGATGACAATGATGTTGACTTGGTGGCCGTGTGTCCTTTGGGTCGGCAGTTTTGACATCAAGCAGAAAAATTAAACATTCCCACAACCTGGAGCACAGTGTACTGTATATGCATCAGGAATCTTGGTGAGGGGTCAATGATTTCTGGACAAGCTTCTAAATATTTTGTACAGCGGTCCATTAGTTTTGTTATATATTAGTTTTTTAATGAAAGGAAATCTTGGCTGTTAGATGCCTCTTGGGAACTGAGCTATCCAAAGATGCTTTTTATCATTTTTTTAAAGCGCATCATACATACAAACATTATTTTTATACTTATGGTGTTCCAGGACAGGATTACCAGAGACTAGGCTATTCAGTTCTGTCACTTTTTTAATATTCCATGCTAAACTCTGAGCTCTGGGTTTCCCCCTACCCCCTGGAGGTCCCGACCAAAAGTATGTATGTTTTTTATTTTTTACACCTACTTTTTCTAGAAGCCTGTAGGTTGGTTATGTGACATGCAGGTTCATTTTCCTCTATCAATACTCTATAGGACACCATAGTGATGCTCCCACAGGGGGTGGTCCATGACACCCTGACTTACAGCATTCCCTTGGTCTTTGGGGAAAAATGCTGCTGGGTGTCATTGAACCCAGATGACTGAGGACATTTTGTGACTGAAAAGCAGTACTGCAGGACTTACCCTTCTGTGTGGCAGATAGTCTGATCTGTAATTAAATTCATCTTGAGGACAAACCTGACATACTGTATATAAACAGTCCACAGGGTGATAAGTGTAAAAACATGATATGGATGGTTCAGGAGCATGTGGCGCCAGAAAATTTTTTAGAGTGACTAACATTAGACACAAGATTCTAAATATGCTTTCTTTGGTGACTCTTCCACTGCCTTGACAAATGTTTGCACCTCCTATGTTCATAGTACATTGCATAGAACAGATATGTATTGGGTAAATTACTGTAGTATTATTATTATTATTATACAAGATTTATATAGCACCAACAATTTGTGTAGCACTTTACCCTCCCGATTGATACTGGTTCCTGACTTTGGTGCTGCTCCTGACTTCGGCTTTGCTTCTTAATCTGTACCTTGCTGTCTGCCTGTTGATGACCCTGGCTATTCCTATGACACTGCTCCTGTCTCTCCCTCTCGCTTCCTGCCTTGCTGTGGTGCACACCTGGCGATCTACAAAACCATCTCTGCATGCTACCACTGCCTAAATCAGAGGATCATCAGTCTTCCAAGTTCATCATCTGCAAGAGCTGCAAACAACAACTACTGGCGCTCTTGTTCCCCTGGGTCCTAGACTCCCTCTGTTCCAACTCCAGTGGGGTCAGGGCCAGTGACACATGTGAGGCCGAGCTCGTCATTTCAGTCTCCCATCAGGTACGTGACAGTACCAGTCAGCCAATGATGGAGTCTGAAAGGGAGGCCACTGTAATTGGGGACATCTGTCAATCAGTCTCTTCCTTATCTTACTTGGTGCAAAGTCTGCAAAGAAACCTTGAGCACCTGGAGAGTCAACTACCACCCGAGTCTAATGCCTCCACAGCCACAGGGCCCTCTGCAGTCTCAGATATAAGTACTCAGACAGAGCTCACTATGATTCTTGGAACTTCTCCCCTACTGGAACCCCGGGTGCCAACACCTGAGTTTTTAACAGGAGACCCGCAGGAAGTTCCGAACCTTTCGCAACTCCTGCGAGCTATATTTTTCCCTGCTTCCAAGAACCTTTGCATCACAAAGCACCAAAGTGGGATTCATTATCTTACTCCTTAAGAATGAACCCCAATCCTGGGCACACCACCTTCGTGAGCAACATGACCCGGCTCTAACTTCGATGGACTAGTTTTTCTCAGCCATGTCACAGCTCTATGCTGATTCCTTTCTTCGTCAGACTGCTGAATCTATGCTTAGCAAGCTACAGCAGGGCCAAAGGCCTATAGAGGAATATGTTACCGAGTTCCGTATATGGCGTTCCGACACTCAATGGAATGAGTCTGCTCTCTGCTACCAGTTCCGCCTTGGCCTTTCTAACACCCTGAAAGATGAGCTTGCCCGAGTGGTGGTACCAACCAGGCTAGAAGACCTGATAGACCTTGCTATCCACATCGATCGTCGGATCCGGGAGAGACAGGATGAGAAGGCTAATGGGGAGCTCTTGATATGTTCAGAGGTGGAGACCCCTGTTTCCTCTACTACTGTTGTCCCATCAGACCTACTTCCCAATAATAGAAGGCATCATAATTCCCCTAGAAGGAGTTTCTGGAGACCACCGTTGTCCTCTGCTGAACGTCTTCGATGACAAGAGTCAAATCTCTGTCTCTACTGTGGCGACGCAGGTCACTATGTACTGATGTGTCCAGTAAGACCTCATAGGTCTTCTCCTAGCTGGTTCCATATGATGCACCCCCAAGGAGCAAAACGAATGCACCTCTCCTTCCACATTCACTTACAGCTGGCTGAAAGGACGATTACTGTTCCGGCCATTATAGACTCTGGTGCCTGTAGTTGTTTCGTGGATTCTAACTTTGCTAACCAAAACAAGATTCCTCTCTGCACTAAGACACAAAGACTTTTGGTCCATCTGGCTGATGGCTCTGGTATCAGTTCTGGTCCTCTGACACAAGAGACCATGCCAATTTAATGCCACTCCTCTTCGGGACATCAGGAATTTCTATGTCTGGATGTCATAACTTCTCCAATATTTCCAGTCATTCTCGGCATGCCCTGGCTAAAAGCACACAACCTATCCATCAATTGGTTGTCTGGGGAGATCCTTTTCCCCTCCAAATGCTGCCTGAACCACTGCATTGCTAAGGAACCAGGTACAGCAACTCCTCTGCTTAGTATTCAACCTGACTCTGAGACAATGAAACTTGTTCCTGTTGCTTACCATGTTTACCTGGATGTATTTAACAAGAAGAGTGCCAATGCTCTTCCTCCATACCGCTCTTATGATTGTGCTATTGAGCTTCTGCCTGGTGCCGAAATTCCTTTTCGGCGAATTTACCCCCTATCCGAATTAGAGGTCCTCCGGAGTTATATTGATGAGAGCTTGGAAAAAGGGTTTATTCAGCCCTCTACATCACCAGTGGGAGCTGGCATTTTCTTTGTCGAAAAGAAGGATCATACCCTCCGACCTTGTGTTGACTATCGTGATCTGATAAAATAACTGTCAAAAATCGCTATCCTCTTCCTCTAATTCCTGAATTATTCCAAAGGCTATGAGGGGCATGTGCCTTTTCGAAACTGGATCTGAGGGGCGCTTACAATTTAGTTAGAATTCGCGAAGGGGATGAATGGAAGACGGCCTTTTGAACACGCTTTGGGCATTTTGAATACCCGGTGATGCCATTTGGTCTTTGTAATGCCCCAGCAACATTCCAACACTTTGTGAATGATATATTTCGGTACTTTCTTGATCTGTTTATTATCGTTTACTTAGATGACATCCTAGTCTTTTCCAGCTCAATGGAACAACACCAGTATCATGTAAAGAAAATTCTGGAGAGATTATGCCAACATCACCTCTATGCCAAAGTTGACAAATGTGAGTTCGAGAAACAGACTATTCAGTTCCTCGGATTTGTGATCAACCCCAATGGCATTGCTATGGATCCCCAAAAGGTGACCTCCATACTAGAATGGCCCGTTCCAAAGGACAGGAAAGCAGTGCAATATTTTGTGGGCTTCGCAAACTTTTACAGAAAGTTTATTAGGAACTTTTCAGGGATCATTGCACCAGTGAGACAGCTAACCAGGCAACATGTTACTTTCAGGTGGACTCCTGAGGCCCAAGTCGCCTTTGAACAATTAAAGACTTTGTTCACCTCTGTACCTATCCTGAAGCACCCAGATCCTGCTTTAGCCTTTGTCCTAGAAGTAGATGCTTCTGAAAATGCTGTGGGAGCCATATTGTCACAACGACAGGGACTCAAATCCCTTCTGCACCCCGTTGCTTTCTTCTCTAGGAAGCTAAATGCCTCTGAAAGGAATTATGACATAGGAGAGCTGTTGGCCATCAAGACAGCACTTGAGGAATGGTGCTACTTACTGGAGGGAGCTTCCCATCATATCCTCATTTTCACGGATCATAAGAATCTAGAATACTTGAGAACGGCAAAACGTCTAAGGCCACGACAGGCAAGATGGGCACTGTTCTTCTCCCGCTTTGTCTTTCATCTAACATACCGTCCAGGATCAAAGAACGGTAAGCCCGCTGCACTCTCACGTATGTTTCACGATCCAATTATACCATCTGAACCTGACACGATTCTGCTAGCTAAGAATTTCTTACTTTTGCAAACTGACCTTGTAGCACAAAAAAGAGAAGTGGTGGATGATCACCCACCCCCCTTAGAGATGCATCTTCAGCTAAGAGACGGTCTGTATCTTCACAAGGAACAAATCTTCGTACCGGAACAACTCAGGACTCTCATCCTCAAAAGATGTCATGATCACCCTTTAGCGGGTCACTTCGGGACCCACAAGACCTCAGATTTGGTCTCCCGTTCCTTCTGGTGGCCAAACTCGATGAAAGACTGCCAGAACTATGTTAGATCTTGCTCCGTATGTCTTCAAAACAAATCTGATAAAGCCAAGACCTGGGGCCTGTTGGAATCTTTGCCCGTACATGAAAAACCATGGAGTATGATTTCTATGGATTTTATTGTTGAGCTCCCCCCATCTGAGGGATTCACCACTATTTTTGTAGTGGTTGACCGCCTATCGAAAATGGCCCACATCATTCCCTTGAAAGGGACTCCTTTTGCCGCTGAAACTGCTTCTGCTTTCATCAGAGAAATAGTAAGATTGCATGGCGTTCCTAACAATATCGTCTCTGATCAGGGAGTACAGTTTACATCTAAATTCTGGAAAGCTATGTGTGAGGCATTGGAGATCAAACTACGCTTCTCTTTCGCATACCATCCACAAACAAATGGACAAACAGAGAGGACAAACCAGACTCTGGAAAAATATCTCCGATGTTTCTCATCGTATTCACAGGATGAATGGGTGTCTCTCCTTCCATTAGCGGAATTCGCATACAACAACTCCATTCACTCTGCTACCAAACAGTCTCCTTTTTACTCCAACTATGGATATCACCCCTCCTTTCTTCCTGAAATTCCGGTGGAACCCGCTGTCCTGGCAGTACAGGAAAGGATGGATTTCCTCAATAGGAATGGTCAAATACTGCAAAAGACTATTTTAGAAGCTCAAGCGAGTAACAAAAAGGTTCTTTGACAGAAAGAGAAGGGGCAACCTAAATCTGAAACCAGGAGATAGTCTGGTTATCTACGACAAACCTAAAATTGAACTGCCCTTCAAGGAAGCTTGGTCCAAGGTACCTGGGTCCATTTATTATTAAGCGGAACATTAACCCTTTGGTTTTCGAGTTAACGCTACCTGAAAATATGAAGATTCATCCAGTATTTCATATCTCCCTGTTAAAACCACATATTCCAAGTGGATTTCCCAATCGAGATCCGGAGACACCTGCTCCACTGCTGGTTGAAGGTAATGAAGAATACGAGGTGGAGGCTATCCTCGATTGTAGAAAGAGGGGCGGTCAGACCCAGTTTCTCATTAAGTGGAAAGGCTGTGGTCCAGAGGATAATTCCTGGGACCCATCCGCGAATGTCCATGCTCCACGGTTAGTTCAAGTCTACCTCCATCTTCACCCTGAAAAACGAGCCCTAGTGGGCATCCAGAGGCTGCCCCTAAGGGGGGGGCAATGTAAGGGAAACGAATTGTGAATAGAAATGCGCATGCGCATAGAAACATCCGGAGAAGGATGACCGGTTGTGAACATGCGCGCGAAATGCGTGATCGCGCACGTGCACACGCACGGTGAAGATTGGCACCAGATGGACTATTTAAAGGGTGTCCCTGCCCATGTTGAGTGCTGACTGGTCTTCAGCTCCCCCGTGTCCTGCTTGTTTCTGTGTTATTCACTTGTTGCTGACCCGGCTTGTTCCTCACCTGACTCTGATTACCTTCCTGATTGATACTGGTTCCTGACTTTGGCTCTGCTCCTGACTTCGGCTTTGCTTCTGATTCTGTACCTTGCTGTCTGCCTGTTGATGACCCTGGCTATTCCTATGACACTGCTCCTGTCTATGACTCTCCCTTCCTGCCTTGCTCTGGTGCACACCTGGCAATCTACAAAACCAGCTCTGCATGTTACCACTGTGCCTGAATCAGGGGATCATCAGTCTTCCAAGGTCATCATCTGCAAAAGCTGCAAACAACAACTACTGGCGCTCTTGTTCCCCTGGGTCCTAGACTCCCTCTGTTCCAACTCCAGTGGGGTCAGGGCTAGTGACACAAGTGAGGCCGAGCTCATCATTTCAGTCTCCCATCAGGTACGAGACACTCCCCCATATCCTGCTCCCATCTAATCATATAAGGGAGTTTGCCATCAAGAGAAAACAAGATGCTATAGACCAGTGGTCTCCAAACTATGGCCCGGGGGCCGGATTCGGCCCTTTACTTGCCCTTATCCAGCCCTTGGGGCACTTTTTCTCCCACTGATACACTAGGTTGCCACCTAATCCCTGAAACTGAACACATATTAATTACACAGGTTCTGTGGCTGATTAAGCTGGTAATTAAACTTATCTAGTACCATATCGGCATTAAATTTGCCTCAGAACTTGTGTAATTAATATGTGTTCAGTTTTAAAGGGATGAGGTGGCAACCCTACTGATACAAGACACTATTCCTCCCACTGACACCAACAAGGGAGCATAATTCCTGCTACTGACATCAACAACAGTCACTATTCCTCCCACTGGCACCAACGATGGGACACTGTTCCTTCCATTCACACCCCTTGGACACTATTCCTCTCACTGAAACAAACCACGAGGCACTATTCCTTCCACTGACACCAATAACGGGCACTATTCTACCCACTGACACCAACGGTGGGGCACTATTTCTCCAACTTACACCAAGAATAGGGCGCTATTCCTCCCCTAATGCCAAAGATGCATTGTTTACTCCCAATGAAGCAGGACAATTTCTATTCCCAATTGCCACAGTCTGACCCCCCTAAAGTCTGAGAGTCAGTAAACTGGCCCTTTGTTTAGAAAGTTTGGAGACACCTGCTATAGACCTTTGAGATATAACCCGAGCATTTATCAATATTCAAGCATAAATGTTCCATAGCGGTAATAGCTAAAAAGTCGGAAGCCCTTTTTAACAATGATATGAAATGAACTATTTGGGTATAATGATAATATTCAGTAGGTGGTAAATCATATTTTTCTTTAAGGTAGTGCATGGTCTGAATCCCTCTATGATCATAAAAGTCAGCTATGCGTAGTAGCCCCTTGTTAGTCCACTATGCGAATGGATGGGGAATGAGTCCTGGGGTGAGTGCGGGATTTGCCAATAATGGTGCGAGGGTTGTGTGGGCTGACTGAAAAGAATGTCTTGAAGATAATCTATCCCACATGTGTCACAAGTTAGCCTGCAGTTTCTTGTTTGTGTATTCTTACCTCCTTGCTGCAGTCCTGTTCCTGATCCCTTCACATGTGTGTTTGTCTGTGCTCACCTATGGGCGTCGTCTACTGTTCTCTGGGTTTTATTTCCTTCCCTTCTATCACTTCCTGACCCGCCTCCTTGTTTGCCTGCCTATATAAGACATGCTCAGACTAGGCCACTTTGCCTGAGCACTTTCTAGTTGTCTGAGCTCTGGTGTGTTGCTATTGCCTGTATCCTGCATTGCCTACTTGTGTACCGACCCCGACTTCGTTCTCTGACTGCGCTTGTTTTCTGCTCGTCCTGACCTCGGCTAGTCTATCAGATTTCCGTTTGTCTCCTCCCATTGTACTCTGCTCCCACGAGCAGTCTCCTCATCCTCAGCTGGGCGTACCTGGGGGCCGCGACCTGGTCCTAGCTTGCTGCAAGTCTATCCCCACCATCAGGGGCTCTGGTGAAGAAGCAGGCTGGGGCTTAGACTCTGCGCCCTGGGGAACCCCAAGTTGAGTATCTACAAGGGCTTACTACCACAGGTGCTGACAACATGTTCAATGTGAAAGATAATGTGGGGCATAGGAGAGGAGGGCGAGCTTTGGGAGACTGGTTTTGTGGGCATGATAGAAGATTCAAGCCGCATCCAAATGGGATGGCTGTGTTTCATGTGGTAAGTAAGCACAGAAGCTATCTGAGTTGCTTGATAATAACGCAACAGATCGGGGACCCTCATCTCCCTAGTAGTCTAGTGACATGAAGAGTTTTTTTATTCACCCTAGGTCTCTTGTTTCCTCAAATGTACAAATTTCGGTGATTTTTGACAGTGTTGTAAGAAAAACTGATATGTTGGTTTTATTTGATTGCTGGTTTGTACTAGTATAGGTTTTATTTACAAAGTAAGAGAACAAAAGTATAGTTCATGTTGACAGTAACATCTATTGCATTGTTATCGCATCTATAGTAAAATCAAATATGATTGTTTTGTGAAGTGAAAAGTACCTAATATTTTACTTTGAAATGAATGCTTACCTGCATGCTTACATGGGCTCACAATTGCTTAAAAGCTTATACTGTGTATACATGTTTGCTGTTAAATATATAAGATATATTATATCTCGAATAAACTTTGAGTCAAAAAAGCACCCAATACTTTGTTTTTGATTCCTTGGCCTAACTCCAGGCAAACAATAAAATTACACACGATCATGTGTATGTTTAGCAATTATTTAAAAACAAGGATCATTTTTAACCACTTGACCTCCAGAAGGTTTTGCCCCCTTCATGACCAGGGCATTTTATTTGCTTTTCAGCACTGTGCCGCTTTTTTGCAATTGCTTGGTCATGCAACACCGTACCCAAATTAAATTTATATCATTTTTTGACACAAATAGAGCTGCCTTGTGCCCCTTGACAGAAGGGCTCCCCTCCATACAAAAATAATATAAAACAATATAAAAATGTATACTAAATAATACAAAATATATAATGATAAAATAATATAAAATATATATTATTAAATTAATTTATTTTATTAAATGTATAACGGGAAGTAATATTTTGCCTGACATCATATGTAAAAGTTTTTACTCTGGACTGGTATTTTTTTTATATTTTTTAAAAACAGGGCACTCTGCTTTTCAAGCTAAAAACCTACATATTGTAAGTCAGGGATGGGCTATTCCCATACTACCATCAGACTAGGGTTCCCACCACTTTAATTTATAAAGGGATACAGACTCCACCCACCAACTACATCCAGGAAAGGGAAGGAACCTTACTAAAAGGGGTACTAACCCCTACTTACAAGCAGGCTTGAAGCAAAAAACTGACCAAGGACACTGAACTTTTGTAGCTGTTTTTTCCTGTACTCATCCATCAGCTAGGGTAGACTGGGCCAAGGCATGGGGGAAATTCTACAACAAATAACATACTGTATATTGGGATGCTGCAATAAATGGAGATTCTCTCCCAGTCAGACCTTCATTTAAGGATATTTCCAAGGAGTTAAATAGCTTCCTGCACTCTGTTCAGACCTGTGATCACAACCCCTTCTAGATGCCTTCTAGTACTGCCCTCCATTGCAGTACTAATGAAAATCAATGGAAAGCCAAGGAAAATAAAATACTTCTGACAAACAGATCATGAGGACCTAAACTAAAAAAAATGGGAAAAAAACATCTAATTTGATTTTGCTTCATCATTGGTGTTGTTTAGTTAGTAAAAACACTCCTTACATTGATTTTCCTGCTCTCATGGGAATTTCATATATACATTAATGTGATTTAACACTTTCCAAGAGATGTAATTGTTTTCCTAAACAGACTCATGAAAGTAAAGATCTATATTCTTTTAAAATAAAGATACCTTACATTCCTGATAAACAGACCCTAACCACAAGATAACTTGTACAGCTATAATGTTTATAGGGATCATCCTGCAAAGGACCTGGGCTCTTCCCTTAACTTTGATGATGCCAGTAGAGCACTCATGTGGAATGGCTTGAAGATCAAAAGGTTTATTTATTAATATGGTGGACATAGTATCCATGTGTGATGACCTGTAAACACTTTAAGTGAGGGCTTGTACACACCGAGGTCAAGTTTCTCCATGTATGAGCAATGCATTGAGCCCAATATTATATGTACCTGAACAAGCTTCAAAGTGTCTGCTTTGTGCTATCTTAGTAAGGCTTAAAGTATTACTAAAGGCAAAGGTTTTTTTTTTTTAGTTTTTTATAGAATGTAGAGGGGTTAGAAAACCTGTCAGGTTTTTAGTGCTAAATATGTATAGATTGTTCCCTGCGCTCGGCCGAAAGATGTACATAGAGACTGCTGCAACTTGGATATCCTGGATACTGGACACAATAACAATACTAAAACAAAATTGTGTTGCCCCATTAAATCATGAATATACAAATAATAGACAAATGGACCAATCAGTGCAAAATAAAAAAAATGTGAAATAATCTCAATATATATAGTATCAAGTCAGTTTTAGCTCCTGGGATATTGATCTGGTCAGTTAGGTAGCAGAGGGGGTTGTTAATCAGTTTCAACTGCTTTGGTGTTAATGAAAGTAACAACAGGTGCAATAGATGGGCAACAATGGGACAACCCCTAAAACAGGAATGGTTTTACAGGTGGAGGCAACTGACATTTTTTTTCTTACTTATCTTTTCTGGCTGTTTTTCACTAGGTTTACATTTGACTAGGGTCACTACTGGTAGCATGAGGCAATACCTGGACCCTACAGAGGTTACACAGGCAGTCCAACTACTCCAGGATGGCACATCAATATATGCCATTGCCGGAAGGTTTGCTGTGTCTCCCACACAGGCTCAAGAGTATGGAGGAGATTCCAAGTGACAGATTCTAGGAGAGCTGGACAGGGCCATAGAAGGTTCTTAACCCTTCAGCAGGACCAGTATCTGCTCCTTTGTGCAAGGAGGAACAGGATGAGCATTGCCAAAGCCCTACAAAATGACCTCCAGCAGGCCACTGGTGTGAATGTCTCTGATCAAACAATCAGAAACAGACTTCATGAGGGTGGCCTGAGGACCCAACATACTCTAGTGGGCCCTGTGCTCACTGCCCGCCACCATAGAGCTCGATTGGCATTTGACATTGAACACCAGAATTGGCAGGTCTGTAACTGGAGCCCTGTGCTTTTCACAGATGACAGCAGGTTCTCCCTGAGCACATGTGACAGACGTGAAAGGGTCTGGAGAAGCCATGAAGAACATTATGCTGCCTGTAACATCATTCAGCATGACCAATTTGGTGTTGGGTCAGTGATGGTCTGGGGAGGCATATCCATGGAGGGACACACAGACCTCTACAGGCTAGACAATGGCACCCTGACTGCCATTATGTATCGGAATCAAATCCTTGGATCCATTGTCAAACCCTACGCTGGTGCAGTGGGTCCTGGGTTCCTCCTGGTGCACAACAATGCCCGGCCTCATCTGGACAGAGTATGCAGGCAGTTTCTGGAGGATGAAGGAATTGATACCATTGAATGGCCCCCACGCTCGCCTGACCTAAATCTAATAGAACACCTCTGGAATATCATGTTTTGGTCCATCTGACGATGCCAGGTTGCACCTCAGACTGCCCAGGAGCTCAGTGATGCCCTGGTCAAGATCTGGGAGGAAATACCCCAGGACACCATCCGTCATCTCATTAGGAGCATGCCCCAACATTGTCAGGCATGCATACAAGCAGGTGGGGGCCATACAAACTACTGAGTACCATTGTGAGTTGCTGCAATGAAATTTCAGCAAAATGGACTAGCCTGCTGCATAATTTTTTCACTTTGATTTTCGGGGTGTCTTTGAATTCAGTCCTCTGTAGGTTGATAATTTTAATTTCCATCAAACAATGGGGCATACTTACGTTCCTAACACATTACCCAGTCCATATCAGTATAGATACCCAGCATATTTTTCCCCATTGAGATCGAATGTGTTTTTAAAGTGTTCCTTTAATTTTTTTGAGCAGTGTATATTTTAAATACCCAAAATAATTATGATATTAGGCTGCAGTAACCCCCTGCACAGTACAGCACCATCACTGGGGGAGGAAGGGGCACAGTTGGGAGCCAATCATGCATATCCAGATAGAACTAGAGAGTATAATGAGCACAAGATGATTAATGAGGATGCTGTTGCTCCTTTCTTAGTCCAATCGTCAAGCGGGGGGGGGGGGGGGTTTGATCAAGTTGTGCTGTAGCAATGGCAGCTGACCATCTGGCAGTGCTGTCTGGCTGGGGTGCCTGGATCATAAAATTGCCACTACAAATACAATACAGTACAGTATAAATCCTTCGGCAATTAACAGTTCTTCTATACTGTATCTATTTCAAGTGTGCATTTAGGCACTTGTCTGGAGTTCAGCTTTAGGCGATTCCTACACAGGTGTTTACTTTAGTATTATATTATAACCCCACAAAGCAGGATATATCTGCAATTTTGCAATACACATTCTATTATCTATTAATTAATACCAAAAAATGCCTGGGAAGTGGGAAGGAAGCAGAGGCACAGCACTTCTCACACTGGCACAAACTCATCCAACCCAGAAAATCAGGCAAGGTGTTCAGACCAGTCCATCTCTCTCCAGGATTGGTAAGCTAGAGGTGTTTGGTGGTGCCCCAAAATATGAAGCTGTCAGCCTTTCAGGCACCTGTCATTCTATGTGTATGGGTACCTTTGTTAAAAAGTAAACATTAGGTGGGTGCACAAAATAATTAAGGTGGACTATGTTCATGCTTCTGAAACATCAGATGGACATAAAATTGTTTTTGTTACATCTTCATTTTATTCACGTGCTCTTAACAAATGTGGGACCACCAGTGAAACTCTTGGCAATTAAAACACCCATTTTAAGTGTGGTTGCAAAAGAAATTCCCATGTCCAAAATGGAATTCGATGTATGTGCCAAACCTAACTGCAGCTTTAAGCTGTTAATTACATGGGCAGCTTTCATTAGAAGGGTGAAGGATGTGCCAGAGGATCGTGATTTGCTTTATGCCAACTTCAACATGAGCAGCCTGATTAGTATTCCAACAGCATGGTAAACACAGGCTGGTCACCCCGGCTTTCATCTGTCGGTGTTTGTGTGCTACATCTAGGTCACATGCCACACAAAAAGCTTGTCACACTCTCTATTCAACTGCTTAGATGGCAGTCTTATTTTGAAAGCAAATGTACTGAGTTTTTAGATTTTTCCTTTATCAGGATCGTGAAAAAAATACAAATTTGAAAAATATCTTTGCTTTTTGAAATAGTCATGCATATGTTTATTTCATAGAACATCTTCCAATTCCAACCAGTAGGTGCAGCTCCTGGTTCCTTTGCACATGTTTATCAGGCAATCCTTAAAGTGGTTCTAAAGGGAGAACGTTTTTTACCATAATACATTCGCTGCAACCAGCGCTGTCCTGTGTACGACAGTGCTTCTCCTCTCTTCCTGCGTTCACCAGAGTCTCTGAAAGCAGCAGGGACTGTAAGTCAAATCCTGTAAGTGTGTGTCAGTCAAATCCTGCGCTGTGTGTGTCTGTGGACACACAGCCTGGATCCGGAGTGCACCAAACCAGCTGCTAAGGGGTCGCTCAGAGAAGAGGAAGGGTGGAGAGTGCTGACAGGGGACTCCAGAAGAGGAGGCAAGGGGCCTCTCTGTTCAGTACCATTGTACAGAGCAGGTAGGCATAATATGTGTAGCATACCCCCTTAGGAGTTGCTGAGTTGTGGGTCCTCCTATAGTCCTGCACAGCCAGACAACACACATTTCCTTCAGACCTTGCACACTGGAGACAGTAAACAGTCCTTGAGCTTGTTTTTTTGTTTTGTTTTGCTTCATTAAGGGGTATTGAACATGGATAGGGTTGAGGGGTGTATGGGATGCCCAAGGAAACTGCAACTGCAAACTACAACAAAGCAACTATGTACAAGTCCATAGACAAAGATTCTCTTATTGGAGAGCTCTCTAGCCCTCCTAGTGTACCCCAGATGAATTCTTCTCTTCTCCCAGTTGCCTGAGGGAATCCCTGAGCAAGCGGACTCAGAAACGGGCACTTTAGCTGAGCAGCTCCAGATGAGGAGCTAGTTGGGTTGGACACCTGACTGCTCTCTCCTCTTATCCAGCCCAGTGAGTGTGGGATTACTCACTCAGTCCTCTCCTGCAAGCTTGTGGGTTGGTGGCTGCCTTCATACCTTATGCTGGGTTGGCTCCTTCCCTGATTCCTAGGCTATCCTCTCTCAGGGGACGGTTGAGGCTGAGAGATCCTCCCTTTCAGCTCCTGTCTGCAGGTAGGCCCCTCTCCTGGGCCCCCTCCCAAAAAACAAAAAAACATAAATTAGAATATAAAAAAATAAAATAAAAATGTTAAAACATTTTTTATAAAAATTATAATTTTTGGTTATAAACTAATTTGGTTTATTTTTATTTTTTTTTACTAAAAAGATAGCTGAATATATTTTGGCCAAGATTTATGAAGAAAGATTATTTATTTGCAAAAAACTGTTTTTTTTTTCAAACTGTTTGGACTTTTTCATTTATATAGCAAAAAAATAAAAATTGCAGTGGTGAATAAATACCACCAAAATAAAGTTTTATCTGTCTCAAAAAATTGCTAAAAATGTAATATGGGTACAGTGTTGCATGACCGCGCAATTGTCATTCAAAGTGTGATAGCATTGAAAGCTGAAAATTGGCTTGGACAGGAAGGGGGTGAAAGTGTCCGGACTTGAAGTGGTTAAAAAAGGAAGTGGTCCAATATACAACAGAAAGCTAGTGCATTTGGCTTACAAAGCTTATGGATTAAATATGGACCTTTTATGATATGGTGATCAATCTCCATCCTCTCAAATTTTTAATAGGATACAAAAGAATTTTGAGTACAGTGAATTGCAGTAGACAATAAAATCAGGGGTTAGGAATAATTCCTTCTCTGTGTGATACATGAGAAAGATACAAGGACACAGGGAGGTGAGCTTCAGAAAACAGATGAAGATAACAATCAAATCCAGGTAGTTCTGCAGGTAGCTTGGTGTGAAAATGGTATGCTTAACCTTCATCTCACATCACATTCCATAAATGCTACCCTAGCAGAAACACATTCCAGCCTGTCTGTGAATGATCATGTAAGCAGCTTTAATAGATCTTAATGTTACTTGGCTCATAAATTCTTGCACGGTAATTACAGTATATGGCAATAATATAACTATTCAATAATAATGCTATAATTCCTGGGCCAGTAAGAACCAATTAAAAGAAATTAGTTTGTTTAGTGACTTTTTCAGTTTGTAACCTATGAGATGTTCTACTATGAGTTTTTTATATTTCTTCTTTTTCAATTCTTTCCTTCCATTGATTGCATCAAGGCCAGATTTCAGCATAGCTAACAAAGGCTGTAGCCTGGGGTGGCGAGGCTGTTGACATACAACCACCCCGACATTACATATTACTGTCACTGAAGGTGGGTACAGATGGGTCAAAAGTTGGGTGGCTCAGAAGACCGGACAAATGTCAGTCTGTGTGTGGCCCTCCCTGTTTGACAGAATTGGATTGGTAGATCAACTTCTGTTGAGTGGCCAAAATGAAAAATGAACCATATATACCCAAATTTTTATGTAAAAACAATTTTCTAGTGTTGCTTGCAAGATCAGTCTCTGGTTTGTTGATGCTCCTGTTCAGTTTATACATTTTTATTGGTGGAGAAGTGTATTGTCTACTTACAGTTCACTTCCTCTAGGCTGTTACTTCTAAATCCAAACCACTAACAGACCGGGGCTTAGCTAGTCTTCTGGTCTTCAATTCTAGGAGTTGCAACAAACACAAATATGTATTATCTTCCAGAAGCTTTATTCAAATGCATGCAAAGGTAAAACCTTTTTTTATGTTTTGTTAACAATATGGAAACTTTTATTGCTATCTGTGTTGTCTGTCTTAGGAAGTTTCATCCCACTATTTGTCCTGATGATCATTGTCATCAAGACAGAAAGTGAGAAATAATTCCACATTTTTGAGTTGTCATGAGAGCAATAGATGTAGAGATATCTTCCAATGGTGACAAATGTTCTGGATACAGCTGTCTAAGGTGGTAATGCCCCCTCACTTTCTGTTTCATCTGCAAGACAAGAAGTGAAAAGATATTTCCCAAGCAGTACTCCTTCAGCAGAAAAAAATTGGCCATACAAAAGATTGGTGGAAAAAAGGAATGTATATAATTTTTTTTCAGGGGTTTGACAATGAGGGGGGGGTTGGGCTAAGTGAAAGTTCTACTTTAAAGCAAAAAACATGCTTTGTGTAGCATAAGAGCATAATACTGTCAAACATACTAGTACTTGGTCAGTTTAGATAATCATTTGGCAGAGATGGTCATTTTATTTGAACTGTCTTAATTGCAATTATCTTATTGAAGGTGAGTTCCTAGATTTTCTATATCTTTTAGCTAAAACACATTATTCCTATTAAGAGTTTGTTCAGGTAGTACAGAGTCGTTTATCTATTAGTTGAACCAATGTTGTGAGCGAAAATAAAATTATTCAACCAGCAGACCAATAAAGGTCAAAAGGAGCAATCACAAAAGTGTAATCCAAACAGAAGCTTCCATAACTTCAGAAGCCTTTTAAAGTCCATTGTGATCTTAAAAATCTCCCTAAATTCACCTTTCCTATTGACTCCAATGCATTATTCTAAAATGGCAAAATTGTGATGAAATCTTGGGGGGTAATAAAAGTTTTCTGCTTCGCTCATCCCTTACCTAGTGGAGGGTAACAGGCACCATGGCATATAATAAATGATGCTATAATTAGAGATGAGCGAATCGAACCAGGCGAAGTGGAATTCGTTTCGAATTTCAGGAAAAATTTGATTCGCGTCGAATCCGAATATTTGCATAATTCGGGTGCGCGAATCGGATTTTTCCCGATCAGCCGGCAAAAGTGTCCCTGCAGAGAGCTCCGCTATTTCTGACAGTTCTCTGACAGTTCCTTCACATGTACAGCGGTTGAAACATTGTATCTATTTGTTTCCATTTAGGATACAGATGTTTTTATTCGGAAATAAATAGATACAATGTTTCAACCGCTGTACATGTGAAGGAACTGTCAGAGAACTGTCAGAAATAGCGGAGCTCTCTGCAGATACACTTTTTGCTGTACTGGAATACTTTTTCTTTTCATTCTTCTTTTCATTCTTCTCATTCTTCTTTTCATTCTTCTTTTCATTCTTCTTCTCATTCTTCTTTTCATTCTTCTTCTTCTTTTCATTCTTCTTTTCATTCTTCTCATTCTTCTTTTCTTCTTCATGAAAAGAAGAATGAAAAGAAGAATGAAAAGAAGAATGAAATGAAGAATGAGAAGAATGAAAAGAAGAATGAGAAGAAGAATGAAAAGAAGAATGAGAAGAAGAATGAGAAGAATGAAAAGAAGAATGAAAAGAAGAAGAAGAAGAATGAAAAGAAGAATGAAAAGAAGAATCTTTTCATTCTTCTCATTCTTCTTTTCATTCTTCTTTTCATTCTTCTTCTTTTCATTCTTCTTCTTCTTTTCATTCTTCTTTTCATTCTTCTTCTTCTTCTTTTCATTCTTCTTCTTTTCATTCTTCTCATTCTTCTTTTCATTCTTCTTCTTCTTCTTTTCATTCTTCTTCTTCTTTTCATTCTTCTTTTCATTCTTCTTCTTCTTCTTTTCATTCTTCTTTTCATTCTTCTTCTTCTTTTCATTCTTCTTTTCATTCTTCTCATTCTTCTTTTCATTCTTCTTTTCATTCTTCTTCTTTTCATTCTTCTTTTCATTCTTTTCATTCTTCTTTTCTTCTTCATGAAAAGAAGAATGAGAAGAAGAATGAAAAGAAGAAGAAGAATGAGAAGAAGAATGAGAAGAAGAATGAGAAGAATGAAAAGAAGAATGAAAAGAAGAAGAAGAATGAGAAGAAGAAGAATGAGAAGAAGAATGAGAAGAAGAATGAGAAGAAGAATGAGAAGAATGAAAAGAAGAATGAAAAGAAGAAGAAGAAGAATGAAAAGAAGAAGAAGAAGAATGAAAAGAAGAAGAAGAAGAATGAAAAGAAGAATGAAAAGAAGAAGAAGAAGAATCTTTTCATTCTTCTCATTCTTCTTTTCATTCTTCTTTTCATTCTTCTTCTTCTTCTTTTCATTCTTCTTCTTCTTTTCATTCTTCTTTTCATTCTTCTTCTTCTTCTTTTCATTCTTCTTCTTCTTTTCATTCTTCTTCTCCTTCTTTTCATTCTTCTTTTCATTCTTCTCATTCTTCTTTTCATTCTTCTTTTCATTCTTCTTCTTCTTCTTTTCATTCTTCTCATTCTTCTTTTCTTCTTCATGAAAAGAAGAATGAGAAGAAGAATGAAAAGAAGAATGAAAAGAAGAATGAGAAGAATGAAAAGAAGAATGAAAAGAAGAATAAGAATGAGAAGAAGAATGAGAAGAAGAATGAAAAGAAGAATGAAAAGAAGAATGAGAAGAATGAAAAGAAGAATGAGAAGAATGAAAAGAAGAAGAAGAATGAATGAGAAGAAGAAGAAGAATGAATGAATGAAAAGAAGAATGAGAAGAAGAATGAAAAGAAGAATGAGAATAATGAAAAGAAGAATGAAAAGAAGAAGAAGAATGAGAAGAAGAATGAAAAGAAGAATAAGAAGAAGAATGAGAAGAATGAAAAGAAGAATGAGAAGAATGAAAAGAAGAATGAAAAGAAGAAGAAGAAGAATGAAAAGAAGAAGAAGAATGAAAAGAAGAATGAAAAGAAGAAGAATCTTTTCATTCTTCTCATTCTTCTTTTCATTCTTCTTCTTCTTTTCATTCTTCTTCTTCTTTTCATTCTTCTTTTCATCCTACTTCTTCTTCTTCTTCTTCTTCTTCTTCATCCTCATCCTCTTCTTCTTCTTCTGAGGATGAGGATGAGGATGAAGAAGAAGAAGAAGAAGTAGGATGAAAATAAGAAGAATTCCAAGCCGGCAAAAAGTGTATCTGCAGAGCTCCGCTAAGTGTATCTGCAGAGCTCCGCTAAGTGTATCTGCAGAGCTCAGCGGTTGAAACATTGTATCTATTTGTATCTCAAGCCGGCTTGTATCTCAAGCCGGCAAAAAGTGTATCTGCAGAGCTCCGCTAAGTGTATCTGCAGAGCTCAGTGGTTGAAACATTGTATCTATTTCTGACAGTTCTCTGACATTCAATACTCCATACAGCGGTTGAGGAGTGAATGTCAGAGAACTGTCAGAAATAGCCTATTTCTGACAGTTCTCTGACATTCACTCCATACAGCGGTTGAAACATTGTATCTATTTGTTTCCATTTATGGAAACAAATAGATACAATGTTTCAACCGCTGTATGGAGTGAATGTCAGAGAACTGTCAGAAATAGCGGAGCTCTGCAGATACACTTAGCGGAGCTCTGCAGATACACTTTTTGCCGGCTTGGAATTCTTCTTATTTTCATCCTACTTCTTCTTCATCCTCATCCTCATCCTCTTCTTCTTCTTCTTCGGAGGATGAGGATGAAGAAGAAGAAGAAGTAGGATGAAAATAAGAAGAATTCCAAGCCGGCAAAAAGTGTATCTGCAGAGCTCCTCTAAGTGTATCTGCAGAATAGAGGAGCTCTGCAGATACACTTTTTGCCGGCTTGGAATTCTTCTTATTTTCATCCTACTTCTTCTTCTTCTTCTTCTTCCTCTTCATCCTCATCCTCTTTTTCTTCTTCTGAGGATGAGGATGAGGATGAAGAAGAAGAAGAAGTAGGATGAAAATAAGAAGAATTCCAAGCCGGCAAAAAGTGTATCTGCAGAGCTCCTCTAAGTGTATCTGCAGAATAGAGGAGCTCTGCAGATACACTTTTTGCCGGCTTGGAATTCTTCTTATTTTCATCCTACTTCTTCTTCTTCTTCTTCCTCTTCATCCTCATCCTCATCCTCTTCTTCTTCTTCTGAGGATGAGGATGAAGAAGAAGAAGAAGTAGGATGAAAATAAGAAGAATTCCAAGCCGGCAAAAAGTGTATCTGCAGAGCTCCGCTAAGTGTATCTGCAGAGCTCCGCTAAGTGTATCTGCAGAGCTCCGCTAAGAAATAGCGGAGCTCTGCAGATACACTTTTTGCCGGCTTGGAATTCTCCTTCTTCTCATCCTTCTTCTTCTTCTCATCCTTCTTCTTCTTCTCATCCTTCTCCTTCTTCTCATCCTTCTTCTTCTTCTCATCCTTCTTCTTCTTCTCATCCTTCTCCTTCTTCTCATCCTTCTTCTTCTTCTCATCCTTCTCCTTCTTCTCATCCTTCTCCTTCTTCTCATCCTTCTTCTTCTTCTCATCCTTCTCCTTCTTCTCATCCTTCTCCTTCTTCTCATCCTTCTCCTTCTTCTCATCCTTCTTCTTCTTCTCATCCTTCTTCTTCTTCTCATCCTTCTTCTTCTTCTCATCCTTCTTCTTCTTCTCATCCTTCTTCTTCTTCTCATCCTTCTTCTTCTTCTCATCCTTCTTCTTCTTCTCATCCTTCTTCTTCTTCTCATCCTTCTTCTTCTTCTCATCCTTCTCCTTCTTCTCATCCTTCTTCTTCTTCTCATCCTTCTCCTTCTTCTCATCCTTCTCCTTCTTCTCATCCTTCTTCTCATCCTTCTCCTTCTTCTCATCCTTCTTCTCATCCTTCTCCTTCTTCTCATCCTTCTCCTTCTCCTTCTTCTCATCCTTCTCCTTCTCCTTCTTCTCATCCTTCTCCTTCTCCTTCTTCTCATCCTTCTCCTTCTCCTTCTTCTCATCCTTCTCCTTCTCCTTCTTCTCATCCTTCTCCTTCTCCTTCTTCTCATCCTTCTCCTTCTCCTTCTTCTCATCCTTCTCCTTCTCCTTCTTCTCATCCTTCTCCTTCTTCTCATCCTTCTCCTTCTTCTCATCCTTCTCCTTCTTCTCATCCTTCTCCTTCTCCTTCTTCTCATCCTTCTCCTTCTCCTTCTTCTCATCCTTCTCCTTCTCCTTCTTCTCATCCTTCTCCTTCTCCTTCTTCTCATCCTTCTCCTTCTCCTTCTTCTCATCCTTCTCCTTCTCCTTCTTCTCATCCTTCTCCTTCTCCTTCTTCTCATCCTTCTCCTTCTCCTTCTTCTCATCCTTCTCCTTCTCCTTCTTCTCATCCTTCTCCTTCTCCTTCTTCTCATCCTTCTCCTTCTCCTTCTTCTCATCCTTCTCCTTCTCCTTCTTCTCATCCTTCTCCTTCTCCTTCTTCTCATCCTTCTCCTTCTCCTTCTTCTCATCCTTCTCCTTCTCCTTCTTCTCATCCTTCTCCTTCTCCTTCCTCATCTCCAAGGGCATTTAAATTAAAGTTACAGTGTTCTGCACTAATTTAAAGGCTCTCTGAAGCCTAGAAACCCTTTTTATAAGTTGAATTCGTAGCGAATAAATTCGCATCGAATCGAATTTCTTCCTCAAATTCAGCGAATCAGCCGAATCGAATTTTTGAATAATTCGCTCATCTCTAGCTATAATCATACATTAATGAATTTTCACATGTCTTCAGTAATGAGGACTATTGACCAGAGTATATTTCATCTATATCCAAGTATTAAAACTTTATGCTGTTGGACAAAAATCAATACAGGTTTCTTCTAAGCATCTTGTGAGAACAATCAATGTCTATACCAGGAGAATATAACAAGTACAAGGCTTCTTTATTATTTTATGAAGTTGTGTACCTTTTGTGGTGTGTTTCTTTTGAACATGTATGTAGGAGAGGATTCCTTTGGATTTTAACTTGCACATTATTAGGTCATGTGTTTACCTATTCTTTTGTATAATATTTCTTTCTTTTGGAAAAAAAGTATACAATACAGAGAATAAAAAATTAACAATAAATACAGACTAGAATGTAACCATAAGTGTTTTGCTAATCTCAAATAAAATAAATACACTTGCACATAAATGATCTATGTGAACAATAAGTGAGAAGGCATGAAAGGTACAATAAAGTTACAGTGTATATCCATAAATACCACATGTAAGACAAAAATGGCTCTTTATTTGTGCTCCACCATGCACTTCCATTCAACCTACTTTATGTGTCACACAGGAAGGCTTGCCAGAGAAACATAACCCCCAGTGTATGAGTGGTCAAATGTGCCTGATAGATAATGGTAAGTGTCAGGGACCCCAGGCTGTACCGTGGCGTGCGAGTCTGCGCATGCGCGGTATGCCAAGGCGCACTAGCGTGGGGGCACTAGGACCTGGGCGCCCACGACGGCAACAGCGGTTGCGCATGCGCACTCACGATCGCAGACGCACGCCTGGCACCAATGAGAGTGCAGGGCGCCCTATTTAAACAGACACTGAATATGCTCAAGTTGCCGTATGGTCTTTTCCTGTATCCTGTGTCCTGAGAGATTGCTTTGCTGCCGACCCTGCCGGACCCTGATTTGTTGACTGTCTCCTGCTCTGATCCCTGGCTTGCCTGACCATTCTCCTGTCTAATCCTGTATGTTTGATCTCCTGTTGCCAAACCCGGACCGTGACCTGTTTATTCTTCTGCCTGCCGCTTGTACCGACCTGCCTCTGCTGTTACCGACCTGGTCTGTCTGACTTCGCTCACTCTGCCTCCTCACATCAGACTCTCACCTGCTACGTACCACCGACAGGTGCTTCTACCACAGCTGGTTGTACCCAGGGGCCGCGACCTGGTTTCGGCTTGCTCCAAGTCCATCCCCACCATCAGGGGCCCTGGTGAACAAGCAGGTCGGGACTTAGATTCCGCGCCCTGGGAATTCGGGTCTGTGGAGCTCTAGAGGCTACCACCGGTCGGTCCATAACAGTAAGATAGCCAATATGTGAATAGGATTTCACCACTTCTCTTCACAATTACCCTCCAAGGGCCATGATGTACTGTATATATAAAGAGGAAATGGAAGAGCACCACACTCTTTCACGCAGTGTGAAATTGAATGGCGAAATGCATTTACTAAATGGTCAGTGGTCAAGTAGGTGCCCTGCAGAGATGAGGCAGGTGGGGTTGGAGATCTTTATTCTTGACTTTATGAAAGTATTTAAATCAGAATATTACAAACAGAACAGGCGTTTCATCATCTGTTTTACTGAATGAAGGGGAACTCCAAAATGCTCTATATGCAATTTAAAAAATGTTAACAGCTCACGTAGGATTATAAATGACAGAGCTACACATTCTCCATATCCCAGGATCCAATCGCACACGTGGTGACATTAATACAGTCAAAATGCAAATTCATGTATCACACGGGATAATTATGGCAGCAATTAAAAAAAAAAAAACAAGAAATAAGGGTCATCAAGGACCGGTCCAAGGAACACGTCTCTCAATGACCATCATAACACAATCAAGCAGAGGATAGGAGATTGAAGAGAGAAAACAGATACAATAAAACCTTAAAAGGAACTAAATAAATAATTACAACTAAAGTTGGGTTCTGAGTCTAATTATAATTCTAGTCACCTGTTTGGACTAATATTAAGAATACTGAAGAGATAATGAGCAACAACTATACAATGTGAGCTATACAGATACAGCTAAAAAAAATTCTACTCCATTATTGATAGAAGATTAGATAAGAATGATAGCATGAGACCTTTATGTAGTTTGAATTGTCTGCAATGTTTGGAGGAAAGTGCATCTGCAAGTTTAATTTAAGTGAACAGCTCACTATTTATGTAAATTTAAAGTGTACTCCTTGCTCAGCCAACAGTTTTTTTAGCTCTATATTCAATGGGGTGAGTTTAAAATTGTAGAATTATTACTGTTTTTTTTATCACGGCTAAGTTAGAGAGATTTATGCTCAACCTTTGTCACTACTGTAAAAAAAAGGGTTTTTTTTATGTCTTTGTACACTGGATATTTTCCCTTACTTGAGGAACAGTAAGTACGGTGAATCCCTCAGAGCCCAGGATAGTAAATCCTAAAATCTAAAACCACTCTATCTAAATCTATAATACAATGGTTACAATTTATAGTATAACTGAAGGCAAAACCTTGATTTGTAGATTTAGATAGAGTAGTGAGGAGTTAGAACCACTGTCAGGTTTTTACTCTCACTAATTTTGCTGATTACCAATATCACTCTAAATAAAAGTAGAGGTAGATCCAAAATTATTAATTGCCATTAGACCAAAAATAGTGGCAAAATCATCTAATGAGAATATCTTTTGCTGTGACAACTGTCTAAAATGGGATTTTGCCTATATAATAAAAAATATTCTCTAATTTCCTGATAACTCTATAGGGCAGGACGTGAAGAAAAATACCCCAAATGAGAAACAGATGGCAAAGCAAAAAAACTGACAGTGGATTTAATCCTCCCCTACTAGATTAATAATTAAAAAAAATATTTTGGCTTTAGATATACATTTTTTTAATTGCATATAGAGCATTTTGGAGTTCCCCTTCATTCAGTAAAACAGATGATGAAACGCCTGTTCTGTTTGTAATATTCTGATTTAAATACTTTCATAAAGTCAAGAATAAAGATCTCCAACCCTACCTGCCTCATCTCTGCAGGGCATGTACTTGACCCCTATGAGATCAGAATGCCTTAGTATACCTGTAACAGTCTTTGATGTGCACTAAAAAAGGGGGCTCTAGAAGGAGAGGCAGCAACATCTTGATGGATGGACTAAGGACAAATTTTAAATTATTATCTGTACCCCATTGAGCTTCTTTACCAATACTAGTTCATAACTAACAAGATTTGGTAAAATATATTTAATTATCTACTTTCCGAGGACTCAAAGCACACAAAGCATGCTCCTAGTTCTGAGATTACACTGTGTCATGTACCAGGTAGAGATTGAGCGGGAGAGGGGTCTTCTCTTGTACCTTTTGTCCAACAGCCCTAGTAGTGGTGATCGGACGTGTGAGGACACAAAGTGGCACGAGGGTCGATGTAGTGAGCACCACCAACTGTTGGTTGCAGTATGCAGATGAGCATGGGTCACCAGACAGAGACCAGAGGCCAGAATGCGGGGACATTTGATCATCAGACAGCATCAAGGTACAGGAACATCAGGCAGAATCAGGATACAAGCCAGGGCCAGTTCAAAGCTGGGCAGTGAGGTACATGAACATGAAGCAGAGGCAGGGTACAAGTCGCGATCACAAGAGGTAGGCAGGAATCCAAAAACAGGTCACAGGCAAGCCGGGTCATGCATGGGAAGGCAAATATAGCAGGACAAGGCACAGGTAAAGCAGGAACTAGCTGAAGGCCACTCATCAATCTGATTCATGTCTCAATCCAGCCTAATACGCTATTTGATGCAAATGCCAATGCAGAGTGTGCATGTGTGCAAAATTTTTCTTGTCCTTTTACGTACTGGACTTTTCGTGCACAATGTTACTGACAGTTGCTAGTCCAGGGGTGGACTGACCATTAGGAAACTCGGTCACTGCCCGAGGGCCCGGGGTCAGTAGGGGGCCCCATGAGATGCCCCTGGTACCTTTTTTGAGTTTGGGCAAGGACACAGGGGCCCCATGATCCCCTATTGCCCGGGGGCCCCATGAGTTGTCTGTCCGCGCCTGGGCTAGTCTAAACTTATGATCAGGAACCAATCACGATCATGTGATCATCTGGACAGCCTATTATGGTGATCACATGGGTTTATTTACAAGCAGACCTGCCAGTTCCAGCTGTCACTAAGCAGAGAGAGGGACAGAGTGAAAGCTGAAGCCAGAAGGCTTGTATGTGTTAAAAAAAAGTCAATTAAATTTTTTGACTAAAATATGTTGTGTGTAAAATAATGAAAAATGCAATATTTAAACAAGTTTCAGTTTACCAGCTTATGACAAAAAACCATGAGAAGGGTATGTTTAAAAACATACCAAATGAAAGCCTTATATATCAAACAAGAAACAAAAATTATTTGTATAAGAAAAGTTGTCATAGAGTTATTGTCAAGGTAATGGATACACACTGAAGCTGGATTACTGCACAGATCTGGAAGTAACAAAACAGTCCAAGATTCAATTAAACTTGGCCATACATGGTTCATATTTATTTTTTTCGTTCAGCCAGCAGGTTGAAAGAAAAAAACTGAACTGCTTCCCCCATCCACATTCAAGGTGTATGTGGGAATCCTCCCCACCACACTATTGCATTCTGACAGCAAGGACACTAACCCACCTTCAGAAATACACAGATCCTTGTAATGTCCTCTGTGACCACCAGAACATGTACTTTTGCCCCTGCACTTTCATTTGTTTGGAACGAGCAGTGCTCATTAGTTGGCTGCAGATGCTAATTGAGCGACTTATCTGACAGGGTGGTTGAAAAAAAAGTCAAGATTGACTTATGTTCAACTGCAGTGGCCATGCATGGATTGAAATATGGCCTGCTGAACCAGCCGAATTTTGATCAATCTATGGCCATCTTAAGAATATACAGTACATGTGTTTTGTAGTTAGACAGTATTTGCTTGTCCTGAAGTTCAGCTGTAAAGCTGAACTCCAGGATGAGCGTAATTTTTATTATAAAGCCCTTTCCCCCAATTATAGCAAAAACACCCCAAAATGTCCTCAATAAGTTAATGCAGAGCCAATAAATCTATACCTTTAGCTTGACATCATGACATCACTCTCCCCTGCAAAGTGTTTATCTCCAGCCACAGGGAGATAGAGAGATCTGTAAAGTGCACTACATAACATCCTTTGGGCCCCTGGCAGACACTCTGGGCCCCTGGCAGATGCTCTGGGCCCCTGGCAGACGCCCTGTGCTGCCAAACTAGCAATGAGCTTTTTCTGTGGGCAGCACTCGGTGTCTGAGCAGAACTAAATTGTAATCCAAAGGTTCGTAGGTTTTCTGCCAAACTGAACTTCATGAATATGTTAAACATACACTGCACTACCTATTTTGTATGGTTTGTATCAAAGAAAGACTACCTCTGAAATTAGGGAGGTTCATTGTATGGGGATGTGACTTGCATTGTACTCAATGTCTGAGTTTTGAATAAATAAAGAATGCATGAAAAGATATATTTCCAAATCTGATGCTGAAGGTAGAGACTAGAGGAGGAACTGTTCAATGACTAACTCCTGTCATCTTATCCACAACACAAAGCCCTTTTTGTTGGACATTCTGATTTTCTCTAGAGAACAATCACTTCAGGCCGGGAAACCACTACATGGCTTTGATGACAAACAAAAAAAGTTTCTTTTTCGTTTTAAATAAGGCCGGGCATCTTGTCTGAATCACAGTGAAATAATGTGTAAGTAGAAACATAACAGAGCTCTTTGATCTGGAAGTCTAGCCTTGCAGTTGTAAGTCTGCATTCTGGTTTGTAGCTCACTACTTTGTATGTTTGAAATTGAAAAGGTCCCATAAGCCTATTCTCTTTAGAAAAAAAGTGATGCCCACCGTTCATGGGTCTTCAAATACAGCACGACACATGGTTATTTAAAGGGCTTTGGGAAACATCTGAAAGACTTCAATGCACTTGGCTACAGATGGTGAGTCGTGTGGAATAAAGCATCAAAAGAAGTGTCAAGTGTTAGAAGAAAATTCAAAGTGCTGACCAGTTAAATGATAAGTGCACGTTTATGTGACAGGTCAGGTTTCCAATAGATAAAACCCAAACTACAAAATATTAAAGTAATGTTAAAATCAAAAACCAAAAATATATAATATTGCAGCTTACCAATTCTTAGATGTGGTAGCCTCATTATTTTATGCTTTGTTTCCTTTATTTTCAAATGTTGATCCTGCCAATAAGTCTATAATTGTTGTACTTCCTTTACAAACCAGACAGCGTTGTCCAGCGTATGTGGCAGTTCAAGGTTTAGGACAAACCATTTAACATTGACAGGGGTGATTACAATGGTCAGCTTGTATTCATTATCCCCAAAAAACTGTTGTTGTAACTGTTTAAAAAGTATTAGCTGGACTTCTATTTTAATTTGATAGTCAAGTCCATCTAAATCTATTAGTGCATCTAACACTCCCCCCCCAAGTGACAATTCTGCTGTCCAAAGGAGTCACAGTTGCTCCTCCATCCAGAGTGGAGACATCCAAGACAAAAATATGAAGTGTGTTACTGGCCAGACCACCAGGTGAAAAAGAAAACAAATGCAGCCACCACATTTAAGGATTGGTAAACTGCAATGTATTAAATTTTTGTTTTGGGATTTAGATAGGCTTGGATTGTATTTGTAACCTTTATTGCCCCCAAATGCTGATTCATATTGCACAAGATTCAAATGGTTTATACATAGAATCCCCCATCTTAGGCCAGATGAACAGCCTGAACATACAGCCTGCCTTCAATCCATTTCTATACAGCTGCCTAATGACCATATGGATATAGAAATGATAGGAGCACTATGCCAGCCCACTGCAAACTAGGCAAAGTGAAGATATGTTTAAAGTAGGTCTTGCATGAACTTAATCTTTGGACCTTCACCACCCATGCAAAGAATTAATTAAAGAAAATATATAAATAAATGAGAAAATGAGAAATATACCTATTTTACACTCCAGCTTCTGTTTATGGTGACATCACAAGCTTTCTAGCGAGATTATGGGAAAGCTGAGTACCCCAAATATGAGTGAACATGTTACTTCCAAAACCATCCCTGTCTGCTCTTCTTCTTGTTGTGTAAAGGCACTGTGACAGTATTAATGCCTATGAGCGAGCTTTTTCCGCAGGATGACTGGACTTTCCACAGGAATGAATGAGGCTGCAGTGATTGTGCACTTGTGCCCCAAAGGGTCAGCCCAACTAAAACTGATATTTCTGGTTTCAGTAGATGCTAAAGCATTAAACCCCATGAGAGTTTCTTATACTATATCTCTAAAGAACTTTAGTCTTGATATATCCAGGCTTGAGTTCCTTGGTCTGCACATTTGCTATGCTCATTATAAGGAGATCTTACTCACACCACAGTATGTTATTTATTTATAGTTAATGTAAAAGGAGGAGCTAGAACATGTAAAGCTGGATGGGAAAACCAAAAACATTTAGGTGGAAAGGAACTGGAGTTTGGATTTAGGTGTTGGAGTTACCCATATGGGTGTGTATGCTGGGGTATATAAAACTCATTCAACTGAGGAAGCTGCTTGTGTTGAACAATACAAAACAAGTTCAAATGAATGTGACTAATGACTACAAGATATATAATGAATAAAGCCTAAGGGCTTGCTCACATGGGTGGCCAGGGAGATGGAAAAAGTAGGTGGTTGAGAAGCTGCTTTACTGCAGGTTGACCACCCCTTAAGCTGCATCAACCAGTGGCCATTTGGGGCTGTACACAAGCCGTGTCCATGGCAAACGTTAAACCCCATATTATGTTCAGTGGGCATTACTGCTGCCAAATGCAACCTATCAAAGTGAATGTCACTATGCTACAACCACCCTATGATGCATTAGTGTGGGCTCTTCAGGGTTAAAGCAGGCAATGATAAGGCAGCATATGGCCTCTCAGCTGCCTGTTAACCATCCTCTAACAAGATAACCCTCTACTGATGTTTTTTTCAGAGGTGCAGTAAGGGTTGAACAAGATGTCAACCATCTATCGCTTCCTATATGATAGCTGAAGGGAAAAGGAGTACACAAACAGGGGTTGTTGATGAAACACATTAGAATGACCGCTTGCTGGATTATTTGCCTCAGTGGAGCCCAAATCTGGTTTCACCTTCTACTTTCAACCCAGGAACTGTAATACAAAAAAGCTCACAGCTTATCCTATAATGGATCTGGCGAGTACGTGCTAAATCCATAACCGAATAAAAAAGAAATAAAACTCTATTGTGTGGAAAGAAACTTCCATCTACATTATCCTTTAAAGTTTAACTATATGCCTGCATTGAGAAAGTAATAAATCAAAGAATTATAACTGAATGTTCAGTTTTGGCAGTATATTTGCCCATTTGGTTGTGCACCTCATTTATTACATAATAGATAGTGTAAGTGTAATGTTCTCTGTAATGTTTTGTAAAAGGATTGTGCTTTATATTGGGCCTAGAGGTCTTTTCAGTTCATTTTTCTGTGTGAGCTAATTTTTCTCCTACAGACATGTTCTCAGTCTGGAAAAAGAATCACTTCACCTAAGTGAACACTTTGGGGTTGATTTACTAAAACTGGTGCACTCAGAAACCAATGCAGCTGTGCATGGTGACCACACAGTTTATAATCTCAGCTTGTTCAGTTAAGCTTTGACAATAAAACCTGGAAGCTGATTGGTTGCTATACAGAAGTGCACCAGATTTTGGACTCTCCAACTTTAATAAATAAACCTTTTGTGTTAAATTCTATTCTGGATGTATGGAAGCTGAGAAAGACCTGCAGCGAACTGAACTGAGCAAAGACGATCACTTTATAATGCTTTGATCTCCTTTGAACTAGGATATCATTGATCAATAAACAAAGTTACAGAAGTCTGTGATGAAATGTGCTCAGTAAACCCCTGTTTTATGATGTTTAGAATTGTGGACAGTAAACCCTGCCTATGGTCCTTCTTTCAGATTGGTCCTACACCAGTCTATAGGACTGTCTCTCATTAGCTACTGGAAAAAAAGAGAGATCAGCATTAACCTTGAAGATACAAGAATGCCAAACAATATCTGTTTTCTTCCTACTCTTTTTAGTCTTCTAGCCTGACAAGATTTGTTGTTGGTAATATATAAGTCTACTCCAAGAAATCATGCAAAGTGCAGTAAGTGGATGAGTAGGAAGACAGGAATTCTTCATTTTCTTGGCAAGTACTGTATATTGTCTAGATTTGGTGAATCTGTGTTATGTACCAGGTGCAAGATTGAGGTAAAAAGAAGGGGCTCAATGACAGTACATGTATGAAATATAATTTGGCATTTAAAATGTGCTAACAAGAGTACCCTCACTTTGGCAGCCAAAGACTGTTGTAGTGGAGCAGTGTATAAAGGCTGAAACGTCATAACATCTGAGTTACATCGGCCACAGTGTTCTTAGATCACCTGTACAAAAACATTCTTGAAAAAATGGAAGTTGTAATTATCTTTTTATTAATATCAGGTTTTCCCATTCTAACATTTTGTTACCTTTAAATCCCAAAATGGCTCATTGGGAAACCATGGCAGCTGAACAAGAATCTTGTACAGGCTGGTGTATCTTTAAAGTGTATCTAATACCAAGAATAAAAAGGTAATATATTTCAGCTTACCAGTTCTTAGAGTGGTGGCTGCTAGTGGGGATCTAGGGATACTGCCAGTAAATCACTTTATGTCCTACGGTGACAATGTTCACCGCTGTACTGTATCTATGGAGGGAGGAGCAGCATTGTCATCCTAGGACAAAAAGTGAATTAGGACAACAAAACACCTCCCCACTCATCATGTCCATAGCATACAGTAGGTGGGATGTGTTCTATAGTCCTTACACATTTTGTAATGACATTTTAGGAGATAAGACTGGAGAGCGCACAGGACACAAGACAGCACTAGAAGAATCAACAAGTAATTGTTTTTGGAATTTATTGAACAGGTACAGCAAATTGCTTCCAGAGTATATTTAATAGATGAACAGGGAGCAAATATGAGAAATTTATTGTTAAGGTCTATATATACTTTAATGGATTTTATTTTCTTTATGCTAAGAGATTATTGCACAATGGCACTGAAAATGTTTGTGCCAGGCTGCAGCAGGACTGAAATGTAAAATGTGGTATACAGTTTTAAAAATTAATATTACTGAGTTTTTTTATATTGTAAATATAGAGTTACCCTCACAAGGGCCACTCTGTTTCTCTTTGCCCCTTAGCTCTGCACAGCCAGGCAACACTTTCCACAGTTTCATCCACTGTCAGTGAACAGTCCATGAGCTTGTTTTTTGTTGTTTTATTAAGGGAATATAACACAGATAGGGTAATAGGGATTTTGGGATGCCCAACTCAATTCAATCAAAAGCACGGGGACACCTCCCTTCTTATTTACAGAAAAGGATCCTGGACTGTTCTTTTCCTTGAAAGCCATCAGTCATTGCGGATCAGTAGCAACAGCCCCTTACAGGCGAAGAACTTGCAGCCCCTCTGAAATCAACTAAGCTTCTTGTAAACTACATGCAGAGATATCAGCTCTCCCCTATAGCACTGCTCCCAGCTCCACAGCCTGCAGACACCACCAGCTCTCCTGGCTGCTCTGAAGATCTCTCAAGACAAGGATAAAGGATTGAGCACAGCGCTGTCCTTTGAAAGCTTGATACATGTGGTAGTCTCTCCCTTTGTGAATCCCAGGGTGTGCTGATGTACTCACTCTGTCCTCTTTTCTCCCACTGCTCACAGGCCTTGATCTTGTTCATGCCGTTCTGCTGAATGGATCCTCCTGAGCCAGCCGGGCCCAGCCTGGAGACCAGCCCCCCCCCCCCCCCCCAGACCTAGGGGACCCCTCCCAGGCCATCAACAATCTCTTCAGCACTTCATATTCCACACGACTCCCCAGTCGGCCTTATTATCCCATATCTATGGGCTGGTCCACCACTCTACCAGGGCCTCCAAACCTGGGATTGGTTAGACTCCCACAAACATTCAGATTAGGTCTCCAACTCTTCCGCCTACTGGCTTATGGAAGGTTCCCATGGTCCTCCAGAACCAAGTAGAGGTGACCAACCTGTTAAGTCATCCAGATTGACCTGCTGTACCTGAACCTTAATCACAGACTCACACAGTTACCATGAGTATTACACAAAAGATTTGCCTACACTAGTCCAGTAGCAAACTAGAGGGTGCTACATAAAAGTAATGCAGTTTCTCAGTTTTGACCTATAATGGATTTAATTTACTTTTTTTATGCTTTTTGCTTTTAACGTTCCTCTTCCTTTGTGACATTTTCCATTCAGAAACTCTGTATACACATGTATTTGTCTGCAGTGATTTTATTCAGCCTTGCATACACTTGTTGACAGCCAAAATTATTTCAATCGGCCTGGCAGGTAATAATGGAACTGATAAACTGCAAAGAAGTATAGCATATTTTCCTACCATTTACAGTAACAAAGAAAAAGACTGACAAGAAAATAACAATCCAATTTCTTTCTTTATTTTTCAGTTACTTTAAAAAAGGTCAAGGAATAATATATAGAATAATACAGTGCCAGAATTACATTATTCTGCTTTCTCAGCCATTTACATCTTGATGCTTTTATCACTGGGACAGACATTTTTTCAACTGGACAGCAACTTACTAAGGTCAGTGTATATTGAGAAATGACAGAATTTGTCTACTTCTGCACTGTGAGCAGGAAATGATGGATTCAATACGCTACTTAATTCTACCCAAATTCAAAGACTCAGTTTGACAATCAATTTAAGATCGGGTACTGTAGGGCTTCCTGTGGGGGTGATCATGAGATCTCTAAAGCATACATTGTTGTAGACTTCTTTCATCTTGCTAGAAAACCCGCACTGAGCATCAATTTTTCTCCTTTTCCAAGCAAAATAAAGTGGAGGAACATAATAAAAGCACACATACCACACTATAATATTGGCCAACTAGCAAGATAACATTGTGGTGGATTCAAAGAAGGCCAGGTGTCCTCTCATCGCGTTTCACAAGATATCTGCCTACCGTTTCTCTATTAGTATACTTATTAAAGTAAAAACAAAATCCTCAGTGCAGAGGAAGTGTTATAATACTTACCAGTTTGGCCAACAGTGACTCCAATCTTCACTGTCTTGTAGAGCAACACCAAACAAAGAATCTTCAGCATCAATAATTCTTCTGGGTATGTCAGATATCTGGGACCAAAGATGGATAAAGGCAGAATAGAGACCTAGGCCAGGCAGTAGCTTGGCCCCATCCCCTAATTGATAATAATAAGAAATGCAGTGGACACTGAGAAGCTCTGCCATTTTCATTATATGCACTGGCATGACCCCATTGAACAACAACTGCCTACAAGTGTATCTTCTCAACTGAAAATGACAGGCAAGTGCACAGCTTTGACTAATTGTACTGTTCCCTTGGCTTGCTGCAAAAGCAGGAAGGTTGTTGGCTTTCATCTCTGCATCCCACTGGGGGGATCTGCTTTCACTTCTCCCTTGAAGACATCAGGATGTGAAAAGAAATATCTCCAAAGTAAGAGGAAACCTGCTCTGTATAAGAATAGATCTCACCCAATGGGAAAATTTGCCCTAACCTCATGTCCAGGTGGCATGTAAAATGTTCGATTTCCAATCACTTTCTGTCCTGGTGAAAATAGCCGCTAAAGGAAATAGACAGTGTGAATCTACCCATTGAACACAGACAGCAATAAAAGTCTAACCAGGTTTCAACCATTACTTACTGTATCCAAAACAAGGGTGGACTGACCATTTAGAAACTCGGGCACTGCCGAGGGCCTGGGGTCAGTAGGGGGCCCCATGAGATGCCCCTGATACCTTTTTCATATACTTTTTTGAGTTTGGGCAAGGACACAGGGGCCCCATGATCCCCTATTGCCCGGGGGCCCCATGAGTTGTCAGTCCGCCCCTGATCCAAAACTAAAAAAAATGTTTTGGCTAGTGATGCACTTTAAATGGTGAGATTGTTGTGTTTAGTACATACTGTATACAATTTTTTAAGCTTCTCTGATAATGTCTAGGTCTCCTGTGTGTCATTATATCTTTACCTGAGAAAACCAGCAAGTAAACCTGCTGCCTGTTTAATTCATTTTTGTATACAGTGCTCAACATAAATGAGTACACCCCTTTGGACAAGTAAGATTTTAATCAATATCTCAATGAACACAAGAACAATTTCCATAATTTTGACAAACTGAGTTTTATAGAACATTTGTTTAGCTCATTACATGAAAGTAAGGTTAATAATATACAGTATCTTAGATTACAAAATCTTCAGTTTTGCTCAAATTAGTTGATGCAAAAATTAATACAACCCACAGCAAAAATTACTACATCTAGTATTTTGTATGACCTCTTTGATTTGTAAGGACTGCACCAAGTCTTCTATGCATGGAATGAATGTGTTGGCGACATACTGCTAAATCTATCTTTTTCCATTCTTCAAGAATGACCTCTTTTAGAGCCTGGATGCTGGATGGAGAGTGATGCTCAACTTGTATCTTCAGAATTCCCCATAGGTGTTCGATTGGGTTCAGATCAGGAGACATATTTGTCCACTTAATCAATTTCACCCTGTTCTTCTTCAGAATTGCAACAGTGGCCTTAGGTGTGTGTGTTTTGGAACATTGTCATGTTGAAAAAGTGCAGAACGACCAAGGGCACGGAGTGATGGTAGCCTTTCTCTTTCAATATAGAGGAGTACATCTGTGAATTCATGATACCATCAATGAAATGCAGCTCCCCGACACTAGCAGCACCAGCAGCCCCACAGAAGGACACTGCCACCACCATGTTTCACTGTAGGCACCATGCATTGCTCTTTGTACTCCTCACCTTTGCAATGCCATACAGTTTTGAAGCCATCAGTTTCAAAAATATTTATCTTGGTCTCATCACATCAGAGTACAGAGTCCCAGTAGTAGTATTCTTTTTCAGCATGGGCCCTGGCAAATTCTAGGCAGGTTTTTTTGTGCATGGGCTTTAGGAGATACTTCCTTCGTGGACGACACCCATGCATGCCATTCCTCTGCAGTGTACGCCGTATTGTGTCACGGGAAACAATAACCCCAGTTTGGCTTTCTACTTCTTTAGCTAACTGCAGTGAACTTGCATGGTGTTTTTCTTCAACCCTTCTCATCAGAAGATGCTCCTGTTGGGGTTTTAGCTTCCGTGGATGGCCTGGATGTCTTTTTGAGATGGTTGCAGTTCCATCTCTGGTAAATTTTTGTATCACTTTTGCTATAGTATTCTGACTGATAAGTAAAGCTTTGCTGATCTTCTTGTAGCCTTCAAGTTTGTTGTGTAAAAAAATTATTTTCTCAGGGCTTGTGACATTTCTCTTCCATGTGGTGCCATTGTTGACGTTCATTGGGATGTATTAATTTTTTTAACAAGGTCTTGAATGAATTTGTTAGAAAAAATACTTTTTTGTGTGTGCAAACAAATTAAGTTTGCAATCAATGGCACACATTTGTGGAAGTGTTTTATAGTATAATGTCCCCATAGGAAATGTTGATTCTGAAAGGAAAGTAAAGGTTTTCTGACAATTCTGTTGGGGTGTACTCATTTGTGCTGAGCACTGTATATCCCACAGGTTAATGCATATAAAGCTATATGCACATGGGCACATTTGCCTTTGCAGCGTAAAGACTTTCAGGGGAATTTCTTAAAACTGGAGCAGACAGGTTATGGAGCAGCTGTGCATAGTAGCCAATCAGCTTCTATCTATATCTTGTTCAGTTAAGCTTTGAAAATGAAAGATAGAACTGTCATGCACAATGGCTCAAGATTTAATTAATTCCCCTTAATGTGTTTTTCTAGTGTCCTGGATGTCCTGGAGCTGTGTACGCCTCCCATAGACCTGAATGGGTAAAGGTAACTGTACACAGCTATGCACTGCTATTTGCATAAAGTAGCACACACAAAGAAATGTAATGTACCTTAGGTGTGTTCGGTGCATTTATGTCTGTGCACAATCACTACTTTACACAAATAGCTGCTTTACCCATTCACATCTATGGGTGCCTGTACACAGCTCCAGGACATCCAGGACACCAGAAGAATGCAGTGTCTTTATACTGCACGGGTAAATGTGGCCATGTGTATGTAGCCATGAAGTACAACCACACTTTCCAGAGGCACCTTAAAGTAATATACAGATTCAACACCTGCAACTCGATGGGGTTGATTTACTGAAGGCAAATAGACTGTGCACTTTGCAAGTGCAGTTGCACTCTTCAAGGAAATATTGTCCAGAGCTTAAGGAATAACTGGAAATTCTGCTGACATCCATCAGCCAATCATGTGCAAGCAAAATGCTGGGTTTTTTTTCCTTTCGTGTGTTTGGTTATTTTTTGCAAAATGAAGCTTCACCTCATTTACTAAGCTCTGGAGAAAATTCCCTTACAGAGTGCAACTGCACTTGCAAAGTGTACAGCAGTGCCATCTTAAAAACATCATGGGCCCCTGGGCAAAGTAAAGCATTGGGACCCTACCAGCCTACATCAGGTGTCCCCATCGCAGCGCTCTATAAAGTTCCCCCATCACAGTGTATCCATACATCAGGTGTCCCCATCACCATTTCCCATATATCAGGTATCCCCATCACAGTGTCTTCATCAGTGTCTCCATCGATTAAGTGTCCCCATCACAGTGTCTCCATCAGTGTTCCCTCTATCAAGTGTCCCCATCACAGTATCCCCATAGTTCAGGTGTTCCTTTCACAGTGCCCCCATCCATCAGGTGTTTCCCATCCATCAGATGTCCCCATCACAGTGCCCAAATCACAGTTCCCCATCCATCAGGTGTCCCCATCACAGTGTCCTTACCCATCAGGTGTCCCCATCACAGTGCCTCCATCCATCAGGTGTCCTGGTCACAGTGCCACCATACATCAAATGTCCTCATCACAGTGTCCCCATCCATCAGGTGTTCCCATCAGTGCCCCCATCTATCAAGTGCCCCCATACATCAGGTATCCCTATCACAGTGCTCCCATTTATCAAGTGTCCCCATACATCTGGTGTCCTTATCACAGTGCCCGCATACATCAAGTGGTCCCCATCCATCAGGTGTCCCCATCACAGTGTCCCCATCACAGAGCCCCCATGTAACAGGTGTCTCATCATAGTGTCCTTATCACAGTTTCCCAAACATCAGGTGTCCCCATTGAAGTATCCCCATCACAGTGTCACCATCCATCAGGTGCCCCCATCACAGTGCCCTCATACATCAAGTGGTCCCCATCCATCAGGTGTCCCCATCACAGTGTCCCCATCACAGAGCCCCCATGTAACAGGTGTCTCATCATAGTGTCCTTATCACAGTTTCCCAAACATCAGGTGTCCCCATTGCAGTATCCCCATCACAGTGTCACCATCCATCAGGTGTCCCCATCACAGTGTCCCCATCACAGAGCCCCCATGTAACAGGTGTCCCATCATAGTGTCCTTATCACAGTTTCCCAAACATCAGGTGTCCCCATTGAAGTATCCCCATCACAGTGTCACCATCCATCAGGTGCCCCCATCACAGTGCACCATCACAGAGCCCCCATACATAAGTTGTGCCCGCCCCCTCCCCTTGTACTTACAGATCACAGTTCCTGTTCTCTCCTGCAATGAATGCAGCTCCTCCCTCCTCTCCTGCACTGAGACCGAGGTGAGTTCTCAGTCTAAGTGAGGGCTCTCTTCTGCCCCCTGCAGGAGGGAGGCAAAAGCTGAATCTTCCCTCCAGCAGATTAGCAGAAGTCAGCCGCTGCGTCTTTTGACAGGAGTGACATCATAGTTACTCTTGTCAAAGAAGAACAGCAGAATTGGCCAAATCACCAGTGCAGCCCCCCCTACAACTCCTGTAACCCCCTTGTCCTGACCCTGATCATGGGGCCCCCATGCCCACTCATTAACAAGGCATTGGTGCACAGTCTATTTGCCTTTAGTAAATCAACCCCTCTGTTGCTGAGATTGCAGGGGTTTTTTTTTAACAACTTAGAAATAGACTAGTGAGTTCCCTTATGCTGACTGTTACACAATGCACACTACCAAACATATATGGTATGAACCAGGCACATAGAGAACAATTGTTTTCTATGTGTCCTTGCATTGAGCCTGCATCGATCAATACAAATTGACACAACTCTCTGCACTTGGTGTGAACAAGCCCTATGAACTGAGTTTTGAGCAATCTATTTGTTCTGTCCTCTATAAACATTACATAGATAAATAATTTTTTTTACTAAAATGTAAACCCAACTTAAACTTACTCACTCTCATTTAGATTACATCCTTAACATTAGTTTCAGAATGATGGTGTGCAACATTTTAACTCCAGACAAACAGAAAGGAGGAAGATAGCCAGAGTCCATGTTGCGTTAATAATAAGCCATGCATATAGGAACACACAACCAGTTGAAGGCACATAATGAATGCTCACAGCCTGGAGAGTGCTGGCAGCTGCAGCCTGTCTCTGTGTGTCACATTGCTTCACTCTCCACCATGGTGTTCTGTTGAACAAAGCTTCTTTTAGTACCCGGGGTCAGAGCAGCCTTTGTCATGTTCCACTCTCCCTGTGAAGCCGTTGACCTCACTGCTGAGTCTGAACTGTCAGATGTTTAGAAGGACAGTTGGGAAAGCTGTAACACCTAGCCCTGTCCTTCTCTGCTGGGGTTATTGTTACATTGTACATCCACTCAGTGAGGAGTCAATTAGAGAAATTGAGTTGTGAGTTGGGACTAATCTAGCAGTGTAGGTGGGCAGCTTTATGTTGGATTGAATGTACTAGTTAAGGATCAAAACTGAGCTTCACAATTTGGTATCTTTCATTCCCCCATGAGGGCAATTTACAGGTGCCACCAAAGTTCATTACGCCTTATTAATCTCAACTGATTAGACTTCTGATGTGTTCAGTCAGGCAGAGGAAACCAAAGCAAACCAACCATTTAGTGGACATCCCGTATTACAAAAGAGTTACTCATACTTCCCAACTTTCTGAGACAAGAAATAAGGACACTTTTCAGCACAAAGTATATTGTATATGCAAAGGACATACCCATACCACTCCCCAAGTTATGCAGACCACGAAGAATTAAGGGATAACTAAACGTAAGAACAAAAATGTAATCTCCTAGATTGTAAGCTCGAAAGAGCAGGGCCCTCGAACCCCTCGTGTATTGTTTTGTTACTGTATCGTCTCACGTACTGTCCCACACTATATTTTACAGCGCTGAGCAAATCTTCTGGCGCTATATAAATACTGTATAATAATAATAATATACAGTATTTCAGCATGCAATCCTTAGATGTGGATGTGGTGGCTGCATTAATTTTATATGTTTTTCAAGCCAAGATTATTTTTTGGGTTTCAACAGTTCAATGATTTAGAGCTTGACAAGTACCTGTATAAATACCTAATTTGGTATAGTAAGTTATTACAGCAGAAAAAGAAATAGGGACTTTCTAGGATGGCAATCAAGGCCATAAATTCAACAATATAAAAAAAATTCCAGATCTACTAATCACATCATATAAAGGTTTGAAGAATCGCAAATGATGCACAATTATTATGTTATTATTATTATACAGTATTTATAAAGCGCCAATAGTTCGCTCAGCACTGTACATTACAAAGGGGGACAGAACATGTGACAGAACAATACCAATACAATGCAAAACATGAGGGGATTGAGGGCCCTGCTCTTTCGAGCTTACAATCTAGGTAATACAGTATTATTTTCTTGACACAATACAAAAGCCACTTCTATATTTTTTCAGTATACTGAGTGTCTTGTTTCATAGGCAATGGAGCACATTACATAGGAAGTTTCACTTTGTCAGGACCAGCAGTGAAATGGCTATGAGGCATCCATGCAATTCAATTGATCTCAACATAGTGGTCACAATTAGTGCATGGCATCATATTGTTACAGCAATCTAAGGGTACGTCTATTTCCACAAGGAGGAAGTTACTAAATTACTTCTATATGGGAGTAAAGGATAGAGAGACATAGTATTGTCCTGTCGCAAGATAGTCATGGAGGAAACCTCCTCCCTTCCAGATCCACAGAATAGAAATCAGCCCATCATGAATGCTGCTGCCAGACTCATCCACCTTACTAACTGCTCAGTGTCTGTGCTGCTACCCCTCTCTGCTAAACCCTCCACTGGCTTCCGCTCATCCAACTAATTAAATTCAGAGTTCTACCAACAACATACAAAGCCATCCACAACTCTGCCCCAGCTACATCACTAACCTGGTCTCAAAATACCAACCTAATCATTCTCGTTGTTCCTCCCAAGACCTCTTGCTTTCTAGCTCCCTTGCCACCTTCTACCATGCTCCCATCCAGGTCTTCTCCTGAGCCTCTCCCATCCCCTGGAACTGCCTACCTCAATCTGTCTGATTATCTCCTACTCTGTCCAGTGTTAGATGATCCCCGTAAACCCTTCTCTTCAGAGAAGCCTATCCTACCTCCACCTAACAAATATACTTTTATTTTCCTCATCAGCTCATCCCCCACAGTTATTAGGTTTCATATCTTTTGACCCTCCCTATTAGATTGTAAGCTCTAACGAGCAGGGCCCTCTGATTCCTACTGTATTATATTGTATTGTAATTGTACTGTCTGCCCTTATGTTGTAAAGCACTGTGTAAACTGTTGGCGCTATATAAATCCTGTATAATAAAAATAATCTAGTACAATGTATCAGTATAATGCAAATATATGTGGTGTTATTAAAAAAAGAAGAAAAGGGAGGGAATATTGGTGTGTACTCGGGTGTTGGGTCACTCCCAATTACGTAATACACTAGTGCCACGTCCTAGTTAACCAGGCGAAAAAAAGGGAAAAGAGCAAGGGGAAGAAGTGCAGATGGACTTTAGAGGCACAGAACATTTTTTAGTTTAAAAAGTTATTGTACAATGTCCCTGCAGACAATGTCCCACAGCCCACCATATTTTATGGAACAAAACCAGTGATAAGACATACTATAACCACCAGGAAGTTCCTATGGGGGCGTGAGAGACATTAAGCCGCTGCAAGAATGGCCCAACATGTTTCGCGACAACAATCACTTCTTCAGGGACTTAGTAGTAAAAAAAAGATATACATACATGAAATATACCAAATTACATCTTTATTTTTTTTCTGCGTTTCCACAATTTCCCCTATATTACTGTTTTAATGCAGCAACTCTTTTGTGGAATTACTTAAATTATCTTTGATGTCCCCCTTTTTTATTTTTTTTTTTCGTCATTACTGAAATTTTTCACCATGCTGTAGCCTATGTCCGGTCCATGTAATGTCACTGTTCTTATTTTAATCTATGTTAAAACTTGTGAGTTATGCTGCAGTAGCATGTACTATGATATCACCATTATATCTTCTATGTGCTACTATTTATGTATGCCTGATTGCTGTTTTCCTTCCTGACCTCTAAGGGGCTGTAATGCGCCAGCACAGCCAGGAGAGAGGATTTATGGTGCAGGGTGTAAAGAAACAAAGGAGGTTGAGACATTCAAATCTCAGTAAGTATACATCTGTGGAGGGGAAAAAGAATTTGTTCAAAGTGCACTTATACTTTATAGCAGAGGTTTCCAAACTTACTAAACAAAGGGCCAGTTTACTGTCCGTCAGACTTAAGTGGGACTGGATCATGGCCAGTAGGGGTAGAAAATGTTTTGGATTCAGTGGAAAAGAACACTTAGCGGTCAGTGGGAGCATAGATATTACAAAACGGCTTTGATCAGTAGAAGGCATAATGATATATTATAATGTACAGCGCTGAGCGAACTATTGGTGCTTTATAAATACTGTATAATAATAATAATGATATCATGTTGGAGAAATAGTACCCCATTGTTGGTGTCAGTGGCCAGAGTGATGCCCCACTCTTGGTGTCAGTGGGAAGAATAGAGCCCCAAGGGCTGGATAAAGGCTAGCAAAGGGTCGTACTTGGCCCATAGGCTGCAGTTTGGAGACCACTGATTTAAAGGCACGATAGCAAGGAGAAAAACTCTCTGATGTGCCCCTTTCCCTTGGTGCTTTAGTGTGTTTATTTTGCTTAATGGTTAATCCAGCTCTTTTGAAAAACATAAAAAAGTTCATTTCCCATCGCAGGTTAGCAGGACAAACAATGAAGGGCAAGTGGTGGCAGCAATATGCTGGTTTAAAGAGACAACCATCGATCACATCACTGGCCCAGCCTGCTGTTCCCCCAATGCAAGCTAGGAGCAGGTGGGAAATAAATAGCTGTTCTGTGGTAGATATTGGCACTAATGAATTTAGGTCTCAAAAAGTTACTCTGCCACATTAGTTTAAAAAAAAAGAAGGGAGAGAAGCGGGATAACACTGGGTTAAAACTTTGGAGTGCAATTATCCCAAACAAGTAAATGATTAGAGAAGAAAAAAGAACTAGGGATGGCATCCGGGGACATAAATTCAATACATGAATAACAAAAAAATTATTTACAGATGAAAGATATGAAAGTTTAAAAGAATCACATATGATGTGCTATTAATACAGCATTCTTTTTTAACAAGACAAAAAAAGGGGAAGAAGTGCAGATGGATTTTATAGGCACAGAAACCATAAAAACATATTAGTAAAATCACTTGTACTTTATTTTGACAATAAGTCAAGCTTATCCACCTTCGTCTCCTGGCTGGACCAATTTGTAAGTATCAAAGTGAGAACAGTAACTCGGAGTGAAATCAAATAGAATTTATCAAAAGAGTGATTTCCCAAATCTGTCGGTTGCTTAATTTTGATCCAATCTGTAAAATGAAACGACAAAGTTTTATTCAATGTAGCTGTGGACTCTGGCCTGGAGGAAAACTGAAAATGGTTTATATACAGTATTTTCATCATATTTGCAACTTTTATTTCACTTTCAGCATTTATTGAGTCTCATTGTAAGTTAAGCAATGAAGGAGCCAAGGGAGGCACCACTGTTGGGCTAGGTTTAGGGCATCAGTACCTTAATCCTGGGCAGGCTATCTCTGAAATAGGAGATTAACCACTTGCCCTCTAGAGGATTTACCCCCCTTAATGACCTGGCCTCTTTTTGCTACTCGGCGCTGCACTAATTCAACTGATAATTGCGCGGTCATGCAATGCTGTACCCAAACTAAATTTACATCCTTTTTTTCACACAAATGGAGCTTTCTTTCAGTGGTATTTGATCACCTGTGCGATTTTTATTTTTCAGGCTATAAACAAAAAAAGACCAAAAATTTTGAAGAAAAACAATATTTTTTAGCTATAAAAAATATATAGTAAACTCAAAGTTAGTTATAAATTTAGGCCAAAATGCATTCTGCTACATGTTTTTGGTAAAAAAAATCCCAATAAGTGTATATTGATTGCTTTGTGTGAAAGTTATAGCGTCTACAAACTATGGTATAGATACTGCAATTTACGCCATTTTTTTGCTATACAGCGCTGCGCTAGTTTAACGGACAATTGCACGGTCATGAAATACGGTACATAAATAAAATTTATGTCCTTTTTTTCACACAAATAGAGCTTTCTTTTGGTCATATTTGATCACCTGTGCACGTTTTATTTTTGGCGCTGTAAACAAAAACATTTTTGAAGAAAAAAAAATTTTTTGAAAAAAAATAAAATTTTGTCATAAATTTAGCCCAAAATGTATTCTGCTACATGTTTTTGGTTAAAAAAAAATCCCATTAAGTGTATATTTATTGCTTGGTGTGAAAGTTATAGCGTCTACAAACTATGGTATAGATAATGGAATTTACACAGCTTTTACTTTCTGACTGCTCATCACATTTCTTGAGGTGCTAAAATACCAGGATAGTACACCCTCAAATGACCCCTTTTTGGAAAGTAGACACCCTAAGCTATATGCTGAGAGGCATATTGAGTCCATGGAAGATTTATTTTTTTCCACAAGTTACTGGAAAATGACAAAAAAAGTTTTTTTTTTTGCACAAAGTTGTAATTTAAATGATTTATTTCTCACATAAGCCATGGGTATATGTGGAATTACACCCTAAAATACATTCTGCTACTTCTACCGAGTATGGGGATACCATATGTGTGAGACTTTTTGGGAGCCTAGCCACATACAGGACCCTGAAATCCAATGACCACTTTGAAAGCCTGAAGGTGCGTAACGTCCTCATTTCACTTCCTCAATACCTATCACAGTTTTGAAGGCCCAGACATGCCAGGATAGCACCAAACCCCCCCCCCCCCCCAAATGATCCCTTTCTGGAAAGTAGACACCCCAAGGAATTTAAAAAGAGGCATGGTGAGTATTTTGCAGATCTCATTTTTTCTCACGAGGTTTTGAAATATAAAAAAAATAGAAAACATATGTTTTTGTTTTTTCTCTTCATTTTCCAAAAACTTCTGGCAACAAATGAGATCTGCAAAATACTTACCATGCTTCTTATCAAATTCCTTGGGGTGTCTTTCCAAAAAGGGGTCATTTGGGGGGATTAGCTGCTATCCTGGCATTTCAGGGCCTCCGAAACTGTGATAGGTAGTCAGGAAGTGTAATGAGGAAATAAAGCCCTTTAAAAACCTGAAGGTGCTTATTGGATTTTGGGGTCCTGTACTTGGCTAGACTGCTAAAACGTCTCTCACATGTGGTAGCCCCATATGAGAGTTATCAAAATTTACTGGCAAGTGCAACAGAGATCAGGCCTGATTCTGCGAACACTGTGGTTTTGTGTGCAATGTATCAAGTGACAGTGACATACTGACACTGCACTTGCTGGGGCAGAAGGGGGGGGGGGGCTAAGCGTAGGGGCTAAACGCAGGTGCTGGAAGGTTCCAGGGCTAATCCTGCTAACGCTGCGTTTTTGGGGACACTATACTAATGTGAACGCTGGTATAGTGCTAATCTGATCAAAGATTTTGATCCGTTCAGACACTATACTAGCAATGGAGGTTTATTGTGTATGAGCTTCTTCCTGGCAATCATGGGGTTAAATGTGATTATTGGTGTACTGACGGGCAATCTAAGGCCATCTGGGAGGGGCGGTCATGCAACACTGCATTAAATTAAAAAAATTTAATTTACACATTTTTTTCCCCACGAATTGAGCTTTCTTTTGGTGGTTTTTGATCGCCCATGCATTTTTTATTCTTTGCACTATAAAAAAAAGCCCAACAATTTTGAGAAAAAAAACAATATTTTGGACTTTTTGCTATAAAACATGTCCAGTAAAAAAATGTAAAAATCAAATTTCATCATAAATTTTGGCCAAAATGTATTCTGCTCCATGTCTTTGCTAAAAAAAATCCTAATACATGTAAATTAATTGGTTTACGTGAAAGTTATAGCGTTTACAAATGACGGTATAGATACTGGATTTTTTTTTATACTAATAATAGTGGCAATCAGCGAATTATGGCGGCAATCAGCAACTTATGGCGGCGATCAGCGACTTATGGCGGGACTGCGGGACTGCAGCGGACATTCTGACACTGGGGGGGAACTGACTTGGGGTCACTGACATCTCCAGTGACACCAATACAGTGATCAGTGCAAAAAAAAAACACTGACACTGTACTAATAGCACTGGGGAGGAAGGGGTTAATTTTTGGAGACAATGAAAGGGTTAACTGTGTGAGGTTAGTGTTTTACTAGGGGGCGGAGGTGTGTACAGCTCTGTTACACACTGTTCCGGGAGGCTGTGACCAGCGATCCCAGAACAGTGAGCTGAAAGCTGACAGGGAGGAAAGCTCCATTGAAAACAATGCAGCCTTCCTCTCTGTCAGTGATTGCTGGAAATCACTGGGCTCCGGCGGGTAATCACCGGCCGGGACCCGGTGATTAACATCCGTGGCCGCAATCGGTGCCGCGGGTATGGTGGTCATGCGCCTCGCATGCGCCCCCTACCCCGGAATGTAGGATCACGTTTATATACGTAATCCTGTGCACAGGGGCCGCCTTGTAGTGGTATATTTACTGAGGGCGGTCCCCTAGGGGGGAAGTTTCCAAAGGGGACACCTGCTTCAGTGACAACAGTCTATGAGTGGACTTCCAATAACTTGGAAACATTTTCTTGTACGTCCTGTTGTATCTCTGAGTTGGGAAATGGAGGACAATCTTCTCATTGGGCAAAGATGCAAACTGAGAAAACATGTGGGTTTTAAAGCCTGTGGGGCTTTAAATGGGGCTATGGGGAAAATGCTCCCTTGCAATGGGGTTGGTTCAGCTCTGCAAGGGTTAAATGCTTGTATAGGTTTTGCCTACCCTATCCTCCATCCCCCAGCAGCCAAAACTCTCCTATACTTCCATATGCTCCAGCAGTGGACTGTCTTTTGGCATCCTCATCACCAATGCAGAGCTATGGGAAAATGGTAGCTGGGAAACAACCTGCTCATATGTTTTTGGGTTATTTGGGAAACCAGAATAACCAGTAAAAAAAACCTCTTGAACTTCATGTATTGTGTCCCTGGGGGAAAGTGATCCACAACTCCAGCAGTACTAGGCTGCCATGTGTAGTACTCTGTGGTGGAATAGGGTTCTGGTTTATTAATAGCTGTGTATCGATCACACCCAGTGCTGCTTGTTGGATGTAAGTGCCAAGCAGTAAGTGAAAGAACAGAATTACAGACAGTAAGTTATATAATGTGGTTTGCTTTCACTTGGAGTGCCTGAAATAACACACCAGACAAAGATCATGAAAAACAACTCACAATACATCTTCATGGCAGATTACTGACCTGGTTCTTTTCTGTACATCCCTGTATGATGAAAGACAATAGATAAGCTGGACTATTGCCCTTTTCCCACGGGAGGGGGGAATGATCTGGTCACAGACTGACCTCTGACACAGACCAATCATCTTACACAGTTTGAGAAAGTTAAACTTCAGTAACATGAACTGTACAACGACGTGAAAGGTAATGGGAAGAAACTGGTGTTAATGGGAGGTATTCTAAACATTTATAGAGCTGTCAGTCACATACCAGGAGCAAGTGCTGGACTTTGATGGAGGGATCACACAGTGTTTATTCACAAAAGTTTTATAAAATGTATACAGTATGTGGATTTGTCAAATTTGCTTTTTTAACTTTATTTTTAGTATACTGATCCTAAATTAGTTTCACATACTCATCATATGAGTAAAATGTTCCCGATGTCTTCAAAATGTTTTTATGGCAACCGGTACTTTGCCCATGCCCCCCCCCCCCTTAAAGATTCTTACCATTCCTTTGCCCCCTGCTTCCCTGTTTGCCTACCTAAGCCAAGCAAAATATTTCAGCTTTGGGGAAGAGTAAGGGGCTGACATATAATGGAGTGTGGCCATTGCTATCTGTTTTGGGTATACTTTATTGGAGTATGTACATTGCAGCCCACATTTTGTGGTCCATTATTGATCTGGGTTTACCCCACAGAGTTCCCTACACTATAGCAGATATAGCACTGTGATTGGAGCACAGTCGGTTATAGGACTTGATCGGTCCCAAAGTCAACATAGCAGTACCAAAAGTCAACACCGCTATGCACATTCGAAAGGATGTGAAGTATCTTTTTTTAAGCAGTTGTATGGCTAGACGTTTGCATGTAGGAACGTTTCTCTTTCCTTCCAAAATGCTAGGTGCCTGGGTATCAAATTGTCAATCCAATCATCAAGCCTAAATTCTGTTTACTGGGGGTCCTGTGTATAAGCTCTGACCAGGCTGACTTTTAGAGCTTACACTAGTCTCCAGCAGATGATAGTGCTTGGTAAAGGTAAGTATCAGCAGGAGAATGAGTGTGTGTGTGTGTGTGATCAGACCCTACAAAGTAGCTCTCTTCCTGCATGTTCATGCTCATAGCAACTAAACAGCTTTAAAATGCACATTATATAGTGCAGGTTACAATCTGAATGGAAGAATTTACTTTTCAATGGTTTTTTATTGAATAGTTTTACAAAGGAAAACAACATAAGTAAAACAAGCAATATCAATGAACAATGTTCCATCGTATGTACAGATAGATGAATGGAAGAATTTAACTTTTTAAACTTACATACAACCATACACTTCAAAATCATGACCAAAACTGACATAGACCCAACAACAGTCTTTAGAATAGATAAGATGGCAAAACTAATTGTATTTTATTTCATGGTGTCAGTAAAGTGTCATCATATTCCATCCAGGTCCTTCATTCTCCTTACCCTGTCCAGGTAACTGAACCAAACGCACACAGGTTATCATTGCAGTCCCTCAGCAGAATGGTGTGTTTTCTGACTGTGTCTAAACTACTTGAGCAAAGGACATTAATTGTACTATGTCAAATGTTACTGATGCAACAGCTGGGACTGTATATACAATCTGTGTGTATCTGCTTGGGTTTTTCTTGAGTCACTGTGGAGGGCTACGTCAGTGCAATTCATCCACAAGAAGCCATTACTTAACATAATTACATGACATCACAAAACAAACTAATCATTTCCCTTCAGGACACTATGTTTCTAATCCCTTACAATGACCCCAAACCACAAGATGTCTTGCCAATGGAAAAGGAATTCTAACAAAAATCAGTGCAATCATCAAACATGAATGTAATATATTTAATACAATATTGACTATTTATGTTCCACAGTACTAAGTGCATTGTCTTGACTCATTATAACAGGGTAACGTTTGTAGTTTTACATAGAGATCTTATAGCAGAGGTGCTCACACATTTTATATTGGAATCCCAAATAAAAGCACCTTTTTTGTAATATCCTAAAAAAAATTGCAGAGAAGGACACAGTTATTGTATATACAAGTGAATTAAAAATTAAATTTGGCTTTACCTCTTCCATCTTCTGAGCTTTCTTACTGGGCATTGGGGACCTTTACAACATTAGAAGACCAATAGGAATATTCAATAGATGAGAGGTAGCAGGTTAAGCTTTACTTTGACAGGAACATTCTACATCCCCATACATATCTCAGCATCTATTGATAATGTTGACTTTAATTCTCACTGGAAAGAACTTGTGCATCTTCTCATCCTGTGCTCAGTTTGAATTGACCAGGTTTATGGCACATTTAATTAAAAGCAATGCTCTTCTTGCTGTGAAACCACAGCTTTTTAAATTGCTACTACTATTTTCAGTTTAAAATAATAACCTAGAAAGCAAAAGGTCATTCAGAGCATTGATGAGGTCCTCCACAGTAAGCCTCCACCCAGCTGCTGTACTGCACTTTTCAGCAAGAAAATCTTTTCTTCAGCCCAGTTCCTTTAAGGCACCCACTGCAGCTCAAGCATAGTTTCCAGGGCCCTCAGCACATGGCTCATGCTGAGGCCAGGCCCAGACAGCAAATATTCCTCGAGGGAAAAGCCACAAGGGAGAGAGATTTCTGGAAAGATATTCCAAGCCTCTGTGAAGAAATCTACAGTGTATGCAATATTTTAGTAGACGAGTCTTAGGGAGTATCTCACCAAAAATGAAATTCCTTTTCCAGAGGATGCCAAAAATGTTACCTACATCTTAGTGGCCCAGCAGTGTACACCTTACCCTTGGGAATGTATGAAGCTGCAGTGACCATGCAGAGCAGGGCCGCATAGCGAAAATCACTGGATCAAAGATGGAAGGTAAGTATTTGTCCAGATGGGAAGCACTCAGGAAGCAATCCAGTGAAGGATAATTGTTCCAAAGGTACAGTTGTCTTTAAATTTCTACCAGGTATACTGTCAGTATGGATATTAATGCTCTTGTGTGCAGAAGTTTCTTGAGAGCACAAGAACACAGCAAAAGTTTGGAGTAGTTAAAAAAAAAAAACCTCCGTACCAGGGGCGGACTGACAAGTCATGGGGCCCCCGGGCAATAGGGGATCATGGGGCCCCTGTGTCCTCGCCCACACTCAAACCACACCCAAGAAAGCCTATGAAAGGTACCAGGGACATCTCATGGGGCACCCTACTGACCCTAGGTCTCGGGCGGTGCCCAAGATTCCAAATGGTCAGTCCGCCCGTGCTCTGTACTTCCCTTTATGTTTTAGCATTGGTGTGAAGCTGTAGCTGTTCCACCTCGGATCTAAGACTGAGAACTGAGTGATCACATAATCGATGCTCTCAGTCTGCTTGGAGTGAATAGCAGTGACTATCAGTCACCACTTTTTGCTGTGCCCTTCCAGCGCTCATTGGAGAAACGGGCAAGGGAGGGAGTGAGCACGGCTGTCTTTGGCTTCCAGCAGCATACTGAGGGTTGGAGCCAGCTATCAATCAGGCAGCTGGGTGGATCCAACAATATGGTTGGGATTCTTTCAGAGCCTGGAGATGCTCTTTGACATTCTGGGTCACATTAGAGCAAAAGTAAGGGCACTCCTATGACCCACATGATAAGTATGGCCAAAAAATCCTTTAACTTGATTTTGACAAAATCCTCCCCAGGTTGTGCTTGTATGATGGTACAGACGTTACAATTTCCCCTTGCTCAGGAACCATAAAATATACCGTAAATATGAGAAGTAATTATTTCAAATATAAACTCAAACAACATGAATGTAGATGCCCTTTGCCACGTTATATTTCTTTTGACAGATACAAAGAAGATTGTCAACCTGTTATTATTATTATTTATTAGAATTTCAGGTACTTATATAGCACCGTGAATTTACGCAGTGCTTTACATATATATTGTACATTCATCTAAAAATACTTCTTGCAACTTTGCTTACTTTTTTCCTAAATGTCAGCAATGTGTTTCATGCCACCAGGGAACACATTACATTGTCAGCCTCCTACTCATTCATATTGTCCTGCAAGTGTCAAAGTGAATGAGAAAATACAGTATGTCCTCCATTTCTGCATTGTCTAAGGTTTTCTAAATTGGATATGATTAAGTAGCGATGGGAGTTGGAGTTATTAGGGATGAGTTCAGCAGTTCCTGTATCCAGTTTGGCTCTATTCCCTGTGTACAATTGAAGACATGGCCACATGTTGCTGAGGAATATTTGTCACTCCCTTATAAACCAGTGCACAATTTCACCTCTCTGTTTTGATTTGCTTTCTTTCATGAGCCCCCCTATGGTAGGCATGCTTATTAAGGGAATGATTGCTAGCAGCCTACTGCTCCCATGTTATCTGTCCAGAACTAGTATGCAGTGTCAAATAGTCTTTCCTGACAAACCTCTATTATGTTTATTGTAGATTAAGATGTCATTGAAAATTATTAAATGTATCATTCACAAAAATATAGCTGCTACTAAAATTACATGAAACTAGATTTAGCCTCATATACACTATATTGCCAAAAGTATTGGGACACCCCTTCAAATCATTGGATTCAGGTGTTCCAATCATCTCCATGGCCACAGGTGTATGAAGACAAGCACCTACAGTTGTGGTCAAAATAATAGCAGTCAGACATCACTAACCTGATCAATCACTGTTTTTGGTAGAAATGATATTTCTACATGGCAAATAATTTACTAGCAGGTGTAGTAGAGTAATAGAAATCCAACAGACCCAACAGTCATGACATGCATGCTGCTGATTCTGTGTAATTGAATCACTAATTGAAAGGGGCATGTTCAAAATAATAGCAGTGTGGAGTTCTATTAATGAGGTCATTCATTCTTTGAAAAGCAGGTGGCAATTATTGCCCTTATTTAAGGAAGGAAGGCAGCAAATGTTGTACATGCTGGTTACAGTGCATTTCTCTCTGAAATTCTGAGGAAAATGGGTCGTTCCAGACATTGTTCAGAAGAACAGTGTACCTTGATTAAAAAGTTGATTGGAGAGGGGGAAACATATAAAGAAGTGCAGAAAATGATAGGCTGCTCAGCTAAAATGATCGCAAATGCTTTAAAATGGCAACCAAAACCTGAAAGACGTGGAAGAAAGCGAAAAACTACCATTCGAATGGATAGAAGAATAGCCAAAATGGCAAGGACTCAGCCAACAATCAGCTCCAGGAAGATCAAAGAAGGTCTAAAGTTACCTGTGAGTACTGTTACAATTAGAAGACGCCTATGTGAAGCCAAGCTATCTGCAATAAGCCCCCGCAAAGTCCCACTGTTGAAAAAAAGACATGTGCTGAAGAGGTTACAATTTGCCAAAGAGCACATTGACTGGCCTAAAGAGAAATGGCGCAACATTTTGTGGACTGATGAAAGTAAGATTGTTCTTTTTGGGTCTAGTGACTGGAGACAGTTTGTCAGACGACCCCCAAACACTGAATTCAAGCCACAGTACACTGTGAAGACAGTGAAGCATGGTTGTGCAAGCATCATGATATGGGGATGTTTCTCATATTACAGTGTTGGGCCTATTTATCGCATACCAGGGATCATGGATCAGTTTGAATACATCAGAATACTTGAAGAGGTCATGCTGCCTTATGCTGAAGAGGAAATGCCCTTGAAATGGGTGTTCCAACAAGACGACGACCCCAAACACACCAGTAAGCGTGCAACATCTTGGTTCCAGACCAACAAGATTGACGTGGAGTGGCCAGCCCAATCCCTGGATCTTAATCCAATATAAAACTTGTGGGGTGACATCATAAATGCAGTTTCTGAGGCAAAACCAAGAAATAGAGAAGAACTGTGGAATGTAGTCCAATCATCCTGGGCTGGAATACCTGTTCACAGGTGCCAGAAGTTGGTTGACTCCATGCAACACAGATGTACAGCAGTTCTCAGAAACAGTGCTTATACAACTAAATATTAATTAAATGATTCAAAGGAAAGCAAAATCTTCAAACATTTTTCAGTTTATATAGTGAATGTTTGAGTTTGTAAAGAAGAATACAAACACTGCTATTTTTTTGAACAGTCTAATATTCACTTTTCTTCAATTTTTAGAGGAACAACACAAATGTGATATATTTTTCTTCATGTTTTGATTTGGAATAGAATGTGTAGTGTTCCCAATGCATTTGTGTGTATGGAAATAAAATCTATTAGAAGGATTTTGAACTTTATTCACTTTTTTCAACACACTGCTATTAATTTGAACACAACTGTAGGTATGCAGACTGCTTCTACAAACATTGGTGAAAGAATGGGTCACTCTCAGGAGCTCAGTGAATTCAAGCATGGTATCGTGATAGGTAGCCACCTTTGCAATAAGACCATCCGTGAAATTTTCTTGCTGCTAAATATTCCACAGTCAACTGTTATTGGTATTATAACAAAGTGGAAACAGCTGGAAACAACAGCAACCCAGCCATGAAGTGGTAGGCTACGTACAATGACAGAGCGGGGTCAGCGCATGCTGAAGCGCACAGTGCGCAGAAGTCGCCAACTGTCTGCAGAGTCAATAGCTAAAGACCTCCAAACTTCATGTGGCCTTCAGATTAATACAACACCAATGCGTAGAGAGCTTCAAGGAATGTGTTTCCATGGCCGACCAGCTGCAGCCAAGCCTTACATCACCAAGTGCAATGCAGTGGTGTAAAGCACGCCACCACTGGACTCTAGAGAAGTGTAGACGTGTTCTCTGGAGTGATGAATCATGCTTTTCTGCCTAGCAATCTGATGGACGTGTCTGGGTTTGGTGATTGCCAGCAGAACGGTACTTGCCTGACTGCATTGCGCTAAGTGTAATGTTTGGTGGAGGGGGCTTATAGTGTGGGGTTGTCTTTCAGGGGTTGGGCTTGACCCCTTAGTTCCAGTGAACGGAACTCTTAAGGCGTCAGCATACCAAGACATTTTGGACAGTTTCATGTTCCTAACTTTGTTGGAACAGTTTGGGGATTGCCCCTTCCTGTTCAAACATGACTGCGCACCATTGCACAAAGCAAGGTCCATAAAGACATGGATGAGCGAGTTTGGGGTAGAGAAACTTGACTGACCTGCACAGAGTCCTGACCTCAACCCAATAGAACAACTTTGGGATGAATTAGAGTGGAGACTGTGAGCCAGGCCTTCTTGTCCGACATCAGTAACTAGCCTCACAAATGCGCTTCTGGAAGAATGGTCAAACATTTCCATAGACACACTCCTAAACCTTGTGGACAGCCTTCCCAGAAAAGTTGGAGCTGTTATAGCTGCAAATGGTGGACCAACTCAATATTGAACCCTACAGACTAAGACTGGGATGCCATTAAAGTTCATGTGCGTGTAAAGGCAGGCGTCCCATTACTTTTGGCAATATAGTGTATATTCCTTCATGTTAAGTGCATGCATGTAATCATTGTGCAAGAGTAACTATTATTACCTCTTAAAGAGATCCTAGTACCTTCTTGATAATGCCTTCATTTGCTTTTCTCTCCAGAAGGACAGCACCATCCTTGTTCAGGCATTTCATGTACTGAGACACTGCTTCAGAGATGACACAGTCATGTAAATCCTGGTGCATGTGTGGTTTTTATCAGTGTTCGTAAATGATGATGCAGATTTTGTGATTTGCTACAATATGAACACTTGGAGGAGAGGAGACTGAGAAAATGCTTTTCTCCTGCCTGCAGCAGACTAATGACATCATCTCAGCCTAGGGATATTCATTTGACTGGAGCTAAGGTCTGCATTTAATGATAAAAGGCACAGCTTTTTATTGAAAATCATACTGTTGCTGTATTTTGTGACTGTTCAGGAATTTATTCATGCAAACTTGTAGATTCACTGACAGGTCTACTCTAAATTTGATTATAAATATAGTGCTTGTAAGTTTTTTTAGTGGTATATAGTAGGGATGCACAGATACCAATACGGTATTGGTATTGGCGCAAATACTGAGTATTTTCATGAGTACTCTTACTCGTGAAATTGTTGCTGATACCTGAAACCGATACTTTGCAGTGCGATTTGCGTCAATACAAAAAGTATGGATGCAAATTGCACTGCAAAGTAATAGCATGCGATTTGAACAGGAATTCCTGTCCATCTCCTGTGTGAACTCAGGCATATCATAGCTTGAGTTCACACAAGAGTGGTGCGGGAAACCTCCCTGCACCCATCTGATGTTGTCACAGAAGGAAAAGCTGCTTCACAGGTCTGCGGATTTGGAATCTCCGCTGCTTTCTCTCCTCTCTGCAGGGATGACAGTACAGGCTAGGTGGCTTTTGATTGGTCAGCGTGGTGACGGTGATGATGCTGACCAATCAAAAGCCATCTAGCCCATTTTGTCATCCCTGCAGAGAAGAGAGAAGATGTATTTCAAATCTCCAGACCTGCGAGACGACTTTTTCTTCTGTGTCTTTCGCATGCTATTCTTTGCAGTCCAACTTGCATCCATACGTTTTATATTGACGCAAATTGCACCGCAAAGTATTGGTATTCGGTATCAGCGAGTACTTGTCCGAAAGTATCAGTACTCGTATTCGCTGATCAAAAAAGGGTATCAGCACATTCCTAGTATATACTGTCCCGCTATCCTAATACATAATTGCATTCTTTTTGTATTGCATATGTGCACTTTTTCTTTTTGGGACTAGTCAGACTAGTAGAGCAAGTTCAGTACTACTACACCAAATAACTCAGAGCAATGAATTCTGGTAATACCAGTACTACAAAAGGCAGACTATCATTTTTTTTTTCTTTTCACATTGTATTAATCATTTTCCAAATGGTACAATGCCAACAAGAGAATAAAAAAAGATAAAAAGATCAGCAAAGTAAACTTAGATTACAGTATGGCACTTAACCATTCTTTTTAAAATACAGCATATTTAAAAATATATATACATTAATTAACTTCAATACTGGGCACTTTCACCCCCTTCCTGCCCAGGACAATTTTCAGCTTTCAGCGCTGTCACACTTTGAATGACAAATGCTCGGTCATGCAATACTCTATCCATATGACATTTTTAGCATATTTTCACACAAATAGAGCTTTTTTTTGGTCCTTAAAAGAGAAGTTTGTTTTTTTTCCCCAGGTTATACTTACCTAGGTTGATGCTGCATCTGTCCCCTGCCTGCTCTAAGTGTGAGAGCTCAGTGATCACATAGCTGCTGATCGCTGAGTTCTTACCAATGCTCTGAGCAGAGAGCAATGGCTGTCAGTCACCACTGTCTGCTCTGCACCCCCTCACTGGAGTGCTGGGCTGAGGAGAGAGAGGGAGCAGCTGGCTCAGGCTCCCAGCAGATGGCTGAGCCAGGTGCCGCTCCAGACTCTGGGTTGGATCCCGACTTTAGAGTCGGGATCTTTCCCCAGCCTGGACCGGCTGAGTGACGTCAGCCTACAGCGGGCTTCAGCCTTCTGTCAGTTGAAGACAGGTCACAGGAATGTAGAATGAACTGCACTCCTGTGATGCACAGAAGTACAGCCAAAAGAGCTTTGGCTGTACTTCTACTTTAATCACCATTGGGTTATTTTTTTTTTTGCTAAATAAACAGAAAAAAGACCAAAAACTTGGAAAAAATGTTTTCTTTGCTTCTGTTATAAGATTTTGCAAGTAAATAACATTTCTTTATAAATTTAGGGCAAACTGTATACTCCTACATTTCTTTGGTAAAAATAAATCAGTGTTTATTATTTAGTCTGTAGGAAAATTATAGAGTCCACAAACTATGGTATAAATATCTGAAGATCCTTCAATCCTGATGTACTGATGGCCTATCTCATTTCTTGAGGCCCCAAAATCCCAGGACCGTACAGATATCCCCCAAATGACCCCTTTTTGGAAAGTAGACAGTCCAAGGTATTTAGTAAGAGGCATGGCGAGTTTTTTTGAAGTTGTAATTTTTTTGTCACTTTACAATGAAGAAATTGTAAAATAATGTTTTTCACAATTTTTGTTACATACTGTCACCAGTGCCATACAGTGTCATCATATAACTGGTGTGGCAGTGATCAGGGCACAGACTGGTGACAGTATGTAAAAGAAAAATACATGTGGGGCACACGTGAGGTGCATTTAGGGAGGACATCATATGAAATCCACCAAGCCTGGCTGTCATTCAAAACATAGAGTAACATATATAACAACTGTCCACATCAAACAGCAACCATTAATAATTCCCTTAGATATATCACTTAAATTGATAACCCCCATGATATATTTTAACAATGAAATAAGACTACCCAAACTATTAGTAGTATCAGCTTTGATGTACCATTCTGTATATTTGAATGCTGACATAAATTGTTTCATCTCCTCCAAATCTAAAGTATAATTTATAAAATGTTTCCACCTCTTATAATTTTTTTTAACTTGAGAGCAATTCGAAATCTACACAAATGTTTTCAGTATACAGCAGTTTTTTCATATTTGTTATTAACTCAGTGACTGTAGAGGAGGCACTAGTAACTGGTGCCTCATAATAGATCTCTGAGCTGTTAATGAGTATATATGAATCCACAACTGATTAGACATCTGACAAAACTATGATTTTATAACAGATTCTTGTCTGTTGAGCCTTTAGAAATCTGGGAGACACCTCCACCCAAAAAACAACTAACCTCTGAAAACTGGTCCAACTGCTAACATGTAAAATAATTGCACTTTTCCGTCAGTGCCTAAACTGCTCAATAAAAATATGATTAAAAAGTCCAAACATTTCAGTTTGAGGCAGATGTTGGTGGGCCAAGTCATCTCACTGTTACTTCCTACATCTCTTGTGGTCTCTGACTGTTTGACCTGCCCATCTGAGTTTCCAATCTCACCACCCCACCAACCTGCCATCACAAGAAAAACAGGGGAGGGGTGTGAAATTATGTACACTAGTGGAAGATTTTTGTTGTTAGAGCCCTCAAGGGACACACAAAGCCATGGGATTAATTACTCACCAAGCTCTAAGCACAATTCTAAATTTATTATATAATGTTTACATGCAAGAGCTGAGAAGCTTTTATTTTTCTTTTTGAGTGTTTGGTTGACATTCCACTTTAAAACCCAAGCAAACCTTCGGTTTACATAAATCACCTAAATATATTCCAGGTATTGTACATCCTTCAGGACCATTTCTTTCTGTTAGGAAGCAGTGGTCTCTCTGTTGAGGTCTGACACACCCTCTGCTGAGTCAGAACTAGAGTTCTCCATCAGCAGAAAGCATGTGCATTGCTGATTTCAAAGCTGTCTGATTTAGCAGGGTGCATGTGATTTATAGTGACTGTATGACTGGGCTAAAAAAGTTTAGTCATTATGTTAAAAATATATTTTATATAGTATATATTACTAGTTGTATATCATAAAAATGTGTTTCATTAAAATCAATGCTCACTGCAGTTTTGTACAATACTCTCACACTATGCAATAACGTTCAAAGGATCAAAATCTATTCCATTTCCTTTGTAGAGTTTCTCATAACAATGACTTTTCCATAGAATCCCACAAAGAATGATAACTACATAGAGCTCACCTAGAACAACCACCAGACAGTACAGCTTAAAAAATAGTTTGTGGATTGGTTTCGTTTTCATGACCCAATTTACCAACCAGCATCCAGCTGCAACCAAAATATACATTTTATCTGGACCAACTAAAACAACCACTTTTTCTGTGTACCAGTTTTGAGAATTGTCCATCTGCACATCAAAAGAATTATCAGACCCCAGCGATATCATATTGCAGACCTTTAAAACAAGCAGTGTGCTAAAATATTTACTATTTACATTGAAGCTGTTAATATCTGCTAAAGAGGATTACATAGAAACCATCTGCAGCATAAAATTAAAAGATTTCACGTGCGGCATGTAATCTTTTCACAGTCCTACATGAGTCAGTACTACACTGACACAGCTGTACCACACATGCTAAACACAAATGTCAATGTCTCAGTTCTCTAATCTCATCACCCCCTAACAACTATGTCACCCTGCCATGTGCTTATCAATAGCTCTTAGCTATACTTGGTATTTGTGTATATCATGTTCTGCAACTTGCAGCTCATTCATAAAATGCAGGCCATGGTATGGAGCCTGCTGTATCCTATGGTTTTCTCTCTGCATAACACAGCAAGCAGAGAACTCCACGATTGCAGTAGAGTTAAGCATGTGACTTTAATAGGTCACATGGCCAGGCTCAACTTTTATTCATTTTTAATGGTCTCTGCTGGGTTCTTGAAGTCAGCATCATGCAATGCACATTTGTAAGGCACATCACTACTTTGTAAAGGTGCAAAGCTTTTTTTTTTTTTTAAAGTGGTGGTATTACCTACAATGGCTATATGTTTTTTCTACATAGATCCCTAAATTATCAAAGTTATGGTGAAGCTACAAAGCAAGTATACCATAGTGGCACCAATTCACAAAAAGGACATTGGGGAACTGGAGAAAGTACAGAGAAGAGCAACCAAACTGATAAGAGGCATGGAGGAGAATAGCTATGAGGAAAGATTAGAGGAACTGAATTTATCCTCTCTTGAGAAGAGGAGATTAAGGGGGGATATGATCAACATGTATAAATACATCAGTGGTTCATATAGTGAACTCGGTGTAGAGTTATTCACCCTCAGGTCATCACAGAGGACAAGGGGGCACTCTTTACGTCTGGAGGAAAAGAAATTTAATCTCCAAACATGGAAAGGTTTCTTCACAGTGAGAGCTGTGAATAATGTGGAATAGACTCCCTCAAGAGTTGGTTCTGGCCAGCTCAGTGGATTGCTTTAAAAAAGGCCTGGATTGTTACTTGGATACACAGAATATAACTGGATACTAACATTTATAGGTAAAGTTGATCCAGGGAATATTCGATTGCCTCTCGGGGGATCAAGAAGGAACTTTTTCCCCTGCAAGAGCAAATTGGATCATGCTTTGCTGGGTTTTTTGCCTTTCTCTGGATCAACTGTGGGTGTAAGATTATAAATGTTTTCTTTTTTTTATGGTTGAACTGGATGGACTTTTGTCTTTTTTTCAGCCAGTCTAACTATGTAACTATAGTGCTTACTTCTAACTGCTGTTCATTGCCCCAGTAAGCTGGCGGAGCCCCTTGAAAATCTGATGCAAATACTGGCTTTTTAAAAGTCAGTATTTACAAGGACTCCAAAAGTAAAATAAAAAAAAATTACTGGTTTACCAATGTAATGAGTTAGAGCAATGCTAAACATTTATTGATTAACTTAGCTTATAAAAGTTGAAAGGCTCATTTTTTCAGATGGAATTGGCAAGAAGATTCCCCTCCAAAAAATCTGTAATAACAGTGGCATTTCTGTTGATTTAATGGATTACTCAGCCTGTTCTGTTGTAAAAAAAAACAGGTTGCAGTTTCAGTGAGGTTTATTCCACAGAAAGCACCAGTAATGTTGCCCTTCCTCATCACTGAGACAGTCTCATTGGACAGGGAGGGAGTCGATAGGTGGAGCTTAGCCATTCAGTCAGGGAAAGTCAAGCCCCAGAAACAAAGCAACAGTCAGATGGGGTACCAAAGCAGTGTTTTAAGAAGATAACTCAGTTCAGGTCCCCTTGCATTAAAAGTCTGAGCAATGTGTCCTACATGTGTTTACATCTTCTAATAACTAAGTCATCTGTAAACTCTGAACTCCCGTGTCAGAATAAAATAATCATATTGAAATATTAAGAAAAATGTGGCACTTGGCAAAGGAACATCCGCTTTCTCCAAACATTTAATGTCTCCATATAAACCATAAATTAAAGGACACAGGCCACAGAAGAATACCGCTCACCAGAACTACATGGAAGGTGGCTACACTTCTGCTGACTGCTGATTACAGGCCTCTCCACAGCTCCTCTGGAAACTTTCAGACCTCTCATTTGAATGAGGACGTCTTCTCTCCTGTGTATTTTGACAGCTGTCCTGGGTTTGGCAGCTGATAGTGGAGAAAATCAGCCTACGACCTGTTCACACAGCAGCTTTTTCTCAGCATGATCATATTTGATATTGTCAGTTCATCTATTCATGTATTTTACATGCTGGTAGAAAAATAGCACTAACTTCATGTGTGGCTTGTTTGTCTTTGGTTTCTCAGGGGGCTCTGCTTTAAAATTATTTTTCTTTCTAAGGTTTCGAAAAAGTCAAAGAAACAGTATACATAAGTATCTACATTCAGGGGTGAAGCTATTGAGTACCCTGCTTTAAATATTTGGGTTGCACATCTCTAATAACCTCACCTGGAAGACCAACATAGTAAGGAAGGCCTATCAACAACTTTACATTTTCAGAAGATTCAAGGTGCTGGACTTGATACTACAGTCTTCATTTGATTGTATAGGTGTGTGGTGGAGAGTGTCCTTGTTTCTTGTGTTACCAGGTGGTATGTCAGTTGCTCTGTTGCAGATAAACAGGCACTGCAGTGGGTGGTAAAGACTTCCCAGAGGACTAGTGACACCAATCTGACCAACATCGATACTTTTTACAGCAAGTGCAGGAAGATGGCCCTCCGACTCTTCCCATCCTGTTTTTGTACTGTTTTCCCCCCTCCCTTCAGGTTGCAGTTGATGTAGTAGGGTACATCACCCTCCTAGATAGGTGCTAGGATTAGATTTAGAGCTGGCTGATTGTGTTCAGTGGAGCTGTGTTTTTGTTGTGTTAAGTAAATTAAGTTGTGCTCACTATAATCAGTGCAGCTGCATATGATTAATTAGATCTGCTCAGTGTTTCAGCTGCTGCTGGTTTGCTCGCTTCCTCTGCTTTCCAGAAAGCAGAATAATCCTCTGCAACATAGGTATTCAGCAATTCAAATAGCAGTATGAATATTTATACAGCCCTGGCCAATCCCAGGGAGGGTAACCCTGTTGGCTGCTAGGAGTCTGACTCAGAGACATAGAGCTTCTGGGTCTTTGCCTGAAGGGGGGAAGTCCAGCCTGGAGGGATTGCTGCCCTCCAGGGCAACGCTGCCATGTGCTTGCTGTTCATGAGGCCTCAGGTGGACGACCTGAGGGCCTGGATGCTGAAGCTATAGAGAACTGACTGAGGGGCTGTCTGCTGAAGATCTAGTCTGGTATTACTGGAGAAAGGTATTGCTTGGCAGTTGGAAGGAAGCAACCAACTGTCCCTGGAGATTTTGTAAGTACAGTCCAATGTGAGATATCTTAGAGACTCTTGGGCTTTTGCACCCCTCCTGTGCTAGAGAGTCAGTTGTGTGTGTGTTTGACCAAAGGGGACATCGACTTGTGTCCTGAAGAGCTTAGTTTATCCAGTTCTTTGTGAAGGGACCTTGCTCTTGGTGCTCTAAAGAGCCCTGCGTGCTTTTACTGCTTCTAGTACAAGTCAAGTCCACAGTTTGCTATTGTAAGGACTTCTGCTTCATCCTCCAGAAAGGAATTTACTGTCCTCAACCTGTACATAGTTCTAATTTTTGGAGTATCCCATTCAATTCCTTCAACTCTATCCCAGTTACTCCAAAAATAAAAACAACAAAAATAACATCCCTGGACTTGTTATTGAGTCAAAGAGTGACTGTGAAATTGTGACTGGCTACAGGGCAGAATACGGGAAAAGACCCAAGGGACCTATCAAACTGCTGGCCCCTACAGGGGTACTGCTACAAGGATTAGAACCATCCAGCTGAGGAACAGTTTTTTCACAGATGCTTTGCAATGAACAAACTCTTCCTCACCCTGAATTATTGATGCTGTTATTAGTATTAGTTTTTTCTGGATGTTGCTGCAATTTGAGATTGATAATATGGCGCTTTATGATTGATAATAGCATCCTGTTCTGTGTAGCTGTAGGGCACATAGAACAAATTGGTATTAATTTTAAATTATTATTATTTTTCTACACATTCCTATCTTTAGGCACTGAGGCAGTAAAAGAGGCTGGGGATCCATGTTGTTACTGTCCCTGGCCACCCACCTAAAGTCTACCATGGCATCCGGAAGGGTGTGGTACACATTGTGACGATCACAGCGTCAGACCCCAGCCCTTCTCACAAAACTCGTGACCGAAGGACTAGCCAATCTAAAACCGCGCTGTCACATGCGTAACAATGCCACGCCCAGCTGCACCCTGTACAAAGATTTTCCAGCTAATGGACCACAATCTGTCTACTTGCAAACTGGGAGCGATTGTTACTGGGTCAGGTTAATTACGCAATTAACCCTTCACACTGCCACCACCTCCTTTTTGTACAGAGAAAGAGGAAACTCGGCAATATCAGCAATAACACTATGATGTTGAATAATCGTTTAAACATACAGAAGCGCTCTTCAGAGACAGGGGTTCTTAGTTTGCATTAAAGAGCTTTAGAAACAGCTCAACACTTTCAGAAAGTAAGATTTATTACTAAAAGGTCAAAAGGGTGCAATAAAAATATTTAGAGAAAAAGATGTAGCCAATATATATATATATATATATATATATATATATATATATATATATATATAAATATACAGAGCAAAGAGATAACAGAAATAAATTTAGGGAGATAAAGTACTTGCTAAGCGTCCTGGTTTAAGCAGATCAAGTTTCAGAGCAGAAGGGCGCCTTATCTCCCAAAGTTGGTTCCTGATGTTAAAAGGGAGATTTCTTCAACTTAGCTCAACTCAGCTTAGCTAGCTCCAAGCATAACAGCCTTTTTTCTAGGAACTCAGCAGGGTGTCTCCTTACAGCAGAGAACCAATCGCCTCATTTGGGGAGGGGTGTCGCAGGCAGGGAGCTCAGGCTATGACCAAATCCTTCTCAAATTATACTATGGTCAATAACGTTTCCTAGGTACATGTAACATTCTATCCACAGGTAGATTAGTACGCAGAATCATCTGCTGAACGTCTAGATATGAAATATGACATACCTGTGGGGATGGTTAAGGAGATATCATTTTCTGCTCTCCTGTAGATGTCAGATAGGGGATGTAATATATCAGAGTATTTGCCCGGTTTTTAGGTACGTCTATCATAGTCCGAGATATGAAATCATAGGGGAAAATGGATTTTTGAATGTGATGTCTGCTTTATGGCTTATCTAGAATGTCTTGAAGCTCAGTGAGGGACTTGGTTTATGGCTTTACGATATCCCAGATTGAGAAGTTAACAGACATCTAGGCACCAGCTCGGTTTGGATATTATAGCCCTGGAGCTCTCCCGCTGAGCCTGACTGCCTGTGACCTCTGCCTCATCCAGACCACATGTCATTCAACAGAGAGGGAGGGGGGATAAGGGAAGAGGGAGAGAGAGACATACAAGATGGAGGGTTTGGAGCAAAATGGATGACCGTGTACATCTCTGTGTGCACGATTGCTCCACACATCATAATGTTTTGCTTTGTGGCTGTGGAAAATTGAATTCAGCTCGTCAAACTTGACGCTTGATATTCATGGGATCATGCTGCAACTATAACTAGAGATGAGCGAATTATTCAAAAATTCGATTCGACTGATTCGGCGAATTTGTGAAAAAATTTCGATTCGAGTCGAATATATTCGCTGCGAATTTAACTTATAAAAGGGTGTTTCTAGGCTTCAGAGAGCCTTTATATTAGTGCAGAACACTGTACCTTTAATTTAAATGCCCTTGGAGTCTGCTGGGGAAGAGAAATAATACTGACAGTCAGTATGACATGCAGATGAGTGCCGTCGATCTTAGAATCACCGCACACTTCACTCATTTGGGCAGTCACGGGGCCAAAACCAGAGTGTGGAGCCACAGTGTGGCGGTGGAGGCAGCAGCAATGGGAGGCCATACAGCACCCTATGACAAAAATGGAAACCACCAGCAGTGTGAGGAGACCTGAAAGTGGCACATGGCAGAGTGTGGCGATGGAGACAGCAGCATGAGGAGGCGGTACAGGGGCCCATGACAGATTACGGGCCTGGCAGCAGCATGAGGAGTTGGTACGGGGGCCCATGGCAGATTATGGGCCTGGCAGCAGCAATGGGAGGCCGTACAGGGACCCATGACACACTCTGGACCTGGCAGCAGCATGAGGAGGCGGTACAGGGGCCCATGACAGATTAAGGGCCTGGCAGCAGCATGAGGAGTCGGTACGGGGGCCCATGACACACTCTGGACCTGGCAGCAGCATGAGGAGGCGGTACAGGGGCGCATGACAGATTACGAGCCTGGCAGCAGCAACTTGGACAGGAGGACGTTCAGCTTCTGCACCGTCGGGTGCGTGCTCGCAAACTGTTGTCTCTTGGAAACGGATTCCAAGAAAGACTGCTGACGGAATCCGTGAAGAGGAGTAGCAGGAGAAGGAGCATCTGAACGAGCGGAATATGCCAACAAGCGACAACAGGGGCCCATGACAGATTACGGGCCTGGCAGCAGCATGAGGACTCGGTACGGTACCCTATGACAAAAAATGCAACACACCAGCAGTGTGAGGAGACCTGAAAGTGGCACATGGCAGAGTGTGGCGATGGAGACAGCAGCAATAGGAGGCCGTACAGGGACCCATGAGAGACTCTGGACTTGGCAGCAGCATGAGGAGGCGGTATAGGGGCCCATGGCAGATTAGGGGCCTGGCAGCAGCTATAGGAGGCCCGTAATCTGCCAGCACCCTATGACAAAAAATGGAACACACCAGCAGTGTGTGAGGAGACCTGAAAGTGGCACATGGCAGAGTGTGGCGATAGAGACAGCAGCAATGGGAGGCGGTTCAGGGACCCATGAGACACTGTGGACCTGGCAGCAGCATGAGGAGGCGGTACAGGGGCCCATGGCAGATTAAGGCCTGGCAGCAGCAATGGGAGGCCCGTAATCTGCCAGCACCCTATGACAAAATGGAACCCTGGGCTGGGGCAGGCAGAACCGCCGTATCTTTATCACGGTTTTCCCAGGCCACCGAATGGCGACGCTGCATATGCTGACGCAACGCTGTAGTCCCAACATGGGCCCCCTGGCCACGCTTGACTTTCTGGCCACATAGTCGACATATGGCTATGTTTACTTCCTCGGGCGGCTTGACGAAAAATTGCCACACCGCCGAGTAGGAAACTTTGCCCCCGCTACTCCTCACTGGCTGACTGCTACTTCCTCCGTGCACACCGGCACCACTACTGGCCGTGGTGGTAGGCTGCAGTGGAGCTGGTGCTCTACTCCGTGGCCGTTTGCCTCCACTGACACTGCTGCGACCCTGCTGCCTCCTGGCAGCAGCAATGGGAGGCCGTACAGGGACCCATGACACACTCTGGACCTGGCAGCAGCATGAAGAGGCGGTACAGGGGCCCATGGCAGATTAGGGGCCTGGCAGCAGCAATGGGAGACCCGTAATCTGCCAGCACCCTATGACAAAAAATGGAACACACCAGCAGTGTGAGGAGACCTGAAAGTGGCACATGGCATGAGACACTGTGGACCTGGCAGCAGCATGAGGAGGCGGTACAGGGGCCCATGGCAGATTAGGGGCCTGGCAGCAGCTATGGGAGGCCTGTAATCTGCCAGCACCCTATGACAAAAAATGGAACACACCAGCAGTGTGTGAGGAGACCTGAAAGTGGCACATGGCATGAGACACTGTGGACCTGGCAGCAGCATGAGGAGGCGGTACATGGGCCCATGGCAGATTACGGGCCTGGCAGCAGCAATGGGAGGCCCGTAATCTGCCAGCACCCTATGACAAAAAATGGAACACAACAGCAGTGTGAGGAGACCTGAAAGTGGCACATGGCATGAGACACTGTGGACCTGGCAGCAGCATGAGGAGGCGGTACAGGGGCCCATGGCAGATTAGGGGCCTGGCAGCAGCTATGGGAGGCCCGTAATCTGCCAGCACCCTATGACAAAAAATGGAACACACCGGCAGTGTGTGAGGAGACCTGAAAGTGGCACATGGCAGAGTGTGGTGATGGAGACAGCAGCAATGGGAGGCCGTACAGGGACCCATGACACACTCTGGACCTGGCAGCAGCATGAGGAGGCGGTACAGGGGCCCATGGCAGATTACGGGCCTGGCAGCAGCTATGGGAGGCCCGTAATCTGCCAGCACCCTATGACAAAAAATGGAACACACCAGCAGTGTGAGGAGACCTGAAAGTGGCACATGTTTGGGGCATGATTCATGGCGGATTTAGTCAGTTGTGTCAGGAACTGTTGGTTTGAAATCCAGACTAATCCACGCCTGATTCATTTTCACAAACGTGAGTCTCTCCACACTTTGGGTGGACAGTCGTGTCCTCCGCGGAGTTACAATACCTCCTGCCGCACTAAACACGCGCTCCGATGCCACGCTACTGGCCGGGCATGACAGCCTTTCAAGGGCAAATTCAGCTAGTTGGGGCCAAAGGTCAAGTTTCGTTGCCCAGTAGTCAAGGGGATTGTCTACCTCGGTTGGCAGGGTGCTGACCAAGTAGGCCTAAGCCTGTTGTTTGAGGTCCTGCTCCAGGTCCACCTGATGCTGCTGCTGCTGCGGCTGGTTAGTAGTTTCCTCACTGCGCTGGTGAAGAAAGCTACTCATCATCAACTGCAGACTGAGGCAGCCGCTGCTGGTGGAGCTGCCACTGCTCCTACCACCCCACCCCTCCCCTGCTGCCATGGCAGCGGAACGCGAGCGCACAGGGCCCACAGTGTCTGAGGATGGACGTTGGCGCAGAAAGACAGAGACCAGCTGACTACATAGGTGGTTTTTATAGTACGTTATTTTGGCCTCCCTCTCAGCAGGTGTGAAAAAGGCCACCATTTTTGAACGGTAGCGAGGGTCCAAAAAGGTGGACAGCCAAAAGTCATCCCTCTGTCTGATGGTTATTATTCGGCTGTCGCTATGCAAGCAAGCGAGCATGCTATGGGCCATTTGTGCCAAGGAATGCGAGGGACTCCCTGCCTCCATCTCCACAGCATACTGCCACGGTGCGTCTGGGTCCTCTGTCTCCTCTTCCTCCTCCTCTACCAGATGCTCCTGCTCCTCCACTCCTGTCCGCTGAGTGGAAAAACCACCCATTTCACTCAATAATTCCTGAGCACCAATGTCCTCCTCTACCTCCTCCTCTTCTTCCTGTCCTGCCCCCGCAGGGGTCATGTGGCGTTGAGATCTGTGCGCCACGTCTACCGCACCCTGACCAGCCATTGTTAACAGCATTTGTTCCAGGACGTGCAACAGAGGAATGACGTCGTTCATCCCATAGTCCTGCCGACTCACGAATAGCGTGGCCTCCTCAAAGGGCCTGAGCAAGCGTAGGTGTCACGCATGAGCTGCCAATGGCTGACATCTAAGTTACACAGGGAGTACCTTTATCCGCTTGTAACATCAGGAAATCTGTGATGGCCTTTCGCTGTTCGTAAAGGCGGTCTAACATATGTAGGGTTGAATTCCACCTTGTTGCAACATCACAGCATGAGGAGTCGGTACGGGGGCCCATGGCAGATTACGGGCCTGACAGCAGCAATGGGAGGCCCGTAATCTGCCAGCACCCTATGACAAAAAATGTAACACACCAGCAGTGTGAGGAGATCTGAAAGTGGCACATGGCAGAGTGTGGCGATGGAGACAGCAGCAATGGGAGGCCGTAAAGGGACCCATGAGAGACTCTGGACCTGGCAGCAGCATGAGGAGGCGGTATAGGGGCCCATGGCAGATTAGGGGCCTGGCAGCAGCTATGGGAGGCCCGTAATCTGCCAGCACCCTATGACAAAAAATGGAACACACCAGCAGTGTGAGGAGACCTGAAAGTGGCACATGGCAGAGTGTGGCGATGGAGACAGCAGCAATGGGAGGCCGTACAGGGACCCATGAGAGACTCTGCACCTGGCAGCAGCATGAGGAGGTGGTATAGGGGCCCATGGCAGATTAGGGGCCTGGCAGCAGCTATGGGAGGCCCGTAATCTGCCAGCACCCTATGACAAAAAATGGAACACACCAGCAGTGTGAGGAGACCTGAAAGTGGCACATGGCAGAGTGTGGCGATGGAGACAGCAGCAATGGGAGGCCGTACAGGGACCCATGAGAGACTCTGCACCTGGCAGCAGCATGAGGAGGCGGTATAGGGGCCCATGGCAGATTAGGGGCCTGGCAGCAGCTATGGGAGGCCCGTAATCTGCCAGCACCCTATGACAAAAAATGGAACACACCAGCAGTGTGAGGAGACCTGAAAGTGGCACATGGCAGAGTGTGGCGATGGAGACAGCAGCAATGGGAGGCCGTACAGGGACCCATGAGAGACTCTGGACCTGGCAGCAGCATGAGGAGGCGGTATAGGGGCCCATGGCAGATTAGGGGCCTGGCAGCAGCTATGGGAGGCCCGTAATCTGCCAGCACCCTATGACAAAAAATGAAACACACCAGCACTGTGAGGAGACCTGAAAGTGGCACATGGTATGAGACACTGAGGACCTGGCAGCAGCATGAGGAGGCGGTACAGGGGCCCATGGCAGATTAGGGGCCTGGCAGCAGCTATGGGAGGCCCGTAATCTGCCAGCACCCTATGACAAAAAATGTAACACACCAGCAGTGTGAGGAGACCTGAAAGTGGCACATGGCAGAGTGTGGCGATGGAGACAGCAGCAATGGGAGGCCGTACAGGGACCCATGAGAGACTCTGGACCTGGCAGCAGCATGAGGAGGCGGTATAGGGGCCCATGGCAGATTAGGGGCCTGGCAGCAGCTATGGGAGGCCCGTAATCTGCCAGCACCCTATGACAAAAAATGTAACACACCAGCAGTGTGAGGAGACCTGAAAGTGGCACATGGCATGAGACACTGTGGACCTGGCAGCAGCATGAGGAGGCGGTACAGGGGCCCATGGCAGATTAGGGGCCTGGCAGCAGCTATGGGAGGCCCGTAATCTGCCAGCACCCTATGACAAAAAATGCAACACACCAGCAGTGTGAGGAGACCTGAAAGTGGCACATGGCAGAGTGTGGCGATGGAGACAGCAGCAATGGGAGGCCGTACAGGGACCCATGAGAGACTCTGGACTTGGCAGCAGCATGAGGAGGCGGTATAAGGGCCCATGGCAGATTAGGGGCCTGGCAGCAGCTATAGGAGGCCCGTAATCTGCCAGCACCCTATGACAAAAAATGGAACACACCAGCAGTGTGAGGAGACCTGAAAGTGGCACATGGCAGAGTGTGGCGATGGAGACAGCAGCAATGGGAGGCCGTACAGGGACCCATGAGAGACTCTGGACCTGGCAGCAGCATGAGGAGGCGGTATAGGGGCCCATGGCAGATTAGGGGCCTGGCAGCAGCTATAGGAGGCCCGTAATCTGCCAGCACCCTATGACAAAAAATGGAACACACCAGCAGTGTGAGGAGACCTGAAAGTGGCACATGGCATGAGACACTGTGGACCTGGCAGCAGCATGAGGAGGCGGTACAGGGGCCCATGGCAGATTAGGGGCCTGGCAGCAGCTATGGGAGGCCCGTAATCTGCCAGCACCCTATGACAAAAAATGGAACACACCAGCAGTGTGAGGAGACCTGAAAGTGGCACATGGCAGAGTGTGGCGATGGAGACAGCGGCAATGGGAGGCCGTACAGGGGCCCATGAGAGACTCTGGACTTGGCAGCAGCATGAGGAGGCGGTATAGGGGCCCATGGCAGATTAGGGGCCTGACAGCAGCTATAGGAGGCCCGTAATCTGCCAGCACCCTATGACAAAAAATGGAACACACCAGCAGTGTGAGGAGACCTGAAAGTGGCACATGGCATGAGACACTGTGGACCTGGCAGCAGCAGGAGGAGGCGGTACAGGGGCCCATGGCAGATTAGGGGCCTGGCAGCAGCTATGGGAGCCCCGTAATCTGCCAGCACCCTATGACAAAAAATGGAACACACCAGCAGTGTGAGGAGACCTGAAAGTGGCACATGGCAAAGTGTGGCGATGGAGACAGCAGCAATGGGAGGCCGTACAGGGACCCATGAGAGGCTCTGGAATTGGCAGCAGCATGAGGAGGCGGTATAGGGGCCCATGGCAGATTAGGGGCCTGGCAGCAGCTATAGGAGGCCCATAATCTGCCAGCACCCTATGACAAAAAATGGAACACACCAGCAGTGTGAGGAGACCTGAAAGTGGCACATGGCATGAGACACTGTGGACCTGGCAGCAGCATGAGGAGGCGGTACAGGGGCCCATGGCAGATTAGGGGCCTGGCAGCAGCTATGGGAGGCCCGTAATCTGCCAGCACCCTATGACAAAAAATGGAACACACCAGCAGTGTGAGGAGACCTGAAAGTGGCACATGGCATGAGACACTGTGGACCTGGCAGCAGCATGAGGAGGCGGTACAGGGGCCCATGGCAGATTACGGGCCTGGCAGCAGCTATGGGAGGCCCGTAATCTGCCAGCACCCTATGGCAAAAAATAGAACACACCAGCAGTGTGAGGAGACCTGAAAGTGGCACATGTTTGGGGCATGATTCATGGCGGATTTAGTCAGTTGTGTCAGGAACTGGTGGTTTGAAATCCAGACTAATCCACGCCTGATTCATTTTCACAAACGTGAGTCTCTCCACACTTTGGGTGGACAGTCGTGTCCTCCGCGGAGTTACAATACCTCCTGCCGCACTAAACACGCGCTCCGATGCCACGCTACTGGCCGGGCATGACAGCCTTTCAAGGGCAAATTCAGCTAGTTGGGGCCAAAGGTCAAGTTTCGTTGCCCAGTAGTCAAGGGGATTGTCTACCTCGGTTGGCAGGGTGCTGTCCAAGTAGGCCCAAGCCTGTTGTTTGAGGTCCTGCTCCAGGTCCACCTGATGCTGCTGCTGCTGCTGCGGCTGGTTAGTAGTTTCCTCACTGCGCTGGTGAAGAAAGCTACTCATCATCGACTGCAGACTGAGGCAGCCGCTGCTGGTGGAGCTGCCACTGCTCCTACCACCCCACCCCTCCCCTGCTGCCATGGCAGCGGAACGCGAGCGCACAGGGCCCACAGTGTCTGAGGATGGACGTTGGCGCAGAAAGGCAGAGACCAACTGACTACATAGGTGGTTTTTATAGTACGTTATTTTGGCCTCCCTCTCAGCAGGTGTGAAAAAGGCCACCATTTTTGAACGGTAGCGAGGGTCCAACAAGGTGGACAGCCAAAAGTCATCCCTCTGTCTGATGGTTATTATTCGGCTGTCGCTACGCAAGCAAGCGAGCATGCTATGGGCCATTTGTGCCAAGGAATGCGAGGGACTCCCTGCCTCCATCTCCACAGCATACTGCCACGGTGCGTCTGGGTCCTCTGTCTCCTCCTCCTCTACCAGATGCTCCTGCTCCTCCACTCCTGTCCGCTGAGTGGAAAAACCACCCATTTCACTCAATAATTCCTGAGCACAAATGTCCTCCTCTACCTCCTCCTCTTCTTCCTGTCCTGCCCCCACAGGGGTCATGTGGCGTTGAGATCTGTGCGCCCTGTCTACCGCACCCTGACCAGCCATTGTTAACAGCATTTGTTCCAGGACGTGCAACAGGGGAATGACGTCGTTCATCCCATAGTCCTGCCGACTCACGAATAGCGTGGCCTCCTCAAAGGGCCTGAGCAAGCGGCAGGTGTCGCGCATGAGCTGCCAATGGCTGACATCGAAGTTACACAGGGGAGTACCTTTATCCGCTTGTAACATCAGGAAATCGGTGATGGCCTTTCACTGTTCGTAAAGGCGGTCTAACATGTGTAGGGTTGAATTCCACCTTGTTGCAACGTCGCAGATCAGGCGATGCTGTGGAATTCCGTTCTGCCGCTGCAGCTCAAGGAGGGTGTGCTTTGCGGTGTAGGAATGGCTGAAATGCATGCAAAGTTTACGTGACATTTTAAGGATGTCTTGCAGTGGGATGGTGGATTTTAGGAACCGCTTGACAACCAGATTGAACACGTGAGCCATGCATGGCGCATGGCACAACCTTCCTTGACGCAGAGCAGACACCATGTTCTTTCCGTTGTCGGTCAACATGGTTCCGATTTTCAGTTTGCGCGGAGACAGCCATTTGTCGATTTCTCTGTTCATTACACTGAGAAGTTCCTCCCCTGTGTGACTACGTTCGCCAAGGCATACCAGGTGCAGCGCAGCGTGACACCGTTGCGCCCTGCACATGTGATATGCCGCTCGGGTAATGGGACTTGGCACGGGGGTGGCGGCTGAGGACACGGCGGAAGAAGAGGTGGTAGAGGCGGACATCTTTGCCGGACCAAGGACGTGCAAACGTGGAGGCAAAAGCGGCGTGACCTGTCCAAGTTGCTGGTGCGGCTGTGACGGCACCACGTTCACCCAGTGGGCCGTAAATGACATGTACTGTCCCTGACCGTAGTTACAGCTCCACACGTCGGCGCTGCCGTGCACTTTGGCAGAGACCGACATGCTCAAAGACTGGCCCACCATCTCTTCTACATGTGAATGCAGGGCTGGCACTGCCTTTTTGGCGAAGAAATGACGGCTTGGCACTCTCCACAGCGGCGCGGCACAAGCCATCATTTCTCGGAAAGGTGCTGAGTCCACCACTTGGAAAGGGAGGGACTGCAGCACCAGCAACTTGGACAGGAGGACGTTCAGCTTTTGCACCGTCGGGTGCGTGCTCGCAAACTGTTGTCTCTTGGAAACGGATTCCAAGAAAGACTGCTGACGGAATCCGTGAAGAGGAGTAGCAGGAGAAGGAGCATCTGAACGAGCGGAAGATGCCAACGAGCGACAACTCCCCTCAGCAGAGGTGTTGGAGCCTTGACTGGCTGATAGAGGGCGATTGACGTCGGGTGACGGAGCAAGTAACGGAGCGGGTGATGGAGCGGGGGCTGGGGCAGGCAGAACCGCCATATCTTTATCACGGTTTTCCCAGGCCACCAAATGGCGACGCTGCATATGCTGCCGCAACGCTGTAGTCCCAACATGGGCCCCCTGGCCACGCTTGACTTTCTGGCCACATAGTTGACATACGGCTACGTTTACTTCCTCGGGCGGCTTGACAAAAAATTGCCACACCGCCGAGTAGGAAACTTTGCCCCCGATACTCCTCACTGGCTGACTGCTGCTTCCTCCGTGCACACCGGCACCACTACTGGCCGTGGTGGTAGGCTGCAGTGGAGCTGGTGCTGTACTCCGTGGCCGTTTTCCTCCACTGACACTGCTGCGACCCTGCTGCCTCCTGGGCAACCCACCGACTGTTTTGCTCGCTGCCAAGCTGCCACCCTCTTCTCCTGATGATGCGGAAGCAATAGCCTGATGACGACGAGGCTGCCAAGTGCGATCAGCCTCATCATCATCAATTAGGGTCTCCGCCTCACTACTAGCCCCCTCGGCTGCGTGTGGGTCAGGAGACAGACCTGTCTCTAGACCGGCTACCGAGCCACTCTCCTCGCCACTACTTCTTCGCCTGGCTGCTGAAGAGGCGGATGTCTCCCCCCGTTCCTGACCGCCCTCTGTTAGCTCTTCCTCACTGTACAGTGGGGCTGAGCCCACAGCATGCGATACTTCGCTTGGTGAGGGAACACCAAAGGACAGGGGCAGGTAGAGGACACGTGATTTCAGTGGGCTTACTCCCGGGCCATGCCAACTAACGGTTGTGTCTGACGTACCCACCGACCGTTGGCTGTAGGTGTCAGAGGTGACCTGGGAAGAGGAAGACGACCGAGCCAACCAATCGATGACGGCAGGGTTGTCGGTGGAGACACGACCGCTGGATGACACCGGGAGCACTGGCCTCTGGCTGCGACTAGTGCTGCCTCGACCCCTTCCTCTGCTGCCACGTCTGCTCGCTCCTAAAACATTGCCTCCTCTGCCACTCCTATGCATGTTGTCTGACATACTCTTTAATTAAACGATTCTGTGTCCCTGAGTAACAATTCTGTGTCTGTCCCTGAGTAACAATTCTGTGTCCCTGAGTAACAATTCTGTGTCCCTCAGTAACAATTCTGTGTCCCTCAGTAACAATTCTGTGTCCCTGAGTAACAATTCTGTGTCCCTCAGTAACAATTCTGTGTCCCTCAGTAACAATTCTGTGTCTGTCCCTGAGTAACAATTCTGTGTCTGTCGCTGAGTAACAATTCTGTGTCCCTCAGTAACAATTCTGTGTCCCTCAGTAACAATTCTGTGTCTGTCCCTGAGTAACAATTCTGTGTCTGTCCCTGAGTAACAATTCTGTGTCCCTGAGTAACAATTCTGTGTCCCTCAGTAACAATTCTGTGTCCCTCAGTAACAATTCTGTGTCCCTCAGTAACAATTCTGTGTCCCTGAGTAACAATTCTGTGTCCCTCAGTAACAATTCTGTGTCCCTCAGTAACAATTCTGTGTCCCTCAGTAACAATTCTGTGTCTGTCCCTGAGTAACAATTCTGTGTCTGTCGCTGAGTAACAATTCTGTGTCCCTCAGTAACAATTCTGTGTCCCTCAGTAACAATTCTGTGTCTGTCCCTGAGTAACAATTCTGTGTCCCTCAGTAACAATTCTGTGTCCCTCAGTAACAATTCTGTGTCCCTGAGTAACAATTCTGTGTCCCTCAGTAACAATTCTGTGTCCCTCAGTAACAATTCTGTGTCTGTCCCTGAGTAACAATTCTGTGTCCCTAAGTAACGTTTCTGTGGCCCTAAGTAACGGTTCTGTGGCCCTCAGTAACAAATCTGTGTCCCTCAGTAACAATTCTGTGTCTGTCCCTAAGTAACAATTCTGTGGCACTAAGTAACGTTTCTGTGGCACTAAGTAAAGTTTCTGTGGCCCTAAGTAACGATTCTGTGGCCCTAAGTAACGTTTCTGTAGCCCTAAGTAACGTTTCTGTGGCCCTAAGTAACGTTTCTGTGGCCCTAAGTAACGGTTCTGTGTCCCTCAGTAACAATTCTGTATCCCTCAGTAACAATTCTGTGTCTGTCCCTCAGTAACAATTCTGTGTCCCTCAGTAACAATTCTGTGTCTGTCCCTAAGTAACAATTCTGTGGCCCTAAGTAACATTTCTGTGGCCCTAAGTAACAGTTCTGTGGCCCTCAGTAACAATTCTGTGTCCCTCAGTAACAATTCTGTGTCTGTCCCTAAGTAACAATTCTGTGGCCCTAAGTAACGTTTCTGTGGCCCTAAGTAACAGTTCTGTGGCCCTCAGTAACAATTCTGTGTCCCTCAGTAACAATTCTGTGTCTGTCCCTAAGTAACAATTCTGTGTCTGTCCCTGAGTAACAATTCTGTGTCCCTAAGTAACGTTTCTGTGGCCCTAAGTAACAGTTCTGTGGCCCTCAGTAACAATTCTGTGTCCCTCAGTAACAATTCTGTGTCTGTCCCTAAGTAACAATTCTGTGTCCCTAAGTAACGTTTCTGTGGCCCTAAGTAACAGTTCTGTGGCCCTCAGTAACAATTCTGTGTCCCTCAGTAACAATTCTGTGTCTGTCCCTAAGTAACAATTCTGTGGCCCTAAGTAACGTTTCTGTGGCCCTAAGTAACGTTTCTGTGGCCCTAAGTAACGATTCTGTGTCCCTCAGTAACAATTCTGTGTCTGTCCCTAAGTAACAATTCTGTGTCTGTCCCTGAGTAACAATTCTGTGTCCCTAAGTAACGTTTCTGTGGCCCTAAGTAACAGTTCTGTGGCCCTCAGTAACAATTCTGTGTCCCTCAGTAACAATTCTGTGTCTGTCCCTAAGTAACAATTCTGTGGCCCTAAGTAACGTTTCTGTGGCCCTAAGTAACAGTTCTGTGGCCCTCAGTAACAATTCTGTGTCCCTCAGTAACAATTCTGTGTCTGTCCCTAAGTAACAATTCTGTGGCCCTAAGTAACGTTTCTGTGGCCCTAAGTAACAGTTCTGTGGCCCTCAGTAACAATTCTGTGTCCCTCAGTAACAATTCTGTGTCTGTCCCTAAGTAACAATTCTGTGGCCCTAAGTAACGTTTCTGTGGCCCTAAGTAACGTTTCTGTGGCCCTCAGTAACATATCTGTGTCCCTCAGTAACAATTCTGTGTCTGTCCCTAAGTAACAATTCTGTGGCCCTAAGTAACATTTCTGTGGCCCTAAGTAACGTTTCTGTGCCCTAAGTAACGATTCTGTGTCCCTCAGTAACAATTCTGTGTCTGTCCCTAAGTAACAATTCTGTGTCTGTCCCTGAGTAACAATTCTGTGTCCCTAAGTAACGTTTCTGTGGCCCTAAGTAACAGTTCTGTGACCCTCAGTAACAATTCTGTGTCCCTCAGTAACAATTCTGTGTCTGTCCCTAAGTAACAATTCTGTGTCCCTAAGTAACGTTTCTGTGGCCCTAAGTAACAGTTCTGTGGCCCTCAGTAACAATTCTGTGTCCCTCAGTAACAATTCTGTGTCTGTCCCTAAGTAACGTTTCTGTGGCCCTAAGTAACGTTTCTGTGGCCCTAAGTAACGATTCTGTGTCCCTCAGTAACAATTCTGTGTCTGTCCCTAAGTAACAATTCTGTGTCTGTCCCTGAGTAACAATTCTGTGTCCCTAAGTAACGTTTCTGTGGCCCTAAGTAACAGTTCTGTGGCCCTCAGTAACAATTCTGTGTCCCTCAGTAACAATTCTGTGTCTGTCCCTAAGTAACAATTCTGTGGCCCTAAGTAACGTTTCTGTGGCCCTAAGTAACAGTTCTGTGGCCCTCAGTAACAATTCTGTGTCCCTCAGTAACAATTCTGTGTCTGTCCCTAAGTAACAATTCTGTGGCCCTAAGTAACGTTTCTGTGGCCCTAAGTAACAGTTCTGTGGCCCTCAGTAACAATTCTGTGTCCCTCAGTAACAATTCTGTGTCTGTCCCTAAGTAACAATTCTGTGGCCCTAAGTAACGTTTCTGTGGCCCTAAGTAACGTTTCTGTGGCCCTAAGTAACGATTCTGTGGCCCTAAGTAACGTTTCTGTGGCCCTAAGTAACGATTCTGTGGCCCTAAGTAAAGTTTCTGTGGCCCTAGGTAATGTTTCTGTGTCCCTAAGTAACGTTTCTGTGGCCCTAAATAACGTTTTTGTGTCCCTAAGTAACGTTTCTGTGGCCCTAAGTAACGATTCTGTGGCCCTAACTAACGTTTCTATGTCCCTAAGTAACGTTTCTCTGTCCCTAACTCTCTCCCTGAATACAGCCAGGTCTGCCTCTGTTGAATGACTGGAGGCAAATGGAGAATTCTAAAATGGCCGCCATTTATAGCTCAACCATTACACAGTGCTGGCTGGCTGGCAGCTGATTGGCTAATGCGATCACATGTCATGAATGAATGCATTATGGGTCAGCGTGCCTTGTCTGCGCGCCTTCCCAGACATCCCCGCTCCGTCGCCGCACATGTCGCCGCCATTTTAGGAAAAATTTAGATTCGCGCATCCGAAGTCTGCTTATTTTCGGATTCGGCGCGAATCAAAATTTTTCTAATATTCGAAGCGAATTCCACTTCGCCTACTTCGATTCGCTCATCTCTAACTATAACACAAGCCAAATGCTGGAACTTCAGTCAGTCCAACCATGGTATTTACACAGTTATGGCACACTAAACCCTGTCTGGCAGAGGAGGAAACCTGATTTTTCTTTGCTGCAGTTCAGTAGCACTTACAGGTCTTGTCCCTGGTATCTCCTGTGACTGGACATTGAAAAAAGAAGCAGCAGAATGATTAGTACTCCTTGCAGTAGCACAGCTTGTATTGCTTCTCCCTCTCCTATTTTCTGCTGTACAAGGAATGCAAGGCACTGTTAACAAGTCAGATTCAAGTACTTGCACTGCTTGCATTACAAAAAATAAATTTAAGGATGCATTAATGAATACGGAGCTGCATTAATGCGTGTCTTTTACATCTGCTCAAAGTTCAGCTTTAACTAAAATGTTATTTCTGCAAGTACTTTTCAAAAATGATTAATTCAGATGGAATATTAATCCCAGACAGCTGAAAATAACCTGCCATTCTTTTTGTATAAGATGTGATTTTTTTTTTCACTGTATTATAGGACACATTACCTTCAAAGGGTTTAGTTTTATCTGTCATTTTTTCTTCCAAGGGCTCTGCGTGATTATATATTAAAACTGTGTTCAAAGAAAAGGAAATGCTTGTTAGACTTTCCAGAAACTGTCTTTCATTTGTGGATCAGAGACAGGACATGGGAGGTTTCTGATCTGAAAATATATTTTGTGATCAAAGTGTACCATGCAGGGTTGTCTGTGTATTGTATAGTCAGTGACTAAAGGGGGAATGCCACCTCCAGAACATCTAACTTTATTCATTGTATTTACCAAAGCCTTACTTGAATGTGCCTTTCACCATTGATAAAAATTGACAATTACCCTCTGTGATTGTCTGCCAATCAACCCCAGTTACTCAAACAATTCTCTTTTATGACTATCATAGGGTGCATTTTTCCAGCAGTCCAGTGAAAAGTAAAATGGATTTCCATTAGAATGTTCATCTTGAAATAAGTAAAATGATTCATCTAACTTGGGATGCAGTATGGATCATAACAATGAACTGATTCTGATAAAGAAAAGAATATCCATGAGGCACTGGAACTCTGATGCGAGTTCGTACAAAGTAGTGAGAGGACAAAAACATACAGAGGGCTTGATGGCTCAGGTTAGGCTGCTCATAACAGACCAGGCTACCCTCCAGTGGGTACCCAAGCAGGTTATGAGAAATAAAAACATGCATTCGAAATAGAGCTTTCATGTGCGAATCTGGGTAGGGAAGCGAATTACTAGTTCAGGAGAGTTACTTGCAAGCAGTATCTGAGTGAGCAATCAAGATAATCAAGATACTGCTCTATTTAGACTGCCAGTGTGAAATGGTAAGTCTCATCCCTGTAAACTGATACATTCTGCTGGAAAGCTTGTGTCACAATCATGCCCACAGGGAGGGATTCAGTTCTCAATTTTGCCCCAACCTTATACATTTTGGTATTGCTCTTAAACTCATATGCCATCACCTGAGTGGGGGGAAGGTGTAGTATCGTGCATACAAGAGCAAGGTACAGGCTCTCGCTGTATTAAGAAGGCTTCATGTATCTCCTCATTCCCCCCCCTCAGGAATGCAAGCAGCGTATGATGCTGAGCCCTGCCTCACAATTCCTCTGCCAAATGAGGTAGTGAAGATACTAGTTGATGTTGTGTAGAAAAAGAAGCTGTTAGTTTTTGTGTGGTAGTCAGAGAAGTGAGGACCGTCCTCGATAACATCTATCGGACAGAAAGCAAAGGAGAATCTTGCGGCAAAAACAAAACCCAGTGCAAGACCAGAAATCCCTTTTTTAGCTCATCAGACTTGAAACTGCTTAACCCCTAAAAACCGCTAAAAACAGATGCATATGCGGAGCAGACACAGACTTGTCTTCTGCCTTTTCAGCAGGGACCAGCGGACAGATATCCTGCTGAGCAGGTGGATCCGCTGGCTGAGTCCACCTGTGTGAAAGGGGCCTAAGAGAAGCTGGCAACAGATGCTGGGGGGAGGGAGAATCCAAGGAAGAAGTGAAAGAAGGTGGTTAGTATCTAAAACTAACATTAGTAATTTTATTTAATTTAATGCATTGTCTTATCATAGTCGAGTTAGAGGTTGCCTTTGGTCTCTGCCATAAGCACTAGCAGCTGATGACCTTACTTTTTCCCCAAAATGCACTATATATATTTATAACTGAAATTTATCTTTCAGAATATCTGACAAGCTGGGCCTTCTTTCCATTTTCTAAGGCTGTGTAGTGAATGTTGCTCCTGCCTTATAACGTCTATTAATATTTATACTCTTATTGTTCATACAATGGCTTCTTAATTATAACATTGTATACTACTAGCACTGTACATGATGTGCATTTCTGCAGTATATTGTAAAGAATTTGTTTGCAGAAAGTGTGAACTTGGCTGCTGTTCCAGACTGCAAACAAAAGGATGAAATGTAATGTATGTTAGTATAGAGTGTCATTGGAAGAATCCGGAAGAATGGACAATGCCTTGTACGGATCCATTGTTTAGCCTGAAAACAAGTCATTTGTTATTGCATTCATTCAGAAAGAGACCAAGGAGACATATCTGAATATATATTCACTTAATGTGTGAAAAAATTAACAACGTAACTATAAAATGTGATGTTGTTACTGAAGTATGTGAAGTTACATACTGGAGAAAATATAACATTCGAAGGGCAACTTCAATCAGACTGAATTGTTTATGTATTTACAATACACTTCAGCTCAGACAGCTCATTTAACAATCTGTAACTATTACCTTAGTGCAGTCAGTTTTAGCAAGCTTCTCAAATGGCTATTGGGAGGCACTTCAGCTTGGTTAATGTGATCTTGAATTGACAATTAGATGTTATGGGTGGCAGTGACAGATGAAAGGTTTTTATCTTTAAAAGGAACTTCACTTTTGTGGGTTTAACACAAATTATGAAAGTGCTTATTATTTGGTTTTACTGATCGTCATGTTTTTGCCAAATAACAATCCAAGAAATGTATTGCTTTGATGCCCCTTGCATATAAACACTTCAAACTATGTATTCAAACTGGAAGTCTAATTTTGACATTACACAATAAACAAAAAACAATTATAGAGAATTGGAATGGTAAGAAGTGTTGTCAAACCTGGTTCAAGGGACTTTATTCTCATAGAAGCCCAATGCTACGCAGGTCTGGTGAGCCTGTGGCAAGGAGGCTGACAGCGTGAGAGCACTGGCATGCAAATACGCGCATATACACCCATATCTTCATTCTCTATTCCAGTGTTTCTCAACCTTTATTCAATCAAGATACCCTTTAACATTATGCACAATATCAAGGCACCCCATTCTAAAATGTTAACAACTGAACTAAGTTTTACATAACTCACCAACATTCACATACATAGGATACTCAATGTTAGAGTTGAAGCCCTTCCTCTACCTGCTACTCTGTCTTGTGACTTGGCATGATCAATAATTCCCTCCTCCCTCTCGCACTACAAATGTGGTTAAAACTAGGTATGTAATGTCAAGTACTTCCAGAGGTTGCCACTGGACCCCTAGGTCAGCCCTAAATAACCCAGTCTTTACTGACTATCGTATCAGGTTGTCAGATTGGGATCAAGATGTATTACAGTTACACTTAGAGAAAGGAATTTCCCTTCTCTGGGTAAAGCAGTTTATATAATATGGAAGAGACAAACAAAAACAAAGGCTTGATGCATGGAAAAGAAAATATTTCTCAGGTTGTTGGTGGCTGAGGTTTAAGAACTGTTTTACAGTACATAGTAAACTAACATTACACGCAGATGCAAATCATGAACAAAGGATAGTTTGGGTCGTAGAAGGTCCCCAACATCCTTTCCCCATAGCAATATTGACGGATATCATAGAAGACTGTGTACAGAGACACTATGTTTTTCTATAACTCATACCTATGACTAATAGGAATTTCTCAGATATTAGATAGTTTGTAAGGCAGAATAAAGACACAGGTCCATTCAGTTCAGTGTATGTGTGTGTGGGTATATATATTGTTACAATTTTTCATATCTCCATATTTTTCATGTTCTCCATTAATTCAATGAACACCAAGACTGGGTCACATAAGAGGACTACCCTTGGGGTGGGTGCTTCTGGCTAGGCACCTTTAATAGGATCACTCCTCTTCACACATATGGGATACCTTTACTCTCATACTATTTCCACCAATGCCCTGGGACAATGCTAAGTTGCAGTCAGGGAATACCTGACCTTAAGGCAGGCCTCCACTCTTGGAGATGAACATACACCATGTAAACTTGCACAACAACTGTTCTCCAGTTACTCTTGGGTCCCCATGTAAATGTATATCTACCCACTGTATCTCACAATTAGGCTGTCCAGCGTTTTCCTGATAATGATCTCAGTAGCAGCATGGAACCCTGCTGTGCACATGGTGCTGTCTCCAACATGCACTTGAACTCCCATACCTCTGTACAGGATGAGGACCTCTACAGTGCAGCTCTGCTCCGGTTGCTGTGGGAGACAAAATGCGGAGCAGGGAGTGCCAACATCTCCCTCACGACTAGAAGCAATTCCACCTATAACAGGTATAAGTTTCCAACAGGCTGCCTGCTGACTATACCTTCATTGCTTATGGCAACCACATGTGTAACTTGCACTAGGATAACTCGTAACATGCTGAGTCTTCATACCCCAATACGTTAGTGACCAAGAACTGTAGCAATGTGCCGGATACTTGCAATGCACCCCTCTCAAAGGACTCCAGACCAGGCTGGAGGCAAATGGTCATCACTTTACTGTATAAAATGCAAAACAGTCCATACAGAGTCCAAAGATCACAGAGAACAGTCACTTTCCTAGCCCCTAAACCTTAATTCAGGTTTAAGTGCTGCTCCAGCATACCTGCAAAGATAGAGTCCATGTGCATTTACATCCAAGAGTGGCATTCCCCAGTGGCTGGATTCTTTGGGATGAACCCCAGGTTAAATGGCTTTCACATCTTTCTGGTTCTTAGGTGGCCGTACCCTCAATGAAACACGGCCCATGGACCAGCCACAAGGCTTTTGAACTCCCCCAGGGGAACTTTAGGGAACCTTCTTCTTTTTCCAGGGCCTCTCTGGCTCTGGAACACTGTCCCTTGTTTTATCCACAGAAGCAGTGGGTCGGACCCAAAGATCCTGCCAAACAAAAAAGCTGGGAACTAAGTTAAACCTAGCCCTGCCATCTGGGGCAGCACCTAATTAACAAGTTCTAACTCACTTGCACACATCTAATAATTTTGCTGAATTTATCTGCATTCTCCACTGTGAAAGGGAGTTCCACATCCTTAATGCTCCAACAAAAAGAACCCTTGTACTGTTTTATATTGAACCACTTCTCATCCAGCTTCATAGTGTAGTTGCATGTCTACTTGAAAGACCTTAGATTAAATAGTTTTCTCCTAACACTACAGTCACCATTGATAGATTAGTATGTTGCAATCGTATCCACTCTGAAGACCTTCTTCTCTAGTGAGAATAACTTTCATTTTTGTAGTCATTCCTCTTTACTGGGGGCATCCAGCACTCTTATTAGGTTTTTCGTTCAAGATGTGGCTGAACCAGAGTTTTGTAAAATGGTAGCATTATAGTTTTATCTCTTGAGTAAAACCCCTTTAATGTATTATACTAGTCTGCTAGCCTTTCATGCTGCAGCTTGGCATTGCATGCTATTGCTGATTTTGTGGTCTGCAAGTACCACCAGATCCTTTGCCATCCCCAATTCCCTCAGATGTACTTCTCCCCAACGAGTATCTTGCATGTATATTTTTAGATCCTGAGTGTATTACTTTACGTTTTTCAGTATTAAACATCATCTTCCATATAGCTGACCACTCCTCTGTTTTAACTAGTTCTTGTAAAGCTGCTGTATCCTGATGCCAAAGTTATTGCCCTGCTTAACTTTGTATCATTAGTGAACACTAAAATAGAACTACAAAATGTATTCTTACTGCTATATCTTTTATGAACAGAATTAGTTCTAGAAGAGGGTTTTAGAGCACACTGCTCACAAAGTAAACTACACTCACAAGCCTTCCTCTATCCAAATGACTGCTCACTTCCTAGCAGAATGTTATGAGGTTGGTCTGGCAAGAACAGTCCTTTCCATTAATTGACCCTTATCTGGCTTTTACAAAAATACTAATAAAAGCAAATTTATATGTTGTGAACACATTTGTACTACTTGAACATTTAACATATTTGGATGTTACAAAAATTTCCATTCTACCTGATATCTTTTTTGGCCAGCTTGATTGATTGTAGGTATACTTGATACAGTAAAATGATTGTTTGTTTTTAATGCAAAACATGTTTTCTTATGTTTTGCTCTTTTATGATTATATTTAATGTCTAGTAACATGCTTTTTGCACACATTTGGCTACCTTTTCCTGCATGTGTTTCTACCGGGAAAAAAAAACGAACAAAATGGTATGCTGCCTCATTTTAAGAGCCCCCAAGTTTATGATAAGGCAGTAAGGCAATTCCATGTTTGCTGCAGTTTCCCTGTGCTAGCTGGCACTGTTATACTTTTGGAAACCACTTAGATGTGACTTAATCTCAACCTTCTCTTTTATGTATTATGAATTTTGGCATAGTATTACCATGCTGGGAAAATTCTCAGGGTTCTCTGGACATTAAGGGTATAATTGGTTCTGCTGTAAGTTGAGTACATATGATACCCCAAGACCTGCCCCTTCAGAAAGACCTGTCACAACCTAGGTGCTGAATGTTTCATAACTTTACCACAGTTCTGTAAAGCTTTCATTACGACACACCACTGTGGTGAGTTTGTTATGGCTGCTCTCCAACATTGCTTCATACTGTTGCCACAACGGAGAAGAGCTCAGCATGGAAATAAAATGTAAGCTTGGCTATGCAGAGTTCTGACCTAGTCAGACAAGTTCTAGCTGAGAGCCTCACCCAACTTTTTGAAGATGTCACAAATAAGTAAAGGAATATTAATACAAAACTAACTGTTCTGCTTAGTGAAGTACCTTTTACAATTTGTATTTCCAGAGATTCTCAAATACAGAGCGAAGTGTTATGTACTACGTGTGAGACAGTTAAAAAGTAACCATAAACAGAATTAGACTGAATTATCTAAATAACACTTCAAAGTACAATATAATATAAGTACCTTAATTAAAAAAAAATAAAGTAAAATTTGAAAGACAATCATATCCCTTAGCTTCCCTTCCCAAGTCCCATTAAACACCTAACCCAGCTGCTTATTTACAGTCTCGGCCTCCTCTTTTTGTTTATATCCTGCAGGTAGAAGTGTGTGTCACTGCACAGAGTCTTTATAGACATGGATGGGGCCTCTTTCCAAAACTGGAGAAAACTAAAATACACATAACTGTTGCTTGCCGTGTACAGTCCTCAAGCAACAGCTATGGCTTCTTCATTGGTCAGGTGGTGTCATTTTTCTGCATCAGTAAGTTCTTTGCTTGCATACTGAATAGGTTTGTAAAATTCTCAGCATGTTGTATCTTAAGTAGGATAACCGCAAAACTTACAGAGTTTGCACAAAAAAAAGAAATCAGGGTGTAGATAGTTTAAAATAAGCTACCATCATTCATAAGTAAATTATCTCTGTAGCTCATTAAATGCATGCTGATCACCAAATGCACTTCAATTGTTAAATGAACCTTTATTCTGTCTCTTTTGTTTTCTAGAAATACTAATTCTACATGTTACTAAGCAGAGTTAATTACATCACACCTAGAAATGTGAATCTGTTAACCAAATGTTAACACACTGGCATCTTCCAAGTTCCATTAATTAGAGTCTATATTCACAGCTTTCCAAATGTTCTGCAGTTTTGCCATCGTTTCACCATCCACATTCCAGCATATTTTGTTTTATACAGACAGCTGGATAATATGTTTGCAGAGACGTGTTATTTTACTCATCATCACTTGAACAGAAGGTGTAAAAGGATTTATGAGTTATGTGCAGATACACATTTAAAGGAGGCTTGTAATTAAGGTTGCCATTATGGACCTCGAATTTAATGGCTGACCCAGTCTCTTCAGTATCTTTCACCAAAACATCAGTCATCATAACAGTAGTAAACTTTTGCATAAAAAAAAGCTTCCCCTGCAAGTTTAAGGCATAATGTGCTAGTGTGCATCGCATATCAGCACATTATGAAAAACTTACTTTAAAACAAAGCCCTCCAGGCTGTCACCACTGACAGGGCGTCCATTTACAGTTAGGTCCATATATATTTGGACACAGGCACAATTTTCATACTTTTGGCTTTGTATTCCACCAGAATAAATTAAAATGAGGCCAAACACACAAGACCTAAAACGAAGCAGCCTCGGGCATGACCACTAGATATGCAATACATCACCACAATGGCTGCAACCCGAAAGCATCGATCACTGCAGGCAGGGTTCGCCTGTGCCAAACGAGCCGGAACCCAGTACCAACGAAACAATACCTTTAATACCAGCATGGTCGTATTAAAAGAGAATTTAGCTACAAGCGACCAGGCCCTATTCCAGTCCTCCGGATCCACAACCACTCCCAGGTTGCGCTCCCACTGAACGACATATGAAAGAGAAGTATGCGACGAGTGTCTATTCAAGGCTGCATAAAGAAGGGAGATAAGGCCTGCGGCGCCCGGCCGCTGTTGGCAAAGCAGTTCAAAGGCAGATTTCTGGTACGGGAAAACAGAAGTGCCCTGCAATGAGAGCAGCCAATGCCACAACTGAAGGTAACAAAAAAATTCCGCCGGAGGGACATCCCGTGACTCCCGAATGGAGAATTCCAGGTGGGGAAGGACTGAAAGGTCAAAAAGTGTCATACTTGTGAAAAACCGTTGCCCACCCACCAAGAAAACACCCTTGGTTGATCTAAACCCGGTGGAAAGAGGGGGTTGTTAGCAATCGGGAGCAAAGGCAAGAAAGGTGACATTAGGCCACTGGAGTAACGTACCGAGTCCCACACTTGTAAGCCATGGAGCAAAATGGGACTGAGTGCCGTGGGGCGCAGGGCAGGGGGAAGCCATAGAAGCGTCAAAATCGCAATAGGGGCACAATTAGGTAATTCCAGCAGGACCCAGAGAGGTATGTCTGAGGAAGCTTGCAACATAGATAGCGGGGCGATCTGGCTCGCCTGATAATATTTAGTTACACTGGGAACCCCAAGGCCACCCTGGAGTCTATGGACAAAAAGCGTAGTTCTGGAAACTCTGGGGCGTGTATCGGCCCAGATAAAAAGCATAATCTTCGCCTAAAGCAACCGAAAGAAATGAGGAGGAACCTGCACTGGGAGGGTGCGAAAATAGTATAACAATTTCGGCAAGATGGTCATTTTCACCAAATTAATCCGTCCTATCCATGACAGGTGCTGAAATTGCCAAGAATGCATAAGAGAGGACACAGAGTGAAGCAATGGATAATAATTTGCAGCAAACAGTGAGTCATAGGTGGGGATCAAGCGAATGCCTAGGTATTCAAGAGAAGAAGAAGCCCATTTATAAGGGAAGTGGGACTGTAGGCACAAAACCAAATCTGAGGCCAGAGTAATATTAAGCGCGACAGTCCTATCCAAATTGATAGACAGACCCGAAATCAAAGAGAAGCGCTCAAGAACCTGCTGCAAATTTGGAAGCATCATCAGGGAGAGTGAGAGTCAAGAGGGCATCGTCTGCAAAAAGATTCACCTTGAACTCCTGTCCTGCGTATGGAACCCCCGATACATTACAATCAGTCCGGAGCACCATAGCCAACGGCTGAAGCGCCAGGACAAAGAGCGCCGGGGACAGGGGGCATCCCTGTCTCGTACCTCGCCAAATAGGAAAGGGATCTGAGAAATACCCAGCGTATTTAACGGAAGCCGAAGGGGAAGAATACAAGGCTTGAATCCAACAGAGAATAGAGTCCCCAAAACCCCAGCGAGACAGCACAAACTGTAGATATTCCCAGGATAGAGATTCAAAGGCTTTATATATGTCTAAGGACAGTAAGAATCCTGGTATTTTCCGCTGTTGTAGAAAATGTATAAGATGGACCACCTTACGAACGTTATCACCCGCTTGCCTCCCAAGAACAAAACCCACTTGGTCCCTGTGGATCAGGCTACGCAAATATTTATTGATACGAAAGCTAAGAATCTTGCCCAATATCTTCAGGTCTTCATTAAGAAGAGAAATGGGCCGAAAGGCTTGCGGATCCTGCACATCATCAGTCGTCTTAGGAATGATGGAGATATGAGCTCTAAGCGCGTCTGGAGAGGGCAAGGAGCCCTGTCATAACTCATTAAAATAGTCAGCCAAGAAGGGTGCTAACAGGGTTGCAAATTTCTTATAGTAGAGGCCGGAAAAGCCATCTGGACCTGGGGCCGTGGTGGACCGTAGAGATTTAATAGCTTGGAGCACTTCCGGTACGGTGACTCCGGCGTTGAGGGCCTTCTGCGCTGCCTCAGATAGTCCAGGAAGTTGGAGGTCCTGAAAGAATGCCTCTGCCTGAGCCACAGGGAAGGGACCTGGTTTAGTGTAAAGGCGCGAAAGAGAGTCTGTGAAACGGGAGACAATCTGCTGGGGATTAGAAGTACAGCTACCCACTGGAAGTCGCAATCGGATCGGTTTATGGGGTTTCCCTACACAATCGAGTTTCTTGGCCAGCATCGGACCAGGCTTATTAGCACAGGAATAAAATTTGTGTTTGGTCCAACTCAGGGCCCGTTCCGCCTCTGAAGAGGCGAGTAGGTCCAACTCTGCCACCAGGGCGTCTTGAACGCGTTTATGGGCCGTGGATGGGAATGACTTCCAACGAGCATCCGCAGAGGCCAACAAAGAATGAAGCTCCAAAAGTCGGCACCCCCGTTCCCGCTTCCGAACCGCCGCCAGCTGTATAACCTGACCCCGAACCATGGCTTTATGCGCCTCCCACAGGGGCACTGCCGAAGAAACAGATCCTGAGTTTTCTGCAAAGTATGTGCGTAAGAAGGATTCTATTTGTTGACAGGTGACCTGAGTGGTCAATAAAGAATCATTAATGCGCCAGTGGAAGGGGCACCGTACCGACACAGAAAGGGCCAGGAGGAGTACCAGGGGATCATGGTCCGACCAGGGCGAGGAGGGAATAGCTATCCCCTGACCAAAGGAAGCTGCTAAAAATACATGAATATATCGTCAATTCTATAAAAACTGTCATGAGAGTTGGAATAGAATGTAAAGTCGCCCTCAGTTGGGTGAAGTTCCCTCCAGACGTCCGCCAGCCCCGCCGTCCGCAAGAGAGAGCGCACACGTTCCTCTAGCACTAAGTCGTGAGAAGGGGCCACCCCCTGGGCATAGCGCCTATCCAATGTGGAATCCAAGGTATCATTGGAATCTCCCAAAAGAAGAAGAAGACCCTTGGAGTGTCGGGAGACAATGGTGCAAAGATGAGAAAAGAATTTATGTTGAAAGCGATTGGGTGCATAGTAAGAGACAAATGTAACCTCCTGATAAAAGAGGTTGCCCTGCAGAAGCAAGTACCTACCCGTGGGGTCTGCTATATTCCGAGCACAGACAAAAGGAAGATTGCGCTTGAAAGCTATTAGTACACCCCAGCGTTTCTCAGAGGCCGAGGCCGTGTAAAAGGTGGGAAAGTGAGGTGAAAGATACCGTGGAGCGGAATTGAAACCTTGACCATTTTGTGAGTATACTTTCAGAAGGGGTGAAGCCATGGCAGTATCAGCACAGCACGCTCAGCAGAAAAAGCATAGGTCGGCCAAGAGTTACCACTCCCAATGGTGTTCGGACCATGGCATCCCGAAACCCTGCATGAAGATAACAAAAAAAACAGAAAAGAAAAGAGAAGAAGGGAGAAAAAAAAGAAACAAGAAATATATACAGCAGTACAAACGTGTCACGTCAATGGTGACATGCATCCTCCTACACCTGAAGGATACCGGTTGGGGGTGGCTCTACCACTGGACACATGGCTGCAAATGAAAACATCAAAAACATAAGCCCTCAGGAAGCAAAAAGGCAATAAACACAGTATAACGGAATACCAAAGTAATAAACTAAGAGCCCCAGAAGTGAGCACATCCGCAGTAACCTCCCAATAGAAAACCCAGCTAAACTAGGAGGCCAACCCCCTCCAGGAGGACGGCTACAGGCCGCCGTAGAACCACTACACAGCCCAAGTGGTCCCCCACCCACCTCCCAAGAGGGCCAACACCCGATCAGGCCCACCAGGCCAACTTCCCACCACCCCATACCCAAACGGGAACCCGAACAACGGCACCGGGACCCGTGGTAGGCCAGGACAGCAAAAAATCAGAATGCGCGAGTGTTTAGTATCGCATTAAGCTCACTAGCTCTCAATAATAAAGCTTTCAAGGCAATAAATACATTGTAACAATGATATTGCTACAACGTATTTAGACTTACACTCATTTGATCGGCATATACATACAGTAGTAAACAAACCTGAAACATAAAAAAAAAGGTTTTACTTCCTAATATAAAATGTTCCAATTTATCCTCTCATTAACCTTTAACTAACCCTAATCTGTCCTAATCCATTTATTTACCCTTCCTATCACAAATATTTTTCATTTGATTTTTTTAATTGCTTTTATAATTAATAAGTAAATGTTTTCATTTTTCCATTGCACAGATCAGGTAAGTATAAACCTGTTTTTTATAAAAAATATTTTTTTTTTGCATTTACAATTGCTTTAACAGAGAATGGACAGCAATATCTGTTCTCCATTATACATAAATCAGCCCATAATTGTCATTAGACAAATTATAGACTAAGATTTGCATTTTTCTTCTACAGTAACACTCATTTTAAAAATTATCCGTAGTAAAACCAAGAAAAAAGGAATATTTTCTTTTGGTTATTTTGCATGTTTTTCCTATTAGATTACATATAAAATTACAATAACATAAAAAAAACAACAGCATTGTCAAAAGAAAGTTTTGTCTGTCCTGAAAAAAATAGGTGTACTACTTTTGTAAGTAATGACATTATTGTGGAATCAAAAGGCCTACAGCTGAAATTAAAAATTGTTCTGATCCAGAAGGGGTATACAAGTGCAAGCCTTGAAGAGGAAGATAAATATACAAATCATCTGTAATCCAGAAGGAGAGAGTGCAGAAGTTTTTAAAACACCAACCATGTATGTACACTGTATCTACAGGCTAAATGTTTAAAGCCTGGGTGAGGCTTTGAAGTCGCGCTACTTAAGCTCGATTTCAAAGATGCCGATCAGTGCGACTTCATGTACGGCTTGCCGACATCTGTGTGACTTCATACACAGATGTCAATACAAAGCACACATGAAATCACACAAAAATAGTGCAGGAACCTTTTTCAAAGTCACTTGAGTGGTACCGAATTGAACGGTTCCTTAGCAGCAAACAGGGTGCAACTTGTCATGTGACTTTGATCTGTCAAGTTGCATGAAAAGTCACACTTGTGTTACCGGCAGAATAGCCAGGTGAAATAAAGGGGAAAAAAAACTTGGAAAAAAAGAACTAATGCAGCCACCACATTACAATCACAAGAACTGGTAAGATCCAATATTTTATATTTTTGTTCTTGGGTTTCCATTAAAATTATACCACACATGCTATAACCCCCATCAAAAAAATGTGTATATATTCATTCCTGTCTTATTGCTTTCTTTTGATTTGACTTCCTCCAAAAATAAACATCTGAAAGTGATTGTATACACATGGTTTGCATTTATCTTAACTCTGTTCATGATATTGTTACCGTCAGATGGGAAAGTGAATAAGCAACACAAACAATTTACTATACCTTCTTCTTTCTATAACTTTGAAATAGTTCAATAAAGCAATTACTTTATAACTGTAGTAGTAATTGTCGAAGCATTGACTATACAGTAAGCCTTCTACATGACTCATCGCAGCTTAAAGAACTATTGTTTCACAGAAATGAATATGCAAAGATATGTAGAGAAAGGAGGTGATTGTCAACACTAGGATGCCAGGCAGAAGCACAGGGCACCAACCCTTTAGAAACAATTGCCCACACAAGTATGTCCTACCCTCAAGAAACCACAAATCATTAAAGTGGACCTATCACCAAAAAGGCCAATTCTAATTCTTTTGCTGCTTGAGTTGAATTCTACGTGGTCTATTTAAAATAAAAGAGTGAGAAAAGAACATGGAAAAAGATAGAAGCTGCCCATAGTGAGCAATCAGATTCTTTTTTCATTTTCTAGAGAATAAAAGAAACACAATCGGTCATAATGGTAACATGTTTTACATTTTATTCTCTGTTTTTTACTACTAGCCCTAAAAAGAGTGTGACACCAAAGAAACCCTTGTAGCTGCTATTTTTTCTTTCTTGATCAGTGTGGTTATACTGAACAAAACCCAACTGACAAAGGTGCCTTTCCTTATCTTTTCACAACAAAGGGTGAGTATTTTCCCAGGACTGGTGTGTCCAGGGCTGGGACAAGGGGTTGTTAGGGAGATAGTTACCCTGGGTGCGATGGTGCCCACATGGAAAAAAATATATTTTAAATATACTTTAAAAATATTCTTCCCAAATATGTTGAGATATATTTGAAATACTACAATTTTGGCCGTATTCAATATATTTAAAAAAAAAAATTATATATATATATATATATATATATATATATATATATATATATATATATATTATGTTGAAATGCGTTTTTAATATATTACAAAATATATGAATAATATTCTTAAAAATACATTTTCAAACATACTCTATGTCTTTAAAAATACATTTAATCTACATTTTTTGAATGCATTTACAAATATATGTAAAAATATGTTTTAAAAATATGTTTCATATATTTTGTAATATATAAAAAGCGCTTTTCAACATACAGTATATATATATATATATATATATATATATATATATATATATATTTATTTATTTTTATTTATTTATTTTTTTAAATATATTGAATACAGCCAAAATTGTAGTATTGCAAATATATTAATATATTTGGGAAGGATATTTTTAAAATATATTTCAAATATATTTTTCTTCCATGTGGGTGGGGAGCACTTCCTTACCGCAAGCTCCAGATAAGTAGCTGGCAACTAGCAGACAATGGATTCATGTCTGCTCTGGCAGCTCTTGCTGTCACACCATGTTCCAACATGCCCACTCTCCAACCAATTTGTCCAAAGCTGACACAAAAAATGCACTGTGCATGTGCAACTTCCTTTTAGCTGCTAGAAAGCAAGAGGTTGGCCACACATATGCAGTGCATGCAGCCAGAGCAAGGAGGCAGATAACAGGAGCAGGATGGTATACCCATCGTAAATCATACATTAGCAACTGGCAGCTGGTGCCATTTTGCATCCTCTCCCTGGGAACTGGACAAAACTGTCCCAAGGCTAAATGTGCCCATGTTCATGCATCTGCAAACTTTGCTTGCTTTTAATAGCCCAAAGTAAGATATTCCTACTGCTTTGCTGAATATCTAACACAGCCTCTGACTGTTTCTGGGGTCCCATGCTGTATTAAAAATACCAGGGCACATGACCAGTGAGGTCATCTTTCTTTTCTTCTGGATTCTTCATCTCATCTTGTATATCACACATTGCGATTATGTGTGCCACTCTCTCTAACATTCTCCTGTGAGCCCAGGCCACCATGAGGATGTACTCCTAGGGGGTTTGTACATGATAGTCTGGGCTCACAAAAAGTGGATTGAATGATGATGGCCATTATTCAACTCAAAAGAGGACAGACATACAGTATCTGTGGGGGTCAGCATCAGGGAGAAGGTGAGTACTGCAATGATGGCTGCATTTGTTTTTTATTATAACAGGTCTGTGGCAATTACATTTAAAGTTCAAAGTTAGACACCTTTTTTTTGTAGTTCAGGTTTTAGCCACTGTATGGCCACATAACATTTTCAGCCAGTCCAAAGGCCTCATCCACAACAATGACCATTGAACGACTCGGCTCTTTGGTGCATAGTAGTGGCCTGTTTGGGGGAATGTTGAGGCATCCCTCATGTAGGCGACATCCAATGGGGGACACATGAAAGATACGAACATCATCCTGGCTGCCATAGGCTCCTACATCCACACATATGAAGCAGAGGTTTGCATCAGGCAGTGCCAATGAGAACACGGAAAAACACTTCTCTAACTGAATTAGAGAGATCCGGACTGGGGAAGCTTTTTAACCCTCACGTGCTTACCATCAAGGGCTCCGATACAGTTGGGAATTTGTGCCTTCTCCCTGAACTCATCTGCAATGGTTTCCCACATCTCCTCATTTGGCGACAACATCACCACTTCATGTAACTTTCCTAGTGGAAGTGGAGTGCCAAGCAGGTTTCCTTGGTTACTTTAGACACCCAACAGAATATAATGCTGTAAAGACGCAAATGTTTTTTCCAGTTGCAAGAAACCTATAAAACAAAACAAAAAAAAATTAGCAAAATATAAGTCTGAAAAAAATAATCCCCCCCCCAAAAAAATAGGGTAGAAAAACATACAGATAGAAAGATTTTAAAAATAGCAAAACAATTTCTTTTTAAATTACACGTGTGAAAATAAATGAAGCAAAACAAAGCAAACTAAATTAAAAAAAAATAAAAAATAAAAAAAAATATATATATATATATATTTATATAAATTTTAGAAAAATAACATTTTATGATACTATTCTAATAACATAATATACAAAATAATATACCTAATTGCCACAAGGAGATGTTCCTCTGGTGACACGCTTGTTCTCACCTGGGTATCTTGTCAGCTATGGTCTGAGCATCTCCAGAAGGTAATCGAATGCAGGAACGGACATGCATGTAAAGTTGAAAAATTGCTAACTTGTGCGTACATATTTCCAAAGTATCCTGAAGAGAGACACTGGGGTAATATTTGATGGGTCCAGAACCAGCGATGGATGCGTCTCTCCTTCTCCAGCTGTTGCCGTCTCCTCAGCCTCTGTAACACAAGCAGCAGGATGGCCGCATCAATTTTCTAGATGACAGGATCCATAATGGACGCGTACAGTACTCAGATGCTCTCTCTCCTCTCAAAATGGTGCCAAAAAAAGAAAATTAAAATATTTTTTTATGCATTGTGGGAAATTGGTACTTAAACGCACCTAAGACAGCATAAACGCATGTAAAAACCATGTTTCAAAAACACGTTTTTATGCCGCACTTTACCTGGCGGCAGCACTGGCATGGAAGATCATTTTTTTAACGTTCCGTGTGCATGAGGACTACCCCCACTGAAATGCAGGGAAAGAAATGGACCCTTTCTGAAAACTGCACTGCACTGAGTCGCATTGTGCTGCAGCACCATGCAATTTAATGTGTGCAAAAATGTGGGCGCATTGCTTATTCATGGGGGTGCTAGTAAGAATTAATGGCACCCTTGTGCTTCTGCTAAACAGCAGCACATTTCCCTTGCATGTCAGAAATGCGCACAATTGTGCACACGTTCCCAGCATAAAATTGTGTTAACTATTATATCATGGTACCATATTGTCAAGACTGAACAAGAAGCTTTTGGCAAAAGTCACTGATAAAAACACTAAGATAATCTTGTCTGGATAGGTTTCAGTTGGTTAAATACAAATGCAGAACATTGAAATCTTCAGTAATTAGTATGACATAATTTCCTCTTCAGATGAACGCAGTGATTGTTCCAATAAGTAATATTTCAATGTTTGTCAGGCAGGTTATGTAAAATATATTTAAATGACTGCATTTTGCCCTGACCTCATGACATCTGAACATAAATAGATACTAAAGTTAAAAAATTAACATTTTTCATCAACCTCCAGACATTATTTTAAAACACCGTTCTCTACAAAAATGGATTACCCATATATAGTATATTTATATGTATATACAGTGAACAAATGATAATATAACTACGTAGCTTATGTTTTGTGTTGTGGAATATGCATTCCTTCTGATGGAGAAATGTCATTTTCCTTCTTATGGCTCACTAATACATAGGAATGTATCCCAAGCCTGGTATAAGGATGGTTATACCTTGACTGACCTAATGCTACAGGAATGTCATTACTAGAATTGACCAACTGAAAGAATGTTTGCTGTCTTTTGTAAAATGTAATGCCACTTTTACAGGGGTTCTGACTTGTCAATACTACCAATTACTCCTGTATATACCACAGCCAAAACTTGGAGCAAAATAGTCTCTCACCAGGGCTGCACACGCATGTGTCTGGTTTTGTTCAACCGCCAAACCACAGAAAACCAGGTGGGACTCCTTGTGAAAGGCATCTAAGCTAAGTTTCTTGTTATATTTTCCCAATAATATTACATTTGTTATCGCTATCTGTCATTGCGTAAAGTAGAACTATAGGCAAAACTTTTTTCTCACTTTGGTCAGCCCATCCAGGGCAGCACAGTGGCTAAGTGGTTAGCACTTCAGCCTGGTAGCTCTAGGGTCATTGGTTCAAATCCCAGCCACAACACTACCTACATGAAGTTTGCATGTACTGCCTGTGTGGGTTTCTTCTCACATGCCAAGGGCATGCTAGTAGGTTAAATGGCTCCTGTCTAAGTTGGCCCATGAGTGTGTGAGCTAGGGAACCTTAGATTATACACTCCTTGAGGGTTAGGGACTGATGTAAATGTACAATATATGTAAAGAGCTGCGTGAATTGACAGTGCTATACAGAGCTTTTTTTCCAGAGGGAATGCGGGGGGCACCTCCACCACTGAATGTATGCAATGGCAAGGGATGCTGCAGTGTGCTGGAAAGTCTATTGATGCTGGCTGCAGGGGGATCTACTGTTGAGGAAGGGGTCTATTGTTGCTGACTGCTGGAGAGCCTATTGATGTGGGCTGCTTGAGGATCTGTTGTTGCTGCTTGGGGCCTATTATTGCTGGGGTGGTATTTTGTTGCCAGGGTCCATTGTTGCTGGGGGAATTTATTGTTCTTGGGGGGTTCTATTGCTGATGGCTGCGGGGATTCTTTTTACGGCTTGCCTTGTTATCATTAACAAATTCCATACAAATTACTTAGCACCACAAAATGATAATTGGCTCTGTGTTCTCTATAAGGAGTGGTACTGGGAGGTGGGCAGGAACCAAGGGACAGTCTTCAGAGGTGGCTAGGGGGTGGAGACAAGAAGTGATTCAGATGGGAGAGTTCCTGCACCTATTTTTTGAGAAAAAAAGCCCTGGTGTTGTATAAGTACCTGCAATAAATAATAACAATCTATGTCCGATTGCAGAGATTTTTTTTGGCTGTCCCATAGCCAAATAAGGAATTCTTTGGGGCCCTAGTGTCCCCATTTTAAGTTTTCCCCTCTTCTACGTTTTGGAGACAACCCAAAAGTAAACATTTTCTCTTACTTTAACTTTCAATAATAATGGTAAACAGGACAAACAGAGAGGGTGAATCTCCGTAATGGGGACACAGACAGCAATAAAAACTGACAAGTGCTCTAATCCCTCTCCACTCTATACAAAACTAAAAGCGAAGTTTGCCTTTAGTTATACTTTAATATGCAGTTTGATTTTTATATATATGTTTATATATTGTGTGATCCCTCTTTGCACATCTAGAAAAAAAACCAAAAACATAAACGTAACTGTGATAAAACACCTTTATATTATAGAAAACCAGCTGAGTAAGCATTACCTGGTATTGTTATATTACATTAATTGATACTGGAAAAGGAGGTATTTAATAGGGTATTAGACAATACATGTTTACCATTTATTATTATTATTATACAGGATTTATATAGCGCCAACAGTTTCCTCAGCGCTTTACAATATAGCGGGAGACAATACAGTTCAATACAGTTCAATACAAAAGGGATAGGAGGGCCCTGCTCCTTGGAGCTTATAGGTAAAGTTGATCCAGGGAAAATCCGATTGACTCTTAGGGGATGAGGAAGGAATTTTTTTCACATCAGGAGCAAATTGGATCATGTTTTGCTGGCTTTTTTTTTGCCTTCCTCTGGATCAACTCTGGGTATAGGATTATAACTATGTGAGGCAGAAAAAATTGGAAAGACCAACAATAGCTTGATCAGTTGTATACAGGTTTTCCATTGAAGTATATGGAATTTAGGCCATGCAAGGTGAGAAGCTTCAGCAGGGGGCTGATCTGGGTCACACATTTGTGAATACAACGAAGAACTGCACAGCAGGTTTTACATGATTTTGCCATTTCTGAGACAGCATCTAAGTGCAGGTCTAATTACTTAGTTGTTGACTATGAATGATGCATGGACAAAGACGGCGCCATTCTTTTGGCAGGGACAGCAGATAAAGATTATGAATTATTATTATTATTATTATTGTTATTATTATTAAGAATCTTAGAGTGTAAGCGCCAAGGAGCAGGGCCCTCCTAACATTTTTGTATTGTTGCTGTATTGTCTCCCTTTATATTGTAAAGCACTGAGCAAACTGTTGGTGCTATATAAATCCTGTATAATAATAATATAATAATAATGAAGGCATTGTCAGGAGGTATAATGTGAGCTATGTGAGAGGTAATAGATACCTGTAAACATTACAATTACTAAACACACATGCACATGAGCTTAAAGCGGAGCTCCACCCAAAAGAGGAAGTTCCGCTTTAAGGACTGCTCCTCCGCTCCCCATTAAGAATTGGCACCTTTGGGGAGCGGATTCCCGAATTTGACAGGTACCCGCTCCCACTTCCGGTCCGATCATCTAGGCGATCAGAAATGGAAGGTGTCCTCCATCCCTTCCTGTAGTCTTTTTGGACACGTGACAGGTCCCAGAAGACTACAGGACCATTCACAAAGCGCAGCACTACTCACGTATGCGCAGTTGGGTACCCAAGCTATCACAGCCAGATGCCCACACTGAAAATGCCGGCCTTCTGGAATACAGGACGGCTGGTGAAACGAGCTGCAGGGGACACACCACGGGACCGAGGGACAGGTAAATGGCTGTTTTTAAAAGTCAGCAGCTACAGTTTTTCTAGTTGCTGACTTTTATTTTTTGCTAGATCGAGTGGAACTCCGCTTTAACATGAAAATGATGTGATGTTAGGTCCTTTTTAGGAAATAAGTAGGATTGTTTCAGTATACGTCTTTCAAATTGCTCCTTTATTAGCAAGTGAAAGCTACAGCTTTATGGTGCTCAGTCATCCATATGAGGACAGAGAGATCTGATAATAACCAGTAAAATGTGCTACCTGCAACAATATAGGTACCAACACACATCACAGAAATCATCTGCTATATATAATTTGTAAGGATGAAAAAATATACTATAATAAGTAAATATCAAAACTATAGTTTTAGCCAAAAGTATTCAATTATTTGGAAGTCCACCAAATCAAATAGCAGATTTGATGGGTAATATAAATTGGTCCAGTTTAAACCCCCATCATCTAAATTGCACACGTTTACAGTCTCAATGGTGGATTATATATTCTAAATTGTCCTGCAAAACGTTATGGATAATGTGCTCCATCATATTTCACTTGCCACAGTTGATTGGTATTCCTGTGTGGGCAGCTCAATAAATACATGGTAAGATTTTCATTTCTACACACATGCCATTACTGTTCCAGCATAAACTCCAATGGGATGGATCATAAGTCATAATTAAACAATTCTTTCCCATAAGAAAAACAAATATTTTACATTCTGCTTTCAAACTGCATCATACATTGAAAGTGCGAGTTTTAATGGCTGAAGTCAACAGGGAATGAGCGCCGTGCATGAGTGAAAATGAGAACACGTGTAAGAGTTCAGAAATGAGCCCTGTAATAAATCATAGCACATTAACACATTCATCAGAGAGCAGCAATGGGACAAGTATTAGACACAGGCATCTGGCAGCAAACATGAATGCCATTGGACAGTAATGACCTCAGGTTCGGCCTTAATCGGAAATGGCATCTTGTTTTACTGTAATAAAGGACAATGCTTTCCTTCTTAGAATCTGGATTGCCTTTTTGTTCAGACCAGTGTGCAAGAAAAAGACTTTGTTTGCCAGATCTATTTTTATTCTTTCTGGGCAGTAAAACACACCAGTTCATTACTAATTTGACAAGCTATGCAAGGATATACTGTATATATTTATATTTTTGCCTTAAAGTGGTTGTAAAGGCTCAAGGTTTTCTATGTTCATGCATTCTATGCATGAAGGTAAAAAACCTTCTCTGTGCAGCATCCCTGCCAGCCCCCTAATACTCACCTAAGCTCCCTCTCGATCCAGCGATGTCCACTGGAGTTTCGGCTATCCTGGGACTCCCTCTTCTCAATGGCTGAGACAGAAGCAGGAGCCATTGGCTCCCACTGCTGTCAATCATAGCCAGTGAGCCAATGAGAAGAGAGAGGGGGCGGAGCAAGCCACAGCTCTGTGTGTGAATGGACACACAGAGCAGCAGGTGCCCCCATAGCAAGCTGTTTGCTGTGGGGGCACTCGACAGAAGGGAGAGGCCAGGAGCGCTTGTGGGGGGGGGGGGGGGGACTGAGAAGAGGAGGATCCGGGCTGCTCTGGGCAAAACTACTGCACACAGCAGGTAAGTATGGACATGTATGGACATGTTTGTTATTTTTTTTCTGTAAAAAAAGCCTTTAGAATCACTTTAATATAGGCATATACTGTATATGTCTATAAAACCTAAGGCCTGGTTCAAACCTGTGCGTTTTTATGTGTACTTCGCAGTGTATAAAAACGCATGTGTTGCAAAAATATATGGATTCCAATGAGGCCGTTTTCATATGTGAGCAGCATTGTAAAAAATAAGGTATGTCTGATTTTCTCATTTTCATTCGCTGTGATTCCCAATAGAAAAAGAAAAGTTCACGAAAATGCATGGAAAGCGAATGTTAAAAATGGACATGTATAGACGTAAACCCAACAAAAATTAATTTTCATTATAGTTTTATTAAACTTGAACTTTAGCGCCCACTTTTTAGTGGCTCTGCCCCCTCTCTCTGGCTTATGGTGCATACACAGATACCAGGACACGGGATCCTGGCACATATGTGCATGATATTTCCCATGCATGCACAAAAACAGCAAAGTTTGTCAGTTCTGTGCTGCCTATCTTTGCACATGCACAGGTACACAAGGAAACCCACGTGTGCACAGATGTGCCGCAAGGCTGTTTTGTACCCAAAGCCCATCTATAGCTCATGTACACACAATCAGAATCCGGGAAGGGGGCACACGTCATTCTTGGCTAGGTGAGAATTGCAGAAATACTGCTTTGCAGGACAATAATTGTTGTTAAAAAAATGAATAGATAAAACAATGTATTACATTTTAAGAGAGGGAGGGGGAGGCAGGGCAAGAAAAGAATTTTGGTGTAAAGGTCCGCTTTAAGCAAATTTTTTTTTGAGAATCTGTTTCTTACCTGGGGACCCTGACAAAGCCAAAGGTGAGGGAGTTTTACAGTAAGATATAAACCTAATAAATCATTAAAATCTCATATAAGCTTTAGTAATGTACCCACTATTTAGACAATCCCTGAAATCCCATCTCTTCAGAGAAGCCTATCCTGCCTCTGCCTAACAACTGAACTTTTACGGGTTGCACAGTGGCTAAATGGTTAGCAGTTCTACCTGGCAGTACTAGGGTCATTGGTTCAAATCCCAACCACAGCACCACCTGCCTGGAGCTTGTATGTTCTCCCTGTGCCTGTGTTGGTTTCCTCCAGGTACTCAGCTTCCCTCTCACACTCCAAAGATGTGCTGGGTAGGTTAATTGGCTCCTGTCAAAATTGGCCCTAGTATGTGTATGAACATAAAAGTTAGGTGCTTACATTAGAGATTGTATGCCCCTTGAGGGTTATGGACTTATGTGAATGCACAATATATATGTAAAGTGCTGTATAGGTTGATAGCACTATACAAGTACCTGTAATAAATATATTTTCCGTCAGCTAAAGCCCCGCAGTTATTACTTTTTGTATGACTTGACCCTCCCTTGTAGATTGTTAGCTCTAACCAGCAGGGCCCTCTGATTCCTTTTGTATTGTAACTGTACTGTATGCCCTCATTTTGTAAAACGCAGTGCAAACTGTTGCTGGTGTATAAATTCTGTATAATAAAAAAAAATGTTATTTCAAAAATAATTTTCAATCTTTTTAAATCTACAGTAGTCAGAAGCGACTTTTCCCACATTCAGTTCAAAGAGGGTTCAGCGAATCCTGTATGGTGAACCAGAAAGTAATTTCTATTAAATTAGAATTCCATTCTAACACTATGTTTAAAAATGTTCGCCCCTCCCACGCCCCGCTACCTATCCTGCCTAACCGGTGAAAAAAACATGTGTATACTTACCTAATTTTAGTCTGCGCCAGTCTGGTCTCTTGATCCTCTGTGACAAGGGGTCAGTAGTGTCTGCAGGGGAGAGGAATTCTACTTTAAAGTCTAAATCCTGTTAGTAAATTCTGGCCATTTTTAGGAATAATAGCCAAGCTATTGTTAAAAAAAGGCATGGGAAGATGGGCACTGCCATGGGAACCTGTAAGAATGGCAAAAAAATTTCAAAATACCGTACAGCAGAGGAATGGTTCTTTTTTATGCAGCTTTAGAATGATATGAAAAAAAAAATAAAGATATAAATAAATATAAAAATGAAAGGCTTTTGGGTTAAATGAAGAAGGGGGAGGGAAAAAAACTCCACCACTGCAATTTAGAGAAGTAAAAGTATGCTAACTTACCCTTATTTCTCCTTGCCGTTTGCCATATTTCCCTATTCTTCTCTGCAACATTTTTAAGTATACTGACACTATAGCTCATGGTTTTCATCCAGGGTTGCATGGAACCCTAGGGTTCCTCCAGAGGTTGATGGGGGTTCCTTGAGCAATAAGCAATTTCTGCCTCTCAGATAAGTTTCCACTGACACCATTGATCTTTTTAGCTATCTGTAAGGGGCTAATTCTTCTCAATGTCCACAAGTGTAAGGAGCATTCTACCCACTGACCATCACACTAATGTATTAGGAGTTGTAGATATAGGGGTTCCCTGAGACCAGGGGCAGATTGGCCATTTGGAAACTTGGGCACTGCCCGACGGCCCGGGGTCATTTGGGGGGCCCATGAGATGCCACTGGTACCTTTATCATAGGCTTTTTTGAGTTTGGGCAAGGACACAGGGGCCCCATGATCCCCTATTGCCCAGGGCCCCATGAGTTGTCAGTCCGCCCCTGCCTGAGACTGGAAAGTTATTTCGAAGGTTTCTTTGATTTGAAAAATATGAGAAAGGCTGGTATAGCTGCTCCGAGCCTCCTTCATCCAACATTTTATAATGAGCAGGTTGGCCTATCCTAATTCCCATACTGGCCCTTCTAAGACTGCTGGCCAAGAATGCAAGTTTTATACCCATAGGTTTTGCAGCGGATCCATGGGTACTGCCAGGTCTTTTTTTCGGCAGGAACGTGGGGGAATGCAGTTCCGGCATCTCTGGCACTGGATATATATAATTGCAAGGGGTGCTGGGATGTGCTGGAGGGTCTATTGATGCTTGCTGCTAGGGGATCTATTATTGCTGGAGGGGATCTATTTTTGAGTGGAGTCTATTGTTGCTGGTGGGACATCTGTTGTTGCTAGGGGGTCTTATGTTTCTGGAGGGTCACTTGTTACTGGGAAATAACTATTGTTGCGGGAAGGGGTCTATTATTGCTGGCTGCTGGAGGGTTTAGAGATCTGTTGTTGCTGCCGGGGGTCTATTGTTTCTGGGGGATCTATTGTTGCCAGGGGGTCTATTGTTGCTGGGGGGTCTATGTTGCAGTGGGGATCTATTGTTGCTACGGGTATCTATTGTTGCTAGGGTATCTATTGTTAAGGGGGGATATATTTTTGCTGGGGGGGTCTATTTTTGCTGGCGGGTGTGACAATTGCGACGTCAGATCCCTGCCCTTCCCACCAAACTTGTGATTGAAGGACTAGCCAATCTGAAACCACGATGTCACGTGCGTACCAATGCCACGCCCAGCTGCACCCTGCACACCGATTTTCCAGCTAATGGACCCCAACCTGTGTACTTGCAGCCTGAGCGCGATTGTTACTGGGTCAGGTTAATTCCGCAATTAATCCTTCACGCTGCCACCACCTCCTTTTTGTACAGAGAAAGAGAAAACTTGGCAATATCAGCAATAACACTATGATGGTTAGATAATCGTCTGTATACCACTGTCACCACAGGCAGGTTATACAGAGGGTTAAACACACACAGTAGCATTCTTCAGCTACATGAATTCGTAGTTTGCATTAAAGGTGTTAGAAACAGTTCAACACTTTCAGAAAGTAAGATTTATTACTAAAAGGTCAAAGGGGTGCAATAAAAATATTTACAGAAAAAAGATGTAACCAATATATATAAAAATATACAGAGAACAATAGCACAGCAAAGAGAAAACAGAAAGGAGTTTAAAGGGTTAAAGTACTTGCCAATCAGCCTTGGTTTAAGCAGTTTCAAGTCTTATGAGCTCAAAAAGGATTTTTTGTCTCGCACTGTCAGTTTCGATGTTAAACGGGAGACTCTTCTTTTTCTCTCACTCACTCCAAGCATAACAGCCTTTTTCTAGGATCTCAGCAGGGTGTCTCCTTACAACAGAAAACCAATTGCCTTATTTGGGGAGGGGTGTTGGGTGGAGACCTAAGTTATAACCAGAAACTCTCATAGCTTATATTTTGACCCATAACTTTTCCTAGGTACATGTAACATTCCATAAATATAACAAATTGAATGAGCGCAACTAAATTAATAAAGTAAAAAAGTAAGGATAATAATAAATTGACAAGCTGCTAGCATGAAAGGTATTCCTCAGCACCTCAGTAACAGATTCAAAACATAGAACATGCAGCGCTAGATGTTATGTGAAACCATAATGAGTTTTGTAATAAATGAGAATAATAAAGTCCCAAATAAAGAGTCATTAAACTCCACCCACAGGTAGATTAATATGCAGAATTGTCTGCTGAAGATCTACATATGAAATATAACATACCTGCTGGGATGATTAAGGAGATTTTATTTTCTGCTCTCCTGTTGATCTCAGCTAGGGAATGTAATATACCAAAAGATTTGTCATAACGTGACCAATCTGAAGATATGCCTGTTTTTTGTGTAAGTCCCTCATATTCCAAGATATGAAATCATAGGGGGAAAATGGATTTTGAAGATGGTATCTAGTTTATTACTTCTCTGGAATGTCTTTGCACTCAGTGAAGGGCTTGGTGTACTCTTTTACTATATCCCAGATTGCACATCTAGCAGACAGCTAGACCCCAGCTCCATTGGGGGTTTTATAGCTCGGAGCTCCCTGCTGTGCTTTGGCTGCCTATGACCTCTGCCATCACTCAGCCCACATGTCACCCCACAGCGAGGGAGGGGGATGAGAAAAGAGGGGAAGAGAGATCTACAAGATGGAGGGTTGGAGCAAAATGGTTGAACCACGTCCATCTCTGAGGGTACGACTGCTACAGCGGGATCTATATTAATGCTTATCATTAACGTCATCATTAACAAACTCCAAATTACAAAAAACACAACAATATGATACTTGGTTCTGTATTCCCTAAGAGGGGTGGGACTGGGAGGTGGGTAGAGATAGGAACTAAGGAATGGTGCTTGGAGGTAGGTAGGGGGTGGAGACAGAGGTGAATCAAAAGGGGGGAGTTCCTACACCTATTCTTTGAGGAAAAAAGCCCTGGGTGGTGCACACAGGAATCTCATCCATAATTTGCAACATTGGTTTGAATAATGATTTGTAGACCTGCAATGAAGATCCTTGTTTAGGTACTTCCTGCAATAAGGTGACATCTGTCTGCCAACATTCACAATCATTTTTCACCATCAGAAAACCTAAGGCTGCGTTCACACCTGAGCATAGAGATTTACTGGTGTTTTTGTTTGAAGGTTTTTTAGCATATTTCTAAGTGTATTACAAGTGCTTTACAAGCAATAGGGGGAGGAAATTAGGGGTGGAGAGCTGCTGTTTGAGCAGAAAATGTGCAACAAAACGCTCATAAAATGTTCAAGTCACACATTTTCAGGTGTTTCTATTGAAGTCTATGGGGCCAAAAACGCTCATAATCTGCCAGAAAAGAAGCTCGTGTACTTCTCTGAGCAACAGGCATTTTGCTTCAGAAGACAGAACGCTCATACAGTACAATGAACAGGGGCCATTTAAATGAATGGGATTTAACTTGTTGAGCGTTTTAGAGTTACAAGCTTCAAGCAGAAAATCGCTCAGGTGTGAATGCAGCCTAAGATGAGCAATGATGTGCTGTCACTGCTGCAGTGTAGCATGGAGAGAACATGAAGTGAATCAAAAGCATTAAGATCTGAGAAAAAAAAACCATGGCAATTGTTTTCGGTATACAGTACTAAGGTTGATGTTAAAGGGATGATTTTGTAACAGAAATGAATCACTGTTTTGTAGCTAATGATTTCTGCAGAGTTGCTGGCAATTTGTCGCTAAGATGCAACTTGTCACTGATACAACCTAAGCTAATGCTATATCATGGAGTTGGTGTGCTCTGCTAAAAATCGTTCTCCTTCAAAGATTTGTAGCTAAGCCCTTAGAAGCCATGATCTTGGTACAACTTTTTTATAGCTGGTGATTGGCTGTCTTGCAAAAGTGATCATAAGTACCAAAGTTTGTCGAGAACAAAGAATATTCAATCAGCTGCACTCCAAACAATCCGCTTTATTGAACCAAGATAAAACCAATACAGACAATGAAAATACAGTGGGGGACTGGCAGGTAAATGCATTTCACGCTAAAGACAGCACTTATTCATTATCCCAAGCGCTGTCTTTAACGTGAAACATGTTTACCTGCCAGTCCCCCACTGTATTTCCACTGTCTGTATTGGTTTTATCTTGGTTCAATAAAGTGGATTGTTTGGAGTGCAGCGGATCGGACTGCCTTTGTTCTCATCTATGCAGCACAGGAGCTGGGCTAGCACCTACAGGAGGAGCTGTGCTTGGAGATTGGGAGTCTCACTACCTTGAGCAGCAGTAAACATATACCAAAGTTTGTTGCCATTTTACTCTTGACATGTTTGGTACCTATTTATTCGATGCAAGCTCAAAATCATTTTAGTGTTCTCCAAGGCCTCTGCTCTCCAAAAACATATGTATCATTATATAATCTTTGGGGGGGGGTTAAGTAATTTTCTACCAAAAAATGCAAATGGTTAAAAAAGTGTTGAGGAGATCACTGTGAATAAATTTCCCATCTAACATCATCTGACATAAATGGTTAGCATTTCTGCCTGGCAGTACTAGAGTCATTGGTTTGAATCCCAACCATGGCACCACCTGCCCGGAGTTTGCATGTTCTCCCTGTGCTTGCATGGGTTTCCTCCAGGTACTCCAGTTTCCTCCCCCACTCCAAAGATGTGCTAGTAGGTTAGCTGGATCCTGTCTAAATTGGCCCTAGTATGTGTATGAATGTAAGCTAGGGACCTTAGATTGTACATCCCTTGAGGGTTAGGGACTGATGTGTACATACCATACAATACAGTATACATGTAAAGTGCTGCAGAAATTGACAATGCTATATAAGTACCTGTAATAAATAAAAAAAGCAGAATCTTGGCTGGCTGAAAGCCAGAAACACACAGCAGTCCATTTAACATGATTTCCTATGGGACACATTCACATCTCCGTGTTTTCACCCCGTGTTTTTAAATCTGCCTAGCAACAAGCAAAAAAAAAACAAAATGCATCAAAACACGTCAAAAACATGTCAAAATTGCATTGCAAAAACGCAATGCAGAAACGAATCAAACTCAAACTGTGTGAACCTAACCTTAGAAACCGACTGAAAGCTGACTTTAGAGTCTTTGTTGTGATCTTTGAGGAATAATTACATTATATTACAACCAGCTAGAGATCCCAGGATTGACTTGTTTGTGATATTTTATGGCTAGTAAGAATATGTAAATAGTGTAATGTCCATAGTCTGGGCACGGGTGCTCTTAAACACGAACAGTTCTTGTTACCAAACAAGCATACTCTATGTAACAGGATTGTACAGAGGGAAGCAACTTGTAGCAACCAACCAGATTTTAGATTGCAATTGACTGCAAACCAATTTGGAAAGGATCAATACACCAGATTTAAATGGAGTTGCAACAGTTAACTTACAAGCTAAAGTAACCTGTTGGTGAATGGTTGTTTTTCAGCAATTCTATTAATTGTATACAATATAACAAGGTTGGGGACAAATCATACCTAACAGAGTTTTTAACAAATTTTTTTAAGACATATTCTGATTATTTATATATATTTAAGTCATAAATATGATAATGTAATCATATAATAATAATAATAATAATAATAATTTATTGTTCATTTCCCTTTAATTACAGCATTCCAAGTCTTGTATTACATTTTTGTAGACATGGTATTTATAGACATATACTTTTTATATAGACCACATGTGACCCTTTAGCGGTAACTAAAGACATAGGAGTAAGGCGTACCATAAAGTCTGCTGACATGTTACGGCACATTAGAGATAAAAGCCGAGTCCCAAATCATTGGCAATAAACAGCCTGATCCCAGGAGATGACAGCAATGTGCCATGCTATGACATTATTAATACAATGTGCACCTTATCAATAAAATTGCTCTGATGAGAACAATTTCAGCCCAGCTGTGTTATAGCTGTGACATGGTGTCACACATAATGTGATCGGCATGCTCACTGCCTGTAATGGATACAATCAACTAAAACATCATCTGGAAGGGATTAAAATTCTGCTCAACTGGTCTGCATAAAAAAAAAAGGTTCAGTTAAATTTTTTTGGACCACGCTGGCACTAGATCACCTAGAGACAATGATCATAAAATGTTCATTAAATATTTTACATTTTTATAACTTCTCACTTTTACATTGTAATGTCTCAGTATCAGAAAAGCTATCTACTGGATCACAGTCAACCTTTCTATAATCAGAGTAACCTATAACATTTTCTAGGTTCGTCAGGTTATTCGCAGATACAGCTCAGCTTTCAAGTGTTCCATGGAAGTCCATTTGGGAACTTTTATCCCAGTGTTTCTTTCTAATGCCGCACCTCTCCTGCAAAGCTCTACAATTTTAGCTGTCAGTTAACTTGGTTGGTTTTTGGTATGTTTCTGTGCCAGAAAATTTGGCACGCAAATATTCAGCACAAATACATTTCAAGAAATTCCATTTTTTATATGTGACACTAAAGCTTTATTTATTTATTTATTTGTTTATTTATTTTTAAATAACAAACATGTCCATACTTACCTGCTCTGTGCAGTGATTGTACACAGAGCAACCCCTATCCTCTTCTTTTTCAGGTCCCCGTTGGCGCTACTGGCTCTTCCCCCTCGAGCAATGCCCCCAGGGAAGGCTGCTCACCCTGGGGGCACCGCTGCATGCTTGGCCCTGCCCCCCAGCTCTCTCCTCATTGACTCACTGGCTGTAATTGACAGCAGAGGGCTGGCTGCCTCAACCAATGAGGAGGAAGAATCTTCAGACAGCAGATGCTGTCAAGAATGTCGCTGGATCAGAGGGGGCTCAGGTATGGATGGGGGGGGGGTGCTGTACACAGAAGGTTTTAACCTTCATTCATAGAATACATAAAGGTAAAAAACCTTGCGTCTTTAGAACCACTTTAAAGTGGTAGTAAACCGCAGCTTGAGAAAAAAAAAAATTAAAAATCCCCCGGTAGGTAATGTTATAATGTGCTAGTATGCATTGCGCGGGAGTCTTGGGACATGGCACAGTGCTCTGAAGGAATGGCATGGGTATGCTGTTCCTTCAGAGCAAATGCGCCAGCTGCCAAAAAGAGCGAATATCTCCGAAATTGTGCACTTTTAGGAAATTTTCATTTTATCTACAGGTGTACATTGGGTGTGATTTGGCATGCAATTTGCAAATCGTATGCCAAGTCGTACCCTATTGTCCGCTATTAGAGCGGTCATATCGGTGCGGTTCCGACTTGGTCAGAGCTGCACCGATTTCTAAAGTAGTGCATGCACTACTTTTGCTGTGTCAAATGTCTTGCAAATCACAACTGAAATCAGCAGGTGACTTGATTTTGAAATCAGGCGACTTCACTATAAGTCGCATGATTTCAAAATCGACTTTAATGTGACCGGGGGCTTAGGCTCCATTCACACCTGTGCAACATGTCATGCGACTTTGGACACATAAAGCCGCATGACAAGTCGCAGCCTGTGTATTTCAATGGAAGCCATTCAAATCTATACAACTTAAAGCTGCAGCGACTTTAAAAAAGGTTCCTGCACTACTTTGATGTGACTTTCATAAAACTTGAGTGCCACAGACTGCAATGTAAACTCAAATGTAAACTGTGCAACAGGCAAAGCCAAAGTTGCATCAAAGTCGCAATGTAAAGTTGCAATGCAAATAACATGACTTCTGAGCTGCACAAGTGTGAATGGAGCCAAAAAAGTATTTTATTGCATTCAAAAAAGTAATTGTTGCTTTAAACCTGACCCTACACATAAACTTAAACTGGTTCTAAAGGCAGAAGGTTATTTTAACCTTATGCATTCTATGCATGAAGATAGAAAAACCTTCTGTGTGTTGCTCCCCCCACAGCCTCCCTAATGCACACCTGAGCCCCCTCTCGATCCAGCGATGTACACGAGAGGCTCACCTGTCCTGGGACTCCCTCTCCTCATTGGCTGAAAGAGCAGCGGGAGCCATTGGCTCTCACTGCTGTCAATCACAGCCAGTGAGCCAATGAGGAGAGAGCGTGAGTGGGGCCAATGTGTCTTATGGGCGCATAGAGCCAGGCTCAGAAGCGAGCATGCACCAGTGCCCCCATTAGCAAGCAGCTTGCTATTGGGGGCACCTTTCAAGGGGGAAGAGCCAGAAGCACCGGCGTTGGACACAAAACCACTGCAAAATCACTGCACAGAGAAGGTAAGTGTAACATGTTTGTTGATAATAAAAAAAAAAAACACAAAAAAAACCCCGAACCTTTAATACCACTTTAAACCTAAGCACATCTCCACCCTTTAGGGATTGAGTGCAGTGATTTCTCTGTGACTCTTGCATTAACAATTGTGTCAATATTGGGTGAAAACATTGATAATCAGATCCTTTAGTGCTCTTTGAATTAGTTTTTTTTCCTCTTTTTTGTGCATATATGTTATTAGTGTAGGTCAATTTGTTCATTATCTGCTTTTGTTTCTTTCTTTGAACATGTAATTAATGAGGTTAATGAGCATCTGTATTTTTGTTCCAGGTGCAGGATAATTAAAATACACTTCTGTAACCCTCTAGGGCCATATAAAGCCAATTACATCTGGAAAAAAACAACACAAAGAACCTTTTTCATCTTCCCTATTGACTCCAGTGCATTTAATCACTAGGAAAGGAATGCAAGGAAATAAAACTCTCACTTTTGCTTATCCCTACTCAATAACAATAAGTACAGTAGTGAAATAATGAATTCAGAAGCTCATTTTCAGCACGTATGTTTAAAGTGTAACTAAAGGCCAAACTTTCTTTTAGGTTTGGAAATAGTGGTGAGAGGTTAGTACCACTGACAAGGGAAAGGTATAGGAGCTGCCATTGCTGGCCTTCTGTTTGGGCCCCAGACCTACCTAATCATACCTAAAGCCAAAAGTTTTTTTTATAATTTGAGATAAGGACAGAGTTAAACTGCTGTAAGGGTTTTTGCCATCTGTGTTTTTTTAGAGAGACTTCCCTTCACTTTCTGTCCCTGAGACTCAAAAGGAAACAAATGGAAATCTCTCCAAAGTGAGGTTAATACACTGTCTGGAAGAGTTAAAGATAACATAATTTTAAGATCCCACTAACCTTCTGTTCCAGTGACAACTAGAAAACTTTTTTATCAAAGGGTCACCAGAACAAATTGAGACGAGACGGGTAAACCGTCTCTGGGGTGCTGCATGGCTACCCAGAAAAACAAAAAAAGTCCAGTGCAGAGACGGGGACACAGGGAGTCACATTGGAAGCTGGAAGGATAAAGAAGGGCCCTACTTTGAATGCCAAATAAATATGACCTCTCTACATATGGACCCAAACTCAATTAAATATAATTCCTGGGTTAAGCGGGGTTATCCCAGTAGGAGAGAATATAAACAAAATGGCCTAAATTGACCTAAATAAATTTGATGGAGCTGCTGACGGCAGCAGGCTCTGGTTGGATGGCACTAAGGCATGACAGAATGCACACAAAAACAGTAACAATGGCAAGTACTAACATTTTATAGTTTCTTTGCACAGGGGAACTCTGCATTCCTATCTGTAAATCCTTGCATGAAAATCTGTGCACGTTGGAGCTGCACATAGAAGCACATGAGGTTAAGTTCTACACTTAATAACATTTATCAAGTATTTATAATAGTGTGAACATTTTATAGTTTTCCATATATAAAGTGATTTATAAATGAAACAGTCCAACATATTTGTACAGTATATGGCATTCTTATAAAATTCAGACATACAGACATTGCCAGTAAAGTGTTAGGACACTGACTGTCTTATAGTTGAAAGGTCAGCAGTTTCCCAGATGCTATACAAATGATTCCCATCATAAGTGATATCATTAAAATACCATTCAAGACATTTTTATCTGAATTTGGATATTTCTGCTTTAAAGATTCTAATATATAGTATAAATTTATATTTTTTTATTATACTGTACATATTTGCTTTTTGTTAACTCCTGCTTGGCAATGGTTGTGAGGGCCCAGGAGAAATGCTAATGTATGAAAAAATTATTTGTAGAAACGGGAATGTTATCTATGAAAGGATGCGAGTCTATTCAAACCATCAGAGACTTGAAAATTTCAGTGGCAAGTTCCCTGGGAAAAAATATCATCCCTCCATGCTGTAGTAGATTCAGATCCTTGGCTATAGCTTGGGAGACAAGTAGATAGTGACACCCTGCACTTTACTCAAATCACCAGACACACTTTGACTTGTCGGACAACTTTAAATTGAGATGTACCAACTGAGACAATGCAGATTTGTCAAGTGGAAAAAGTTCAACCTTAAATTCACCACCACTTTATATCCATGAAATTAAATTTAGGAGTTGCAAAAATGGTAAAACCACCTTTATTGTAGATGCTTTAATGAAACACATTTTTATTCAAGCATCTAAAATAATAGATGTGCGGCCGACTCCCATTTGTGCTTTTCCACAGTTATGAGCTGGGCCAACATCTAGTAGTGTATTAGCAAGAATAGATTAGTGGACTGACCTGGAGCAGTGCATACTTTTCTATTACATTTAGGAGTTTCTTATTGGGTGCCCTAATGACAAGAACCTTCTTAGTGAGAATGCAGGTGGAATCTCTCTACACTTGTTCCTCCTGCCTTCATTGATGAAGCCATGCTCTATTAAAGTGTATGTAAAGCCAGTTTCTTTTTTTACTTTGGTTAAGAATGTGAAAGTGTCAAAACACCTATTGAGTTTTCATTGCTCTCCATGTTCCTGCTGGGGAGATTCACCCCTCTGTTTGTCCTGGTGACCATTGTCTTCAGTATAGAAAGTGATGGAAAATCCAGAATTTTTGAGTTGTTACAAGAAAACAAGAAATAGGCAAATCTTCCAGTAGGAAAACCTGTTTTAGTGACAACTGTCTCAAAGAGTATATTTTCTCACTTTGGAGATCTTTTCACTGACAGGACAAAGAAAGAAACATATTCTGGTAGGAGTCAACCATTTCCTACTCTATCCAAATAAAAAAAACATTTTGGCTTTTAAATTCACTTTATGCTGGCCGTGCACATGGCAATTTCCGGTCAAGTTCAATCAGCCCTTTGAAAGTAATTGTCAGGTATTAAATAATCTATCATGCACTTGTTCCTTTTCAATAAAGAAGGAAAATAGCAGTTGCATTGAAATAAAATCGAAAATGGAAAAAACTCAGTGGCAATCTCATAGAAAGCAGTTGGATTTTTCTGCTATGTTCTGCCCAATTCCATCTCCTTGTGGTCAATTACTATTATTTTACGTCATCAATAGCTTTCCAATTTTTATAGAAAAAATTAAATGTTCAGTCACTCCATCAAATTGCCATGCACATAGCCAGTTTATGGCAATCTGAGTGTATGTGTTTATATAGTATTAGTGTTCTGATTCAATTGTACATACACAACTGGCTATCCTCCAATATCCATGGCTAATGGATACCTTAGTCGTATGCATAACTTCCTATCAACAAATCCCTATAAATTATACACTAGTCCCTAATTCAAAAGTCACATTTTAGAGACTGTGTTAAATTTGTTAATGATATAAACACACTGAGGATTTTCAGGTATGGAAAGCGTCTGTTTTATGCTTCACTTTTGACCTCTTGTTATTCTCAAGCAATTCTCAGCTAACTGTTTGCAGACTAGCCATCCTGTTTTATTATGTGCCGCAAATCATTCTGCTGACTTGGGAACCAACCAAATAACAATGTGGACTCATGATGTGCAGGCAGTAAGTCAACCCATACATGAAAGTCACTTCAGTGCAAGTTTGTCCACTGTACTAACTATTGTGTCTCTGAAAGAAGATTGTTCACAAAGAAGAACAATCTAACATATGTGGTAGCACCGGGTTGTACGCAATCATGTGGTTGTTCAGTGGTTAAAGTGTAACTCCAGCCAAAACCTGATTTTGAAAATTGTGGGGAAGGGATAGAACCTTTCGCAGGTATTAGTTTCTGTCAGTGTCTGTGCTGGGGAAAGTTGAACTTCATCTCAAACGTTTTGGAGCAGAAAGGTTTTTATTGTTGTCTTTGTTCCCACTGGGGAGATTTGTCCTCACTTCCCGACCAGAGTCTCCATTCAGGAGTTTTTGCTTAATTCCATGTGCTTATGACAGCAGAAAATGAAAAGAAAGTTCCCAGCAGATCTGACTGCAATAAAGAACATGTCACCAGCATGCCATAGATCTATTTAAAAGTCCAGAATTGTATTTGAGCAATCACATCAAATGTAAGTGCAATGCTTTGGAGTCATACTGGATGACCATCAGCTGCATGACAAAAGGGTCCTGTTTGGCTCCAAAACATTACACTTACACTAGATGTGACACAATCGCTTGAATAAAGCTCTCTATATAAATGGATCCATGCTGTGCTTGAAACATACAGTACATATGCTTTATTTTACCTTGATTACCAATGAATCCACTGGTCATTGCTACAGCCAGGGGCATATTTACCACAGGGCAATCCAGGCATTTGCCTAGGGCGGCATTTTCAAAGGGGGCAGCGCTGCCCCCAGAAGAAGGGACGGAAGAAGACACACAGGGCTTGGGACCCAGCTGGGATCCGAGAGGCTGCGGGCTGCTTAATGGTATATGCAGAGCCCGACTCTCATTCCCAAGGATGGCCGGAATTGTGAAGGTGATTGCTTTCTCTCTCTGGCCAGGAGGGGAAGGTAGTATATGGGGGGCAATGGTAGAGAAAGGCTTTCTCGGGTGAGGAATCAGGGGCCTTGTTAGTCAGTCTCAGGCTCTCTCCTCCAAGGGGATGGCATTGGTCAGTGTCAGGCTCTCTCCACAGGGGGGTGGCCGATTTTTGTGTTGCCTAGGACAGCACGAAACCTACATACACCACTGGCTACAGCACCCATATATTCTAAGCTTTACCTAGGAAGGAGTGTGATGAAAATATATCCAAGACTAGTAGATGTGACAGTGCACTTTTTGAGAAATCCTTTCTACAGACAGGCCAGTCTATCTAATGTAATTATAAGTGGACCCTAGTGGGATAATTGGCTTCTTACATGTTTTACACCTAACACTGAGATCTGCCTGTTATTTTCCTTATCTACATGGGAGTTTTGGGTTCTTGCATGTTTTCTGCAACTTTGCATGTTCCTGTTTCCTGTTGCAATATCCATATTATAATATACATTTCAAAAAAATAAAAAAGAGATAGTGATACTCATGATAATGGCTATAGCCTATATGCAGATCCTGGAATCAAAGTGCAGAGATCTCACTAAAGGGCCAGTGTTGACCAGTTTTGATGGCTAATGCAGCATGCTTTTCAAATCAGTTTGAGCTGTTTTGAGATCATGTAATGCATCATCATGTATTATTGAGGCACAATCCCAAATCAAGTCTAAATCACAAAGAGTATATACAGTAAATACAGTACCAAATCCCTGATGAAATTAAACACTGTGTATTTCCAATAAAGCAGGTGCGCCACCACAATATATTGGTAGGACTCTTACCAGAACACATGGACTCTTAACCTAATAAGCACATGGGTAATATGGCTTAGAGGTATGCTTTCACCATTGCTCTCAATCAGGGGAAGGTGCTGGACAACCAGTATTTTCAGGAAGATCCCTTCAGACTTTCACCCTCCTATATGTCTCTCCGGTATGCATAAATAATTGGTCTGTAAAGAAGAGATAGGAAAGCAGACATCGCATAAAACCATATGGGCAATTTTATTAAAATCAAAGAATGGCACTCGCATTTTAGTAGACAGAAAGCGATTTTTATCAAATAAAAACTCTGGTCCCAGGAACTGATCCAAATTCCTGGTATGCGGAAACGGCATGACAACATCAGGAATGCAGGCTCCTCCCGATGCGTTTCGTCGTAAATGACGTTGTCTGGGGTATGGAAAGCACTATTAAAATATTAGGGACATATAAAAGAGTGAAAGTTTGAAGTGATCTTCCTGAAAATATTGGTTGTCCAGAACCTTTCCCTGCTTAAGAGCAATGATGGAAACATACATCCAAGCCATATTACCCATGCGTTAATGACTCTTATTAGGTTAAGAGTCCACGTGTTTCGGTAAGAGTCCTACCAATGTATAATGGTGGTGCACCTGCTTTATTAGAAGTACACGGTGTCTAATTTCACATATACCAGGACTTTGGGACTGTATTTATATACTCTTTTTGATTTAGATTTGAATTGGGATTTGATGCTGTATTCTACGCATTTATTGTTTTCACTTTTGTTCACATGTACACATTTGTATTTAGTGATGTTTTAGCACAGCGATTTATTTATGTATATTTGCACACAATTTATCTGATTGGTCAGCGGCGTAATTTTTTAGCTTACCTTTGTGCAATTTTTGCCATTTTCCATCATCATGCATTGCATGCATCAGCAGTGGCCTTAACAGAGTCCCTAAGAGATGCGAAAAACTAACTATAGGCAACAGCATTTGCATGACTAGGTCATCTCTGAGTCAGCATCTCAGTCCAAGAAGTAGGCGCTGACAAAGATGGCACCCTGTTTCAGGAGAAAAAGGTAGATGAAAGCATTCTCAGGCTAAGTTTTGTAAAAGCTACAAGAGGTAATAAATACCTGTAAGTATTATACTTACTGTACACATTCTTAGCATGCATGCCTTTTGTATGAAAAATGTCATGTTAGATGCACTTTAAGTTCCCTTTTTTATCTAAGATCAATGTTTGCAGTGCATTTAATCTTTCAGTAATGTGATCAAGTTCTTTGTTGAAGATGACCTCCTGTGTTATTGTGTGGGGGGTTTATTAGGAAGTCCACTTTTCCTAACTAATGGCACCCTTTTAAACACAGTACATGAAATGCACTGACCTGGTTGATGCAGGCTGTTTTTTCAAAAAACAATGACCTGTGTTCCAGATTAAAATCAATCTGCATCAATATTTACTGTTTTAGTTTAAAGATAAGAAAATGCCATTAAAGCAGAACTTCACTCTCTCAATCAACATGGACTATTTTTAATCATTATGCTGCTAACATTAATACATAGATAGGAATGTATATCATATTTACTTGTTTTAAACATTTTTATTTTACATTTCTTCAGTTACTTCCTCATTTCTATGCCTAGGCAAATGATTTCATACATCCCATCAGTCTTCAGAAGAGGAGGGTTCTCAGCTCAGCCTATACCTGAGCTAAGGGCAGATGGATTCCAGGAAGTAATTGCTGCATGAATCATCTTCTCTTACTCAGCATGGCCACTCCCAGAAATGCCAGGGGGTGTTTTTCAAAATAATTTCTCAGCAAAATAAAGCATGGAGACATGGATTGATGGGTGAGATTGCTTTGAATAATAAAAATGACTTAAATAGCATTTTTGTTTTTTGGTGCTCAGATGCAGTGTAGTTCCACTTTAACCAATTCTAGACCATGCTATAGCCGAATGATGGCTACAACGCAGTCGTCCAGTTCTGGGGGGCCGTCATATGACAGAGCTATCAGCTCTGTAAAATCATCATGGAGTCATGGATATCCTGCTTTAGCAGGCTTACCAGGCCAGGTTACTTCAAATGACACTTCATAAAAATACAATCAGGATGTTATTAGTGGAAGAAGGTTAAATTGGCAAATAAGTCTCGAATTTCTTTAAAGTTGGTGATTCATGGTCTTTAGGAGGAATGCATAGTTTAAGAGAATTGAAGATATACATTCTATGGAAAGTATCATGGCCGTGCTTCACAGCAAGGAAGAAAGGTTCCAACATAGGTAGTTCCATTGGTCTCTTTATACCTGCTCCACTGAATATGAGTCCATTATGCATCCAGGGGATTGAGGTTAACTACCTCCTCTTCAGTCCCCTGCCTCCCCCACCCCTCCCCTTTCACCTTCTTCTCCCTCTCAATCCTCACCTGTTTCTGTTTTTTTTTTTTCCGTTCTGTGTAATCCTACTTTGCATAGCTATTTTAACTGCTTCCCGATCACCCAATACCAGAACTACTGCTATAGGGCAGCAGGGCTGTGCAAAATCACTTAATATATATGCGATTTTGTATTTCTGGGTACCGCCCTACCCACGCTGCCATTGACGGCTATGGCTATCAATCACCAGATCCCGGCCGGAGATTCCTCGCCGGCACCCGGCGATCGCTGAGGAACACTGACAGTGGAGACGTCTGTATGTAAACAATACAGATCTCTCCCCTGTCAGCACCAGCATGCTGCTTTGTATTGCTCTGCATAGTACAGCAATACAAAGTAGCATGCTTAAACAGTAAAATACACACTGCACAGTTTGTAAAACAGCACAGAGCACACATTTAACCCTTTGATCACCTCAGATGTTAACCCCTTCCTGCCCAGTGTCATTAGTACAGTGCCAGTGCTTTCTATTAGCACTGATCACTGTATTAGTGTCACTGGGGATATCAGTGGCAGTTAGTCAGTTCCCCCCCCCCCAGTGTCAGAATGCCCACTGCAGTCCCACAGTCCCGCTATAATTCGCTGATCACCGCCATTGCTAGTATAAATTAAAATAAAAACAGTATATATACCGCCATTTGTATAACGTTCATGTAAACCAATTAATTTACACGTATAGGGATTTTTTTTAGCAAAGACATGGATCAGAATACATTTTGGCCTAAATTTATGATGAAATTTGATTTTTAATTTTTTTTACTGGATGTTTTATAGCAAAAAAGTAAAAAATATTGTTTTTTTCTCAAAGTTGTCGTTTTTTTTGTTTATGGCGCAAAAAATTAAAAAACGCAGAGGCAATCAAATACAACCGAATGAAAGCTCTATTTGTGGGAAAAAAAGGACATAAATTTCATTTGGGTGCAGTGTTGCATGACCGCGTAATTGTCAGTTAAAGTAATGCAGCGCCGTAACGCAAAAAATGGCCTGGTCAGGAAGGGGGGTAAATCCTCTGGAGGGCAAGTAGTTAATAGGGAATATCTTTGCAAATTACTTTTTAACTCTAGACCTCTCTGCTTACACCCATTATTTCTTCATGTTTTTCTCAAAAGAATAACTATAAATGCCTCATGCACACTATATCTATTCATTAGGCTCTTTTATTAAAAACAAGATAAAATACACTCACAATACAAGTGCACTTCGTCCAGTGCACAAAGAGAAAATCGGTACTTTAAAATGACATTTCTCCATTAAGATAGAGGTTTGGCTTCAGATACCTATCTAAGATGGCCAACTTCCAGTTACGCTTAGCGCAATGACGTCATCCGGCCACACCCTTGGCGTGTTTCGTCATCTAATCATGACTGCTTCAGAAGGTAAGTGGTAGCTCGGGTGATTTCATTATTACTATATTACACTCCATTGCTGCTCAATATATCCTCCTCCATTCGGTGTCACCAGTCTCTTCTAAGCTAAATGGGGTTTATTTACTAAAGCTGGAGAGTGCAAATTCATGCTCACTTCTGCATAGAAACCAATCAGGCTCTAACCTCAGCTTGTTCAATTAAGCTATGGCAATAAAACCTGGAAGCTGATTGGTTCCTATGTAGAAGTGAGCCTGATTTTGCACTCTCCAGCTTCAGTAAATAAACCCCAGTGTGTCATTCAACCCACTTCTTGTAAGCCCAAGGCATCATGAACACATTTCCTGGGAGTGAGCCATGAGGCCTGCCTGATCTCAAGAGAATGCTGCAGAGAACAGTGTTCATGTCACTACATGAGCAATGTCCCCTCCAACATTTGGGACTACCCAAAGAGAACCTGGTGTGTCAGATGACCATACTGAAAAATAACTTTTTTTTTTTAAATGAGACGGGGTGGGGGGGGGGCGTCAAGGTGTGCATTAACTGGACTTTAATTTGGTGCTTCCTGAAAAAAACATCATACTTTCTTTTTAGAAGGAAAGGCCTATTTTTCCCACTATCCTGTTATATAAACAACAGGACCCTGGTTGCATCAATACCTGGTGTACTAAAGACCAACAATAAAGATACAACTGGTTTGTAAAGAGCACCCCTGTATCTAAATGAATAAATGTATATGTAAATGGCACTATATATAAAGTTGTAAGCTGTGGTCCATGACCAGGTAAGATGATGTTTGAACTTTCTCTTTGCTTGAATACACGCAGAAGTAGAAATGCATTTCTGTGCCTTTTATCATGTTTTATCTGAGTCCACTAAGCCATTCCAATAAGACTGTTTTCTCTGTTTCTTTTGAGGATTATTCAGGTCTGTGCTGGAAGTCTGCCCCAGTTCTGAAACAGCTCTATTAATTTACACGATTTTGGTTAATGATTAATCTTCAGCAGGATTATTTTAAATCTCATGTGACAAGTTCCTTAATATTTAGCCATGTGAAGGGAAAAGTTTAGGCAGCGGCAGCTCAGTGCTGTTAGATGTGCCAAAAAGAGAAAAACAAGGTACGCTTGTCTGTGTGGAGTCAGACACAGACCGATCATTATGAATATGCAGCTGGTTATGGAAATTGCAGTGCTTCTCAACTGTTGCTCAACAATGTAAATATCTGAGAAGGTAAAATTGTAAGAATAGTGTGAGCATTGTCTGTGACATTATTCCTAAACCAGTGGTACTCTTGGTGAGGGCTCATTTACGCCAATGCCCTTGAAAACCCATACATTAGGATTTGCAGTTTTCTAGAAGCCATAAAGTAGAAAGCATTGCAACACCATCATATCTAACTCCAATAATTTCACTCAATACGGTGGTTGGCGGTCAGCTGCAACAAAGCCTAAGGCATAACTGGATTCCAGGCCGTAGGCTTGGCTGCTTGGGGTTTATTCTTACCAGTGGATCTTCCTGCTGGGTCTTTTGCCGCAGCTGCTTTTTCTCCTGCTACCTTACCTGGAGCCTCCGGCTCTGTGCGCTCCTTCCTCGTGTCCCAGGGCATGCATCAAAACTCCATTTGTTTCTTCACATGGCAGGATATGGATGAGCATGCCCATACATAAGTGGATGCTGGTGCTTTCTTTATTGGTTGAGGACTTTTTCAAAAGACAGATCATTAAACTCTCTGGTTCCTCTAGGTTTAGTTGACTCATGGGTGCAAATCTGGTGGCTGTTTCAGACTGACCCAGTCAATGACATGACAATAATTGTCTTTTAAATTGTGAACTCAATTTCTTCTCTATGTAATTGGCTTTGATAACAGTTTTTCATATGTCTTGCTCGGATGAGTATGTTAGTTGGCTTTATCCTGCTTTTGTCTCAGCTATATTCAGAATTTAATCTTTCCTGCTGTGTAGACTGGCTACACTTACCTCTTCTCTGTCATTTACTGTACTTTGATACCTGATGTTGGGGAACCACTGCCTAATACGGAACATCCACATGAAGTGCAACCCCCTCAGAGGCTGCTTAGTATGCTTGTCCCCAGAGGTTGCCCTGACCTTGCAAGCCTCCCAACAGCTTTGACACTCTGGGTTCAGACATATTTCAACAGTATGAAATAACAATGCAAGAGAAACAATTCTTTAGTAACACCTCTATATTAGACTCCTTCAAAAGGGTAGACCAGAGAAGGAAAGTATGGGAGGTACATCCCCAGTTAACGCATAAAAGCAAAACAATGTTAAAATGGAAGTAACCAAATAGCAACGGTTAACAGATTATATGGTCACAAATGGTTCGTTGTAACTATGTAACTGCAACACCAGCAGCAGGAGGGGAAAGAAAAAGCTTGCTGACTTATCAGCTCCCTCTGGGCCACCAGCGTCACAATAGGGAATGCAAAGATTTATGTAAATATATATATATATATACTGTATACACCAGCGGTTCTCAACCTTTGGGGGTCGAACGACACTTTCCCAGGGGTCGCCTAAGACCATCGGAAAACACATATTTCCGATGGCCTTAGGAACCGAGACACCGCTCCTCTATCCGACTCCAGGTGTGGGCGGGATGACATGCCGTCCCTGTCATCTGGACACACCCCTGGGATCAATCCTCATCGGTGATTGGCCGCCGGAACTGTAGCTCAGGAGATGCACACAGGCGGCCAATCACCGGCGAGGAGGTGGAGCTTGGAAAGGAGGAGCCGAGCGGAACCGCGAAGATCGAGCGAGTGAAGAGGAGGAGAGCGGCCGGAGAAGGAAGACATCTGACCGGTAAGTGTCTGTACCATGGGAGAGGGAGGGAGCGAGCGAGCCCAGGCTGGAGCAGGGGTCAGCAAGGTAAGTATCATTGGTGTCAGTGGGAGGAATAGTGCCCCATCATTGGTGTCACTAATACCAATGATGGGGCACTATTCCTCCCCCCACTGACACCAATGATGGGGCACTATTCCTCCCCCCACTGACACCAACGATAGGGCACTATTCCTCCCCCACTGACACCAATGATGGGGCACTATTCCTCCCACTGACACCAACGATGGGGCACTATTCCTCCCACTGACACCAACGATGGGGCACTATTCCTCCCACTGACACCAACGATGGGGCACTATTCCTCCCACTGACACCAACGATGGGGCACTATTCCTCCCACTGACACCAACGATGGGGCACTATTCCTCCCACTGACACCAACGATGGGGCACTATTCCTCCCACTGACACCAACGATGGGGCACTATTTCTCCCACTGACACCAACGATGGGGCACTATACTTTCCACTGATACCAACGATGGGGCACTATTCCTCCCACTGACACCAATGTTGGGGCACTATTGCTCCCCCTGATACCAATGATGGGGCACTATTCCTCCCACTGACACCAATGATGGGGGCACTATTCCTCCCACTGATACCAATGATGGGTCACTATTCCTCCCACTGACACCAATGATGGGGCACTATTCCTCCTACTGATACCAATGATGGGGCACTATTCCTCCCACTGACACCAGTGTTGGGGCACTATTCCTCCCACTGATACCAGTGATGGGACACTTTTCCTCCCACTGACATCAGTGATGGGACACTATTCCTCCCACTGACACCAGTGATGGGGCACTATTCCTCCCACTGACACCAATGATGGGGCACTATTCCCCCCACTGACACCAATGATGGGGCACTATTCCCCCCACTGACACCAATGATGGGGCACTATTCCCCCCACTGACACCAATGATGGGGCACTATTCCCCCCACTGACACCTATGATGGGGCACTATTCCCCCCACTGAAACCTACGATGGGGCACTATTCCTTCCACTGACACCAATGATGGGGCACTATTCCTCCCCCCACTGACACCAACGATGGGGCACTATTCCTCCCACTGACACCAACGATGGGGCACTATTCCTCCCACTGACACCAACGATGGGGCACTATTCCTCCCACTGACACCAATGATGGGGCACTATTCCCCCCACTGACACCAATGATGGGGCACTATTCCCCCCACTGACACCAATGATGGGGCACTATTCCCCCCACTGACACCAATGATGGGGCACTATTCCCCCCACTGACACCTATGATGGGGCACTATTCCCCCCACTGAAACCTATGATGGGGCACTATTCCTCCCACTGACACCAATGATGGGGCACTATTCCTCCCCCCACTGACACCAACGATGAGGCACTATTCCTCCCACTGACACCAACGATGGGGCACTATTCCTCCCACTGACACCAACGATGGGGCACTATTTCTCCCACTGACACCAACGATGGGACACTATTCCTCCCCCTGACACCAACGATGGGGCACTATTCCTCCCACTGACACCAACGATGGGGCACTATTCTTTCCACTGACACCAACGATGGGGCACTATTCCTCCCACTGACACCAACAATGGGGCACTATTCCTCCCACTGACACCAACGATGGGGCACTATTCCTCCCACTGACACCAACGATGGGGCACTATACTTCCCACTGACACCAACGATGGGGCACTATTCCTCCCACTGACACCAATGTTGGGGCACTATTGCTCCCCCTGATACCAATGATGGGGCACTATTCCTCCCACTGACACCAACGATGGGGCACTATTCCTCCCACTGACACCAATGTTGGGGCACTATTGCTCCCCCTGATACCAATGATGGGGCACTATTCCTCCCACTGACACCAATGATGGGGCACTATTCCTCTCACTGATACCAAAGATGGGGCACTATTCCTCCCACTGACACCAATGATGGGGCACTATTCCCCCCACTGACACCAATGATGGGGCACTATTCCGCCCACTGACACCTATGATGGGGCACTATTCCCCCCACTGACACCTACGATGGGGCACTATTCCTCCCACTGACACCAACGATGGGGCACTATTCCTCCCACCGACACCAACGATGGGGCACTATTCCTCCCACTGATACCAACGATGGGGCACTATTCCTCCCACTGACACCAACGATGGGACACTATTCCTCCCCCTGACACCAATGATGGGGCACTATTCCTCCCACTGACACCAACGATGGGGCACTATTCCTCCCACTGACACCAATGATGGGGCACTATTCCTCCCACTGACACCAATGATGGGGCACTATTCCTCCCACTGACACCAACGATGGGGCACAATTCCTCCCACTGACACCAACGATGGGGCACTATACTTCCCACTGACACCAACGATGGGGCACTATTCCTCCCACTGACACCAATGTTGGGGCACTATTGCTCCCCCTGATACCAATGATGGGGCACTATTCCTCCCACTGACACCAACGATGGGGCACTATTCCTCCCACTGACACCAATGTTGGGGCACTATTGCTCCCCCTGATACCAATGATGGGGCACTATTCCTCCCACTGACACCAATGATGGGGGCACTATTCCTCCCACTGATACCAATGATGGGGCACTATTCCTCCCACTGATACCAATGATGGGGCACTATTCCTCCCACTGACACCAATGATGGGGCACTATTCCTCTCACTGACACCAGTGTTGGGGCACTATTCCTTCCACTGATACCAGTGATGGGACACTTTTCCTCCCACTGACACCAGTGATGGGGCACTATTCCTCCCACTGACACCAATGATGGGGCACTATTCCCCCCACTGACACCAATGATGGGGCACTATTCCCCCCACTGACACCAATGATGGAGCACTATTCCCCCCACTGACACCAATGATGGGGCACTATTCCCCCCACTGACACCAATGATGGGGCACTATTCCGCCCACTGACACCTATGATGGGGCACTATTCCCCCCACTGACACCTACGATGGGGCACTATTCCTCCCACTGACACCAACGATGGGGCACTATTCCTCCCACCGACACCAACGATGGGGCACTATTCCTCCCACTGATACCAACGATGGGGCACTATTCCTCCCACTGACACCAACGATGGGACACTATTCCTCCCCCTGACACCAATGATGGGGCACTATTCCTCCCACTGACACCAATGATGGGGCACTATTCCTCCCACTGACACCAATGATGGGGCACTATTCCTCCCACTGACACCAATGATGGGGCACTATTCCTCCCACTGACACCAACGATGGGGCACAATTCCTCCCACTGACACCAACGATGGGGCACTATACTTCCCACTGACACCAACGATGGGGCACTATTCCTCCCACTGACACCAATGTTGGGGCACTATTGCTCCCCCTGATACCAATGATGGGGCACTATTCCTCCCACTGACACCAACGATGGGGCACTATTCCTCCCACTGACACCAATGTTGGGGCACTATTGCTCCCCCTGATACCAATGATGGGGCACTATTCCTCCCACTGACACCAATGATGGGGGCACTATTCCTCCCACTGATACCAATGATGGGGCACTATTCCTCCCACTGATACCAATGATGGGGCACTATTCCTCCCACTGACACCAATGATGGGGCACTATTCCTCTCACTGACACCAGTGTTGGGGCACTATTCCTTCCACTGATACCAGTGATGGGACACTTTTCCTCCCACTGACACCAGTGATGGGGCACTATTCCTCCCACTGACACCAATGATGGGGCACTATTCCCCCCACTGACACCAATGATGGGGCACTATTCCCCCCACTGACACCAATGATGGAGCACTATTCCCCCCACTGACACCAATGATGGGGCACTATTCCCCCCACTGACACCTATGATGGGGCACTATTCCTCCCACTGACACCTATGATGGGGCACTATTCCTCCCACTGACACCAATGATGGGGCACTATTCCTCCCACTGACACCAATGATGGGGCACTATTCCTCCCACTGACATCAATGATGGGGCACTATTCCCCCCACTGACACCTATGATGGGGCACTATTCCTCCCACTGACACCAATGATGGGGCACTATTCCTACCACTGACACCAATGATGGGGCACTATTCCTACCACTGATACCAATGATGGGGCACTATTCCTACCACTGACACCAATGATGGGGCACTATTCCTCCCATTGACATCAGTGATGGGACACTATTCCTCCCACTGACACCAATGACGTGGCACTACTCCTCCCACTGCAAAATTACAGTTATGAAGTAGCAACGAAAATAATTTTATGGTTGGGGGTCACCACAACATGAGGAACTGTATTAAGGGGTCGCGGCATTACAAAGGTTGAGAACCACTGGTATACACTATATTGCCAAAAGTATTGGGAAACCCCCTCTAAATCATTGGATTCAGATGTTCCAATCAGCTACATGGCCCCAGGTCTACAAAATCAAGCACTTAGGTGTGCAGACTACTTCTATAAACATTTGTGAATGAATGGGTTGCTCTCAGGAGCTCAGTGAATTCAAGCGTGGTACCGTGATAGGTTTCTACCTGTGCAATAAGACCATCCATGAAATTTCCTTACTACTAAATATTCCACGGTCAACTGTTAGTGGTATTGTAACAAAATGGAAGCAACTGGGAACAACAGCAACTCAGCCATGAAGTGGTAGGCCACAGAAAATGACAGAGCGGGGTCAGCGCATTCTGAATCGCACAGTGTGCAGAAGTCACCAATTGTCTGCAGAGTCAATAGCTAAAGACCTCCAAACCTCAGGTAGCCTTTAGATTAGCAGAACAGTGTGTAGAGAGCTTCATGGAATGGGTTTCCATGGCCAGGCAGCTTCATGTAATCCTTACATCGTCAAGTGCAATGCAAAGCATCGGATGCAGTGATCTAGAGCACGCTGCCACTGGACTCTAGAGCAGTGGAGATGTGCTCTCTGGAGTGATGAAACTGCCTGCCAATCCAATGGATGGGTCTGGGTTTGACGGTTGCCGGGAGAATGGTACTTGCCTGACTGCATTGTGCCAAGTGTAAAGTTTGATGAAGGGGGGATTTTAGTGTGGGGTTGTTTTTCAGGGGTTTGGCTTGGCCAGTGAAGGGAAGTGACGAAACGCGTCAGTGACACGTGACGTCATACGCATCGACGTTGACCGGAAGTGCGATCGCGGCCATCTTGGAAGTGGGAACATGTGGTTTATGTTTCCCTGAACCTGTCCATGTGCACACTGCTTGTGAGGAGGAGCTGTTACCACGGAATATTATGTGAGGAGCTGTTACCACGGAATGTTATGTGAGTTATTAATAAAGAAGAATACCTTTTTATTGTGACTGGTTTTCTGGAGGAAAGTGGAGGAGGTGACCCTAATCGTTGGAGAAAATTAATGAGAGGAGATTGTAACCCTGAGTGGTTAATCCGCCCTGCTGTTTCTTCTATAGGGTAATTACCCATCTCCATTAGAGTTGGAGAGTGGTGATTTGGGTTTTGGTTTTCACCTTTACATATACATAGGGTGTGGTGTGATACACTGGCAGTTTATCTGTGGAGCGGTTTTTCACAAATTGTAGCACATATTCTATGGGAATGTGTTTTCACTCTTATGTGTTCTGACACTTGGTTGGAGTATACACATTTATTTTGCATGCGGCACATTTAGTGGCACGTGTGTTTACATTATTTAAGGTATGACACTATGTCGAGTTCTTTTTCTTTTTTGAGGTGTATGAATATCAGGATCTGCGGGTATTAAGAAGGTTTGTGGTGATGCAAGAAGAAGAAAAGTTTAAGTGTTTGAGTTTACACTTGTGAGGATTATTTTTTTGGGACTTTTTTTTGTTTTTACTTTTGTTTTTACTTTTATTTTTATTTTTTGTTTTTTGGACACGGTGGGACTTTTGGACATAATTCTCTATATTTTATATTTGATTTTTACTATTTTATAATTTTATATAATTTCTGGGTTTGATTGGATGTATTTGTTCATAGAAAAGTCACATATATATGGTTTAACAGTTTGGGGATGGCCCCTTCCTGTTCCAACATGACTGCACACCAGTGCACAAATCAAGGTCCATAAAGACAAGGATGAGCGAGTTTGGGGAGGAGAAACTCGACTGACCTGCACAAAGTCCTGACCTCAACCCGATAGAACACCTTCGGAATGAATTAGAGCAGAGACTGCAAGCCAGGCCTTCTCGTCTGACATCAGTGCCTGACCTCACAAATGCGCTTCTGGAAGAATGGTCAAACATTCCCATAGACACTCCTAAACCTTGTGGACAGACTTCCCAGAAGAGTTGAAGCTGTTATAGCTGCAAACGGTGGGCCAACTCAATATGGAACCCTATGGACTAAGACTGGGATGTCATTAAAGTTCATGTGCGTGTAAAGGCAGGTGTCCCAATACTTTTGGCAATATAGTGTATATACTCTGGTATAAATGGGTATAGACACCCTAATTTGAATCACAATGGCTTAGATGCAAAGAGGTCCTTTTAACTAGAAATAGAAATTTGAGTCCTGAGATGCTTAAAGTTGCTAATGTGATAGTAGCCATTGTCTGTCAAAGATCTCTTGGTACTGAAGTGTAAAGGTGTCTGCATGCATTGTCTGTTGAGTGTTGTAAGAAAGAGGATGGGCACTAGCCCACTCACCAATCTCATTGCTAGCACAGCCTCCTAGGAACAAGGTTCTTGCACAGGGTCTTGGCTGTTCACAGAAAAATGCAGAATTACCTTCTGACAGCCTGCCAGCGCAGCAAGTAGAGATGATTAGCTGATAGTGACAGTCTTGATACAGAGAAGCTGATATGATCCCGGTGTGGTGATCGGAATCGTCGCTGTGCTGAACTGGTATACAGAGTCCCGCAGTAGTAGCCAGCAATTTATCTCTGGAGGAGAATGGTAGCCCCCTCGTGTTCGGCTCTGAATCTTGCACCCCCAAGAGCTAGCCAGTCCTTTGCTGTAGAATATATCTTCTCTCCCAGCAGCCTTCTGGTTCCCTCACACTCTGGTATTTGTAGTTCAATCAGCACTCAGAAATACATATGTATTGGCTATAGGACTACAGGTCCCAGGATCCTCTACTGTCAGAAGAAATGGATCTACTTTGTTAGCAGGAATTGATGTAGCAGTCTCAGTACTGGGCACAAGGGGAAAAAAGGACTAACCACAGTCTCATCTGTAATTGTCCCTGAATGGCATAATGATATAGCCAGCACCTGGCTACATACACAAAGCAGTCCCAAAGCCTAGCTCCTATAGGTGCATTTGGACAATGATCCATGCTTATGGTATGTGCTTGAAAATAAAGCAAAGTGCATTACAACCTATCTGGTATAAATGAAGCACTACCCACTTAGGAGTTGCTGAGTTTTTGGTTACCCTAAAGCTCTGTGCAGCCAGGAAACATACATTTTTCTTCCACACTTTGCACACTGGAGTCAGTAAACAGTCCTTGAGCTTGGTTTTGTGATTTTATTAAGGGGTTTAGAAACTTGGATGTGGTTGAGAGTTGTATGGGATGCTAAAGCAAACTGCAAACTTGAGGACAAACTCCTTATGTACAGATGTGGACAAAAATAGTATCTTCTTTAAGAGCATTCCAGCTCTCTAGTGTACCTCCTCAGACCCCAGATGAATCCTCCTCTTAATCCAGCTGCACTGAAAGTATTCCCTTATTTCCTGGGCAAGGGGGACCCAGAAACTGCCAATTTAGCACAGCAGTCCCAGATGAGGAACTAGTTGGGTTTTCCACCTGACTGCCCTCTCCCCTTATCCGGCCCAGGGGGTGTAGGAATACTTACTTTGTCCTCCCCTGATAGCTTAATGTGTTGGTGGCTGCCATTCAGCCTCTCGCTGGGCTAGCTCCTTCCCTGCTGCTCAGGATATCCTCCTTTGGAAATTGTGGTACAGTGGAGATCCTCTTTTCCAGCACCTGCCTGTAGGTAGGCCCCTTACCTGGGCCCCTTCCCAGGCTCCACACTCTAGCCTCTCACTCCATCTTCCACCCAACACTGCTCCCTTCCACCCAGGCTCTGTGATACTTAAGGGTTGCCTTGGTCACCATGCTCAACCTCTTGCAAGGGGATTGGCCAAGGTCCCTCAAGTATGCAGATCGAAGCTTCCTCCCCTCCTCCATCCCTCCTCCAGAAAGTTCTCAGGTTTCTGGAGAGGTGAGAGGGCTCCAGAAGCCCTGACCTTCAGAACCTCTCCAGCCTTTCCTGAGGTGAACTTCTGCCTCTCTCATAGGTTGACTCATCCCAGGCTGCTCCTCAGCCTCTGACTGACAAAAAGAACTACTTAGCTAACCTGGAGGGCGTTACATAAACAAACCCTGACAGTTTCAGGAGTACTTTGACTTCTATGGTCACAGCATATACTTTAATTTCATCACATTAACTTTTTAATAGCAAAACAAACAATAGTTATTTTTAAGAATCCAATATAGGCTTACTTGAAAAATCTCCTTTCGGTCAAATACCTGACGGATGCAGACTGATAACATAGTACAGAGATCAGCCAGGATTGGTGAGGGTGCTTGCTACCATTTCCCTCCTTGCCTTCTTTTTTCCTTTCTTTTATGTTGACCCCCTGAGTATTTAGTGAACTTCCCCAGCGTACAGATGGCAGCTTAGAGTTTGATACCTAGGTCTGATGTGTCTTTGGAGTCCAACATGGTGCCAGATGGTATAAAATTGGCAAGGATAGTCTTCCCATATGTGTAGACCTATGTTTTGAGGAATTTCATTGTGGTTCCCTATATATAACTCAGGGATTGTTACTGATTTTTTATTTCTTTCTATTATAATGCCTTTCAACGGTGTAAACAGTCAATGATTTGCTGTATTTTTGTACTTCTTATTAACAAAACATAAATAAAAACATCGGAAATTAGAAATCTCCTTTCATGTTGTGAGTGCTGCCTGTCTGCTGGTCATCTCTTTCCACAACTTCCTTGATTTCCTACATGCTTTGCAGCTTCTCTACTTTTTCATTTCTAAGGACCACATATCACATTTACTTCCTTGAATTCTATGACACGCATTCACTATGCCCTATGAGTAGAGGCATTGCTGTGTGACACATTTCACAGAGCCTGCCTTCTGAACTACAGAGGAGATGAGAGGAGGAGTTTCAGGAGGCGGAGTCATTACAGAAATCACTGCTTGCAGGCAGCAAGGTACCATGGGATATGTAGTCATTAGAAATGGAAAGTAAACAGAGAGGAGAAGCTGCAAAGCATGCAGGGAATCCAGGAAGTTGAGGGTTCAGAAAATGATGTCGAGCAAACAGGCAGCACTCACAACATTAAAGGAGGTTTTTAAAGTAAGCTCATACTGCATTGTGAAAAATAAAACTATTGTTCTGAATTTTTATTACAATGCTGATATTATAAAATGAAAGTGTATGCTGTGCCCATAGAACTCCTTTAGTAATTGAACAACTCTGTCAATCATTAAAGCCAGACAGCACGATTCAAGCGTATAGACAATAACAAGCTGCCCTTACAGACGATTCCAATAAAAGCTGTTTTTATGGTTGCAGAGAATAAAAAACCACAAATCACAATCCAGTAATAAATCTTCTATGGGACACATTCACTAGCTATGCCATGGCACACTAGACCAGTGTCGGTGATATCTTCTGCACTGCCCATAGAAAATCATAGTTTTTATCTGCACTGAATAAGAACATTTATCCTCTAACTGGCTCTTATGGGCAGCACAGCACATTATCTCTAGAAATCTTTATTACTAGATTTCATGTCCCATTTTCCCATCATTAATGGATGCTGGACATTGATGGTTGTTCTAGGTGACAGCATTTTTTTCTTCTTACATTTTCTTAGATCCCTCCTATTGGTCTTGCTGTTGTAATTCAGTCACTATAATTGTTAACAGCATATCCACTGTGTGAAGGACAATGGATTCACAAACTGGTTTGTCAACACTTGCTGGCTACAAAATACATGTTACTTTCACAATCACACGGATTCCAGCTGAGAGGAGAGTCAGAACTAACAGGTTCACCAAATCCACACTTTTCCTGTTAGGTCACTTTGAGTCCTGTTGATGAAAAGATAAACAACTTCATATTCAGATCTTTTTCTTTATATTAAACACATACGGTAGATTCTCAAGCAGAGGTCTGTCCAAAACAGTGTCACTAACATCCCCAAAGACACCAATACAGTGATCAGTGCTAATAAAAAGCACTTACACTTGGTAGGAAGGGGTTAACATCTGGGGTGATCAAAGGGTTAACTGTGTGCTGTTTTACTGTGTGCTTTGTGTGTGCTTCACTGTAAGCACACTGCTATCATGCATAGCAGTGTGCAGGAGTTGACAGGGGAGAGAACTGTATTGTTTAATTACAGTTCTCTCCCTCCCTTGGTAATGCTCCTTGATCACCAGGTGCTGGTGAGTAATCACCGTCCGGGACCCGGTGATTGACAGTCGAGGCCGCAAATAGCGGTGCAGGTAGGGTGCACATCCCCTACCCGGAAATGCAAAATCACATATATATACGTGATTTTGTGCACCTGTGCCGCCCTGTAGCAGTACTTTTGCTATAGGGAGGATGGGAAGCAGTTAAGTGATTGTAAAGATAATTTAAAATGACACACACTGCGCAGTTCAGCTCTGCCCCAAACTCTTTCCTCACAGGCCGCGATTGACAGTAGCAGAAGCCAATGGCTCCCTCTGCTGCCTCCATGTCCAGTGAGGAAAGAGAGGAGAGAGCCGCTACTCTCATGCACATTGCCAGATTGAGATTGGGCTCAGGTAAGTATAAGGAGGGGGGGCAGAACAAAGAAGGTTTTTTACCTTAATGCAGAGAATGCATTAAGGTAAAAGAAAACCTTCTACCTTTCCAACCACTTTCAGTCTGATACTTGACTAATTTTCCCATTTTTCTCATACCAAATGGCACCTGTTTTTAGAACAGGAATTAGGCAAAACGTTTCTCTGATAGAAGTTATAAGGAGCTACTAAAAAATTTTTTTATTGCTTAAAGTGTAACAAAGTATAAAAAAGGCACTAAGTGCTGATTCACACATGTGCAGTGCGGATTGAAGCTCAGGTTTCACAGCTAACTGATACAGTAGTTGTTCACTGGTTCTCATCAGATTTATGTCAGGTTCAGGACAGGATTAGCTCAGGATCTTATCTTGTTCACACATACGCGATTTAGAAACGGCTTCCATAGAAGTCAATATCCTGTAATCCGCACCTGAACCGGACCGCACTGCTAAGAAATCATACATGACTCTATTTAAAACTGCACTGAATCCGCACTGCCAGTGCACGGGACATATGTGAACAGGCACCATAGGAAGCAATGTTTTTTTCACGTCATGCGGATTGGATGTGGTTCAAACCACATCCAATTCGCATATATGTGAATGGATACTAATAGAGGGGAATACTTCCAATGGGGACGCTAGTTCTGGTGACCTGGAGGACCCCAATGGATTCCCTTAATTTGCAGGGATTTCATCTCACTTTCTGTTTTGGCTATGGGACAGAAAGTGAAGGGAAATCTCCTTGAAGGGACAAAGATAGTAAAAAAAAACTGACAAAGGACTGCATCCAAAATGTAAAAAAATAAATTTTTGCCTTTACGTCTACTTTAACACTAGTGTCTAAACACAGGCACTATACAATACACATACAAATTAAATTAATAAAGTGTTACACTGAGTGTGAACAAATATATGAAAACAAATAAATATGATTAATAAATACACAATAAAGTGCTCAAAATCCACATGTGGGATCTATCACGAACAGTCCTTGAATAGACCCTACAGTGCTCAAAATCCACATAAGTGAAAACAATCACAGACAGTCCTTATAAGCGAAAGACAGTCCCCTGGATCTTGCAACCAATTGTGGAAATTCTTAATTTCATCAAAAACCACCAATGTGAATAACTACCACCGTATGAACAAATCAGAGGCTTACCAGATCCTCAGACCCCTTAATTATAGGGGATCAAATGAAGCTCAATATAAAAATAATTCCGTCTGGACTTACGGACTATATTTGGGGCCCAATATTCAGTTCGAATACCTTTAAGCCGTTCCAATATAAGGGATCAAGTTTGGTCCATGCAAAAATAAAAGAGGTACCTCTCATGGTGCAGTAAAACAAACTGCTTTATTAAAACAGGTAAGGTTGCTCTTACAAAAATGCTGAAAATACAGGCATCAATCAATCCACATGGGTATACCAAAATGGTGGACAACACGATGACATCAGAAGGGAGGCTCCGCCCAATGCGTTTCGTCATGACCAGACGTCTTCCGGGCCTGTACAATACATGTACTTACATTTCTTTTGTTAAAGAGGATCCTCTTCCACATCCCTACTCTATAAACATTTAAGTCTTATTAGGGGGAAATAAACAGTCATAGTTACCATTATCCTTGTGACTTTTTCATAATGATACCTATTTATGTCCTGCCTCTGTGCTGCCTGGGTCTTCGTTCCCATGCCACCATTTTTAAAATGCCTGATACTATGCATGTGCGAGATTAAAGGGATTCTAAAGGTTCATTTTTTGGGGGGCAAATAGCAAACATGTTTATACTTACCTGCTGTGTGCAGTGGTTTTTCACAGAGTAACCTGGATCCTCCTCTTCCCCGGCCGGCTCTCCTGGCCCCTCCCTCCTGTCGGGTGCCCACACAGCAAGCAGCTTGCTATGCGGGCACCCACTGCTCTGTGTGTCCCTTCACATATGGAGCTGTGGCTTGGCCCCGCCCCCTCTCTCCTCATGTGCTGACTGGCTGTGGTTGACAGTAGTTGGAGCCAATGGCACCTGCTTGCTGTCTCAGCCAATGAGGAGGCAGAGACCCGGGACATCTGAGGCTGTCGTGCACATGGCTGGATCTCGATGGGGCTCAGGTAAGTATTGAGGGGGCTGGGGGCCCTGCTGTACAAAGAAGGTTTTTTACCTTCATGAATAGAATGCTTGAAGGTAAAAAAACTTTGAGCCATTACAACCACTTTAAGCACATGAAATCATGCACTTCATCTTGCGCATAGGCAGGTGCAAGCAATCTTCCAACCTGTATATGGCATTGCACCATTATCAGACGTGGAGAGATGTTGAGGGAAAGGAATTAGTGCAGGAAAAGGTTCTTGATGAGAAGGGATACACCAGGGAGAACACATTCAGTGGTGGGGTACTACCTGGTGTCTAGAATAGGAGTGTTAGGTCTCCTCTTGCAGAAGAAACAGTGCAGTCTTAGTACAACATATACCTCCTCTCCTCCAGCAGAAGCCATCTTCCGGTAACACAAATCACAAGCCAGATAACATCAGGATAGTAAAAATTCTTGATTGCCTATTCTACTGCTCAAATAACTGTTTATGTTTGGTACTGACAACATGTACAGATTCATATAATAAATTCCGTGCAATAGAGACTGTGTGATTACTCCCTGTTTGGCTACTTTGTCTGAGGCCCCGCTTACACGAGCATGCGCTGTATGACACAGGCATCTGTTGTGGCAAAAAAAAATACTTTTTACTGAGATCTTGCGAGACTACATAACAGTATGAATGAAAAAACTGATATTTTTGGTAAGAAAAACCCATATTCCAGTAGTTCTTCTAAGACGAGGTGCACAAAAGCGATTTTTGCTACTGCAATCATGCTACTAAAATTACCCGTGGTAACTTGTCATTATTAGTTAGTGATGACTACACATGCGATTGCATGTGGTGGCAATCAGTTGCACAAATTTGAATGAATTGTGCTAATAATGATTGATGACTACTACTTGCTACACTCTACTGTCCCTACAAGTAGCAATCATTCACAAATTACTAGAGATTAAAGGAGAAGTTCACCTTTGGGAACATTTTACATGTTCCACCCATTTGTAGGGTGGAACATGTAACATGGTCCCATAGCCTCAGCCACTGACACTCCCCCCTCCCCCCCTCTGACACAGAGTACGGGGAGGAGCCTCCCCGTATTATCTATCAAATTTGAAAACAGTGCGGCTGTGCGTGGCTCCGCCCACATGTCCGCATCATTCATTCATGGACTTCCCTGGATGCATGAACTGCACGTCCTGGCAGCCTTAGCAGCTGTGGGCTTGTAGTTTTCAATGAACTACCATGGTGCTGTAGTACACTGTGGCAGTTCATTGAAGCTTCCTCTCAGAATATCTGTTTGTTCGTACATCCCGTATGGCAAGCAGATATTCTGAGAGGTGTGCAGGAGACCTGCTTATCATCAGCAATCTACTGATCACTGGTGCAATGCTTTTCAGGTTCCTGTACACAAAAATAATAAATGCACATTTTTTTTACCTGCAAAAAAATTAGCATTTATTATTTTTGTCCAAAAGGTTAACTTAACTTTTAATATTGGGGCAACATGAGTGGTAATCCTTGTAGCAAAAATCACCTGTGTGCATGTACCATACAAGAGTTATGCAGGCCATAGACAGGTCATTTATCGGCCAAATTTTGGTCCGACCGAAAAATTGGCCGATATTCACACCGTTAGTGGGGCAATGTCGTCGGCCGATTTTTGCGGTTCTTTTTGTTTCTTTTTATCAGTCATGCTGGAAAATCTATGAAAAACAGCCGTTTTTCGTAAGCATTGGTGGCAGCATCAGTGGCAGCAACGACCGATTTTTTGTTTATCGGCCGACAATTTGGCCGATAAATGTCCCGTCTATGGCCTGCATTATGTAGGCAATCTCTTCTCCCTGCTAGCAGGCCTTGAGTTTTGCCCCTTGGTATAAGCAGTGATCTAAATTTTAGATAATCACTTATGTGATCTAGTTTCTCTTCTGCTAAACTATTATTACCTGAAATAAAGGTTTATTTTGCTAGAGGATGCCTGAAATAAATGGAAAACATTCTTTGGGATCCAGAGTTCACACTGCCCACATAACTTTATTATCTCTTTGGGTGTGCTGCCTGGTATGGAATAGCAAAGATCTAATCTTTATTCATCTATGTTTGTTTAGTATGATATTGAAAGGCCATGAACTACCAAAGAAGTTGGACGAGGAATGAAATAATCAGAAATATGGGGAAGACCTTTGGAACATAACACCGTCAGAATATGTACAGGAACATTTAGTATGAAGAAAACTCTTCTTATCATCCCAACTCATCTGGGCTGAAAATAAAGCCTCTCCCCAAACATGATTCAGACTTTCTTCCAATATTATGAAAGATCTGATGTATGAACGTTCTCCAGATGGCTTCAGAGCACAGCCTTTTTTTTCTGGTAATGTTTATTACAGGTACATATATATATATAGTGCCGTCAATTTACACAGTGCTTTACATATATTGTACATTCATATCAGCCCCTGCCCTCAAGCAGCATACAATCTAAGGTCCCTAATCCACATCCATACATATACACACTAGGGCCAATTTATACAGGAGCCAATTAACCTACCAGCATACCTTTGGAGTGTTGGAGGATGTACCCGGAGGAAACCCATGCAGGCATAGGGAGAGCATGCAAACTCCAGGCATATAGTGCCGTGGTTGGGATTTGAACCAATGACTGTAGTTCCGCTAGGTGGAAGTGCTAAGCACTTAGCCACTGTGCTGTCCCATATGTGGCTATTTTAGGTAGATTACACAATATGCAGCCAGTTTAAACATTGTTATCAGTATCTGGATATAGGACAGGTCAAGTAATACTGTGTGCTAGTGTACAGCTAAAGACCACAGTGTCAGTGGCAGATACATTAAAGCAGTACTCCAGGCAAAAGACTTCTTTACATGTCCTTGTTGTTGATTTCCTACCTTCACTGAATATGTCATCCATCTTCTGGTTCACTCAGTAGTTGCTCTGAAATAGCCTATTTATTTTCATATCAAACCATTAATTCTCATTGGTTTCCTGTTTGTAAGACCAGTGGCTGCTATGCCTCCTATTCCCCCAGCCACTGTTCTTGGCACATCCCTTCTGTAGTTCTTCCTCCAGGAAGCAGTGATATAATTCAGCCCCACTTGCAGTGGTGGGCAGACCGAGACTCTCAGACCCATTCAACATATACAGGCCTAGTGTACTCACCCATATTTACTACAAATCCCTGTGTTGGATGGGAGCTGCAGTTTCCCTCTACTGCAGAGAGAGAGGAGAGGATATGAAATAATCCCTGCTGTTACACCTCCTCCTTGGCAGAAGAGATGCTGATATATTTTTTCTAATTACAGAGATGAGCTCATGAAAATGGTAAAGATTTTCAGAATGTTATTAACTGTTTAGTGTTTTGTGTAGGGGGGGGGGGAAGAATGGAAGCACCAGTACAGTGCTAGGTCAATGGTTCCACAGACAGTCCTGGGAAGTTACAAAAACGTCTTGTAGATACTCTTTAGAAGTCTCTCCTACAATAGTACATAAAATGGTAGAACTTACAACAGATTCATGTCTTCATATCTGTAGGGTATATATGAAAATGTCACTACTCAGCCACTCATTTTTAAAGTCCCACAACAACCCCCCCCCAAACTGTAAAAGTAGCAGACAGGGTTGTTCACATACCTCAGTTGTGATGTTTTGCTTTACTGTATGCCCATGGCAATAAATGTAATTCCTATAGTGACATTACTGCTATGGAACGTGACTCATTTAAGTGAATGGGGAAGCACTGCAAACCAGGGGCGGACTGACCATTAGAGCACTCAGGCACTGCCCGAGGGCCCGAGGTCAGTAGGGGGCCCCATGAAATGCCCCTGGTACCTTTTTTATAGGCTTTTTTGGATGTGCTTTGAGTGTGGGCAAGGACCCAGGGACCCATGATCCCCTATTGTCCGGGGGCCCCATGAGTTGTCAGTCCGCCCCTGCTGCAAACACCCCAGAACCACGTTTGTTGCATACAGCTATGGTATATTGATGCAACAATTACAGGATTAGAACAGAAAGAGGTGTCACACTGCCTCCTCACTGGAGCAGATTGCATTTCAGAGGTGCAGTGGTTTATGCAAATGTATCAAATATAAGCTCTAGAGGAATTTAAAGGCAAATTTTATCACAGAATTGTCTTAAAGACAAAAAAACTACAGATGCAAAACAATCCAAAATTTACTTGTCAGAGACATTTTTTACCTCCATCTTCCTTATCACTTTGTTTTAATAAATTTGTTGCAAGAATAATGCCATACAATAGATAGATGTGTTGCAAATAAAAACTACTTGAATTTGTTACATGTGTTGGTATTATAAATTATAATTTTGTGGGGTTTCCTATAACTTGCAGCAAGACTTCCAACTATATATACACCACTAGAAAGAGGGCGCAAACAATTTATTAAATCACCCCCAGTGATGTTCTAGAGTCCTGTGATCTTTTAGTACTGAGCTCACAGATTTAAATTCTACCAGGGACAGTATCTATAGGAAGTTTTTATTTTCTTTGTGTAAATTTTATCTGTTTGCTCCATTTTCCTCCTACAATCAATGGTTCTTTGGTATTTATAAAGTACTTTGTTAAATTTCACAGGTTAATAAATGTTGTAAATAAAAATGCAGAGACCCCTTCTCATGTACCAATATCACCAATCAGTTTATATTAGTATTATTAAACAATTACTAGAATATTTGTAATTGGGGCTATATACCACTGTCATTTGACTGTACAGTCCACCAATTAGAAGCCTTCAGAGAAGAAGAGGAAATGTAAGAGTTGTATTGAGTTTCAGATAGTCTTTTGACATACCTTAGCAGTCTCCCTTAGTATTTCCCTAAAATTCTGATGCTAGAGTTGCCTACAAAGGGTCTAGAGTTGATCAAATAAGAGTCAAAGCAAAGCAATATAATTTTCAAAATGTTGTATTTAGTGCATTTCCCATTCATTCAATTACCTTAGAGGCTGATTGCAGGAGGTGTATTTAAGGAATGGCCAGACCTGCAGTCAGTGCCTTGGTGTATGTTTCCCATGATCCCCTGTACCTGCATCCTGTCTGCTTCCTCCCTGATCCTGACTCTGAACGAACTCCGCCTGTCCTGACCTCGGCTATTCCTGACCACTCTTCCGCTCGCTCCTGGTACCCTGTTTGCCTATTTGCTACCGACCCGGCCTGCCCAACTACGTTTGATTTGTATATATGGTTATCTGTTGGAGTTTGGGTTGTTTGCACTGTGTTATGTTTACCTTGCACTGCGTTTGTGTTGTTTAGTCTTAATAAATTGTCTTATTTACACTATACCTGAAGCCTGCGTTTCCCTGTGTCAGTCCACACACACCTCTGGTCATATCCGGAGCCCTGACAATTTCATTACCAATGCAGCTACTAGCATCATGGTATACAGGTACCAATGCACACTTTATTCAATGACAGACAGGCTTCCCCTCAGATCCCAGCCTGTCACACCCTTCTAAAATGTTTCACCCACATTAGGCTTAATCGTAGAGGTCACCAGCATCATGGCTAAGATTTTCTATACATTAGTAGATACAGTAACCACGTCCCGTCCTTAGGACGTACCCCTATTTCCTCAGATGGGAAGGGAGATATCTCAGTTATCGCTGCAGCTGCAGCATTGATTGAGGAATCATTTTTTTAGGCCCAGCAATTTCCTTCAAATTAAAAGCAATCCAAGCAGCTTTAAAGCAGCTGGATCACTTTTACAGGCAGCAGAAGAGGCCTCCATTACCAGACTTTCCTGTTCCACTGGGGAGCCCAGTAATGACGGGACCAGCCGCATCCAATGCCCAAGACAGAGTTAAAGGAAATTACTTTCTTTCTACCTCTCTGTGATGTCAGAAACTGGAAGAGGAGGATTTTGTCACATTCTGATTCAGATTGTAGTACACAAGTGTCAGGGCAGGGGCCGAGGAACGGACAGGCAGGCCTAACAATGTAACGCACTGGCTGACGACAACCACTACCCACAGACCGAAGTCCCTCAGGGCGCGGAGTCTAAGTCCCAGGCTGCCCTTCACCAGGGCCCCTGATGGTGGGGATGGACTTGACGCAGCCAGGAACCAGGTCGCGGCCCCCGAGACACCTCAGCTGCGGTAATGGCCGCCGCCAATGGCGTGTAGCTGGTGGAAGAGACAAAAGAGTAGTCAGACAAGCCGGGTCAACAACAACAGGACAAAACAGTACAGGACAGCAGACGAGAATCACAGGTCACGAGCCGGGTTCAGCAACAGAGGGTCAGATCAAGGGAGAATACAAAGAATAGTCAAGTCACAAGCCGAATCAGATACCAGGAGAGTCACGAGAGTCAGAACAGCGTAATAGCAACACAAAGACACAAGACACAAGTGCAAAGAGCATGTGCGGGCCACAGGCTTATATGTCATCAGCCACACCCCTCTGGGGGATGGACCACAGAGACCTGAAGGCATAAAAGGATTCCCATCATGCACAGCAGAATCCAAGATGGACGCCAGCACATGGAGTAACATAACCTCAGGGAAAAGGTAGGACCTTGACAACAAGCCATTACACACTTTTGAAAGCATCTGATCAAAAGGATCTCAGCTTGATCAAATGCTTTGGAGGCCAGAGGAGAGGTCTGGGGTCTAATAGACCCCAGATCTCTCAGTAAAGAGTACCTGTCCCTGCCCATGCTATCACAAGGGATGTTGTTCATCCCTTGTAATAGCAATAAAGTTGATGCAAAAAATAAAGGTACAGTTGATCCAATTAAATAAAATAAATCATACATTTCTCAAATGGCAATTTTTTTGTGGGCAGTAGAGGCTCTATCTCTGAAAGTTGTTGCCCTATGTTTTAGTCTTTGACGAAGATGAAAGGGCGTCCACAAAAAAATAATGATAGATTAGACTAACACTTCAGCAGTGTATTTAGTTTATAAATCTTTTAGGCCAGTTGTGCTTCAACCCAAAACTGGTTGTACAGTAGTTAGCTAGTTAATACTTTTTTTTTGTTTGATAAATATTCCAGATCTCCCTACAGTAATAATGATACACATTTGGACACAATTAAGCAATTTATTCAAACTCTAGCAAAGCAGAGTTTTTTTTCCTGTAGCAAACAATCTAATGTCTTGTTTTATTTTTCCAAAGGTGTCAAATAAAAAGCCGTTCCTTGCCTTGGGCAAGTGTCCCATTTTTTGTTTTGGTCAGGCTTTTAGAAATTTGTCCCTGTGATTGCTTTTCCTGTGATGACCTCAGTTTTCTATGAATGGTGGCCAGAATTCTCACCTGTGTTTTACCTTGACAGGCTGATTTCAGTGAATGGCTGTTATTATTTCCTGCACAGGGAGGAGTGTGACAACAGGCTACATGTAAATAGCTTTGTGCTTTGAGAGAAAGAAAGAACATGTTTTCTTTATCACTATGAGACTGATGGCTCATAAAAATACCATTACCAAACACTGATATCTTTCTGCAGTACAGATTCAATGTAGGTGATTGGAGGCAAATAGTGTTCCCAGAATCAGGTCTAATTTTTACATAATAGTGACCGCAGGCAGATAAGCATAATCTTGGATGCAAGGGACACCAACATTCTCAAATTCTGGAGCAGGGGCGGACTGACAACTCATGGGGCCCCCAGGCAATAGGGGATCATGGGGCCCCTGTGTCCTTGCCCAAACTCAAAAAAGCCTATGAAAAAGGTAACAGGGGCATCTCATGGGGCCCCCTACTGACCCTGGGCCCTCGGGCAGTGCCCGAGTTTCCAAATGGTGAGTCCGCCCCTGCTCTGGAGGGTCAATAATGAAAGGATTGTAGCATTCCCTACATCTTGATATGAAATGCTTGAGTATTGCTTTGATGCCTTGGGAGGAGAACCATATCCCTGCCCTATGGTGGAGTTACTCACTGGGGAGTATCCCACCTAGGTATGATAGATTTCCCTCCAGGAAGGTTGGAACACCTAGCAGACCTACAACAGGATGATGTCACTTATATTTATTCCATAAAAATCAATTATTCCATCTCCTTGCTGTGCCCTGCATTTTATAGAATAAAGATATTTGCATCGAGAGCTTGGCGAGCAGTTGACCTGACATTTGTTTAGTCCATATGTCTCACTGAATATCTGAATGTGCACCCAAGGAATCTTTTGTGACTTCACATTGAATATCTGAATGTGCACCCAAGGAATCTTTTGTGACTTCACCTCCACAACATCTCCAAGATACAGCTGTTCCTAACCTCGGAAACCACTAAGCAACTTATTCACTCCCTGGTTATATCTCGCCTTGACTATTGTAACTCCCTCCTCATTGGCCTACCTAATCGCAGGCTATCATGAATGCTGCTGCCAGACTCATCCACCTTACTAACCGTTCTGTATCTGCCACCCCTCTCTGCCAATCCATTCACTGGCTTCCCATTGCCCAACGGATAAAATTCAAAACATTAACAATAACATATAAAGCCATTTATAACTCTGCCCCAAATTACGTCAAGGATCTTGTCTCCAAATACCACCCAAACCGTACTCTCCGCTCCTTGCAGGACCTCCTACTCTCTAGCTCCCTTGTCTCCTCCTCCCATACTCATCTCCAGGGCTCCTCCAGAGCTTCCCCCATCCTCTGGAACTCTACCCCAATTTATTAGACTATCGCCTACTCTGCTCACTTTTAGGCGATCTCTGAAAACCTATCTCTTCAGGGAAGCCTATCCTGCCCTCAGCTAATAATGGAATCTTCTACTCTTCCAACCAGTCCATCCCCCACAGTTACTACCTTTTGTACCACTAGCCCCTCCCTCCTAGATTGTAAGCTCCAAGGAGCAGGGCCCTCCTATCCTTCTTGTATTGAACTGTATTGTTGCTGTATTGTCTCCTGTTATATTGTAAAGCGCTGAGCAAACTGTTGGTGCTATATAAATCCTGTATAATAATAATAATTTGTGGTCAAGAGTGGACCAGCTTTTACTAGTAACATTCACTGGAAAACCCAGCACTCCAGCAGGAGATGTTAGTACTCAGGTAAGGTGGAGATCCCAAGGGATCCAATGCCTCCTGATAGGGACAGATCTGCCTGGCCTTGCTGGAAAGGCAGAAGTTCCAAGGTGTTAATGCTGAGTGTGGAGACCCAGAGGTGTTTAGGACCCCACTGTGTATGATGGCACATGGTCACAGTACCAAATAGTTTTTACTGCTGTGTGCACCTTGGACTAAACTAGCCATTGTATTTCACTTTGGCACCTTATTTTTCTCTTCACTGTTTCTGCAATGTAACTTTGTATGTGTCTTCTTTTTCCTGTGAACACTCAACCATTTTAGGCTCACATGTAAACAGCTTCTAAAAGCTCATGATAACATTCAATATTCTCTACCACTCCTATGGGATTTTATACTGCAGAGGAAAATGTGTTTTTATTCACTTCAGTTATTTCTATAGTGCCTACAATTTACACAGCATTTTGCATACTGTACATTCACATCAGACACTGACTGTAAGGGGCTTACAATTTAAAGTCCCTACCTTGCATGTATACATACTAGGGCCAATCTTCGACAGAAGACAATTAACCTACCAACGTGTCTTTGGAGTGTGGGAGGAAATCGATGTACCAGAAATTCTAACCACTGAGCCACAGTAGTGCCATGTCAATTTTTTTTTATTGCCCCTACTTTTATTTGCTGTAAAAAAACTGCTAACAAGCACTGTTATGTTACTAGGTCTTTAAAACTGCCTATGTAGTTTAACCCTTAAGGTGATATTAAACCCTAAGGTTTTCACTTTCAGCAGCTGATTTAATCACTTACTGAGTATGTAGCTTCTTTATCTTTTAATTCTTGCGTATGCTCCTGTTTAAGCTGGTGCCATGATCACTGCCCCAGGTTTTTACTGTTTTGAGGTGGCTTCTTTTTCTTACAACTTCCTATGGATCCACCCTTGCATTCAGGGACTAGACTTATGTCTCCCTACACTGTGTACATCAATAGAAACACATAGAACCATAACCTAGGGTGGCAAAGTACTCTCTCCTCCTCCTCACTCCTCCAAGCGAAAATCTGGTCTGGGCAAAAAAAAATTCAATGTGTCCCCTCCAGCTTTTGAAGATAATTATTCCCTTTTTCTAGGGGATAATTTAACATAGAGGATTACCTATCTTTACCCACTTTCCATTTATGTCTGATTCTCCTATCTCCTCTCCCTGAATATTGGTTGGCCCTCTACATAAAGTGCAATGCAGGCAGGGCCAGTGCTAGATGATGCCACCAGCACCAATATTAAAGACAAAATCAGTGTCACGGCCGGACTGTATCTGTGGCTGGCAGTGGCAGGGTGATAGCTGCAGTGAGTGGAGAATGATGGATCCACACTCTGACAGATCCCAGGCTGGAATTCCCCAGGCATTGGGGAGAGATAAAACGCTGTGATAGCAGGCAGCTGATCTGAGTGATCCCACACAGTGACAGATCTGACAGAACACACCACCACCAACACTGACACAGATCAGCAGACACTAGAAGAGCAGGCTGTGGGATTGTGATGATGTCAGCACTCACTGACACATTGCACATGTAATGGATGGTTGGCTGGGTCACACTCACACAGACACAAGACATCAGAGTCTGACATTTCCGTCTTCTGCAGGAGCAGCTCCGCCTCCACTGATGAATGTGAAGATAAGGGCTGGAACTCCACAGTAATCAGCAGCCACCAGCCAGTTTGCAGTAAGGGACTGAGTCTGAGAGAAATACTGGAAGGAACGGCAGCTCAGCTGCTACACTGGCCCCAGACACCCAGCATCTTCCTCTGTCCCTTCTTCCTCCCCTCTGCCACCCCTTCTCTCAGCTGAAGGATCAATCATGACGTGGTGGTGTCCCACACAGAGAGAGCGCAGGCACCCCTAGGTGGCAGTGTGCCCTAGGCAGCCACCTAGTTTGCCTAGTGGAAGCAACGGCCCTGAACGCAGGACCAGCTGTGATCAGTGGTCCTGCACTGGTCCTGCATTGGTCCTGCATTGTACATGATGATATTGGCTTGAGGGGTGGAGATATGACCAGTCAGAGACCAGCAAGTCTTTGAGGGACTGTATGTCACAAGCATAACCAGTGGGGAGGAAGATTGCCCAACTGGAGTATAAACAAACATTATATTCTAAATCTGCCTGACGGTGGAGATTCATTTTTTAACCAGCCTGGATTACATATTTAATCTGAAAGCAATATATAAAAATGTTTAATGCAATACTAACATTTAATTTACTAACAATCAATTTTAATTTAATTTAGACTAAGAAAACTACCAGAGAGGGAACAAGAAGTATCACAAAATATGTTAACAGTACTGAATACAGTTTAATGACAATGAAATATTTATGACTACTGCTTTACGTAACCCAGCCTGAAGTTAAGGGTACAGAGATTATATCTCTTCTTGTACATAAGTGTAAATGTTTAATAGGTATGAGTTCATTTTTGGAACCTTCACTACTTTTCCTTCTGTGTATACAGCCAAGAGGCATACAAAAGTTTCAATACTGCTAAAGGATAACATGAAAATAGATAAAATCACATTTGCATATATATAGAGAGAACAGATGGGAGAGATAAAGCACTTAAATGTCTCAGGATTTGTACCTGGAAGTCAGCTAAAGCTCTATATAGTTAAGGATGAAAAATGATACTCAAAGATACATTAGGAAGAAAATGGATTCACAATAGACATCCTACATTTGTGATTTAGTAGCTATCATAAATATAAGCCGTGCTGCGGCTGAATAGTTAGCACTTGCATACAGGGCCAGAGCTAGACTATTGTGCGCCTTAGACAAGACCAGCTATTTGCGTCCTCTCTTTAAAAATAACAATTTAAAAATAACAATTTTTAAAAACAGCAGAAAATATTAAAACAGAACATGAAACTGCTACATTTGTTTTAATTTGCAAAAATATGTGCCATAAGATGCCAGCAGCACCAATATTAAGACAAAGTCAGTGTCACGGACAGACTATCTGTGGCTGGCAGTGGCAGGGTGACAGTTGCAGTGAGTGGAGGAGGATGAATCCACATTCTGACAAATCCCAGGCTGGAATTCCCCAGGAAATGGGGGGAGATACAATGCTGCGACAGCAGGTAGCCCGGCCCACACACACACAGAGAACACCTGAACTGAGCAATCGCACACAGAGAGATCCGACACAACACACCACCACCAACACTGACACAGATCAGCAGGCACTAGAAGAGCAGGCTGTGGAATTGTGAAGATATCATCACTCACTGACACATTGCACATGTGATGGATGGCCGGCTGGGTCACACTCACACAGACAAGAGACATCAGAGTCAGACATTACCTTCCTCTGCAGGCCCAGCTCTGCCTCTGCTGAAGAATGGGAAGAGAAGGGTTGGAACTACACAGTGATCAGCAGCCACCAGCCGGCTTGCAGTAAGGGACTGAGTCTGAGAGAAACACTGGAAGGAGCCGCAGCTCAGCTGCTACACTGCCCCAGATACCCGGCATCTTCCTCTGTCCTTTCTTTCTCCCCTCAGCTGGAAGAACATTTAGTGCCCATTGACATATATGCGGATTGGATGCGGTTTGAATTTCATCCAATCCACATGACATGTGAAATACCATTGTTTCCAATGGTGTCTGTTCACAAATGTCCGTTGCACGGCCGGTGCAGATTCAGTGTGGATTCAGTGCGGTTTTAAAAAGTGTCATGTCCGGATTCTGAGCAGTGGCTTCAGGTTCAGGTGCGGATTACAGGCTATTAACTTCTATGGGAACCGTTCCTTAACCACATATGTGTGAACAGGATAAAGTCCTGAGCTAATCCTGTCCTGAACCTGACGTGAACAATTACTGTGTCAATTATCTATGAAACCTAAGCTTCAATCCGCACCGCATATGTGTGAATCAGCTCTCGTGATGTGGCAGTATCCCACACAGAGAGTACCGGCCTGTGCTGGCTAGTTTTCCTAGTGGAAGCACCGGCCCTGCTTTCATACTTCATGTAGAATGCTGGCTCAGTGTCAGGGTCCATGGCAGAATTTCTGGAAGATCTGGCATTTCTGTCAGTACCCTGCATGGCCACAGAAGTACGCATCAGCCTCCGTTTGGTGCCAGACGACCTTTATAAGGAGGCTCATCACTTCCTCAAGTTGCTGGATGATCTCTAGCTCCCCGTACCTTGTTCCTGGTTCCTCTTTCCTGTTTCCTGTGACCTGCGACTTCCTGATATTGACTCGGCTTGCTCTTGGACCTGTCTACTCTACTTAACCTCTGATCTGACCTCGGCTTGGCTAAAGGATACTCTCTCTCTCTCGCTCCTCTGTGTATGACCTCAGCTTGGCTAAAGGATACTTTCTCTCTCGCTCCTCTGCGTATGACCTCAGCTTGGCTAAAGGATACTTTCTCTCTCGCTCCTCTGTGTATGACCTCAGCTTGGCTAAAGGATACTCTCTCTACCGCTCCTCTGTGTATGGCCTAGGCTATCCCATCTGACTACGTCTGCTCTGATTCCCACCTGGTACCTGACCTTGGCTTGAACTGGCTATCCAGTAATCCTCTATTCCCGGAAGGGGTTGCATACCTCGCACAGGTGCCATCTGTCTGCAGACCTCATCTCCGTGCATCAGTTGTGCTCCTGGGTGGACCACCAACAAGCACTCCTACAGGCGACCTGTGTCACTTTGGGCCTTACTCCCGCTGTCCCACTCTCAGGGGAGTCTGGAACTTAGCCGCAAGGGAAGCCCTCTCTCCATTGGCCTCCATCACCAGGTACCTGATACTCAGTAATAAACATGAGTATTTAGCACTGACTTGAGCAGTATGGTGACTTACTAACTAACATTTACATAATATAACCAACACTAGTGCATAGTGTTGATAAGCAGAAGTGTATCTCAGTAGCTAGCAGGAACATTCACATCAAGATGGCTCAGCAGTTAGTAATCATAAAAGCATCATGGTGGTCTGCTAGTTAGCACTTACCAAGAATTTTTCAAACTAACATAAATACAAATAGTTCAATTCTGACATTTTTTTTAATAAAAAGTAAATATTTTCCCTAAATTAGGTAACTTGATAATTGTAATCAAAAGGAATCATTATTGATTAGATGATAATTAAGACTCCATTCAAACCTATGCAAACACATTTGCGCATGCACATCATGGGTAAGGCAGCCTATTCATTTCAATAGGCTGTCCTACCCACAAGAAACACAGGGAAAGAAGTCCCCAACCCTTTTCTGAAATCATACTGCACTGAGTTGCGTGGTGCTCTTACAACATGCGGTTAGCGAGCTTGAAATTCCTCCACGTTTGATGATGCATGGGGGTGCCATTAAGAAATGCAGTGCATTTCTCTGCAGGTCGGGAACATGCGCTGGTTGGGAACATGTGCAATTCTGCAAACATTCCTCACCCACAAAGATATGAACCTAGCCTAAAACAGAACTAAAGTCCGCAATACTTACCTCTGCTTCAACAGTCCAACAACGAGGTCTCTCTTCTCCCTGGCTTTTTCCCAGTGCCATTTTTCCTCCATATTAATTGGACAGTGCGGGATGACGTCATTCCAACACATGCACAGGAGTACAGTCATCCCAGCATACAGATACTGTCCTGGAATGTTAACTTAGCTGCCCTTGTGCAGTTCAGTGTACATTTTACAGAAGACTATAGGCAGGCAGGTAGATTTACTTTATTGTATGTCTCTTCTGCAAAAAAGAGCCTGTTAGTTCACAGTTTTCTTTTATTTCAGACCTTAGTGTAACATTATAATGAGCAGTATCAGACTCTGGTGTGTATCACATGTTAAGGAATTTGGAGTACCAATGATTGGGATATAAGAGGACACATCTTTTATTTCTGATCACCTGAGTTCCTTTATAGAAAGACCAGACCCCCCAGTGAGCATAACTTCTTAAAGTAATTATAAACCCTAAAACAATGACATGTTATTTGTAAAAGCATTGCATATAATAAACAACGGCCATTTAAAAAAATGAAAATACATATTTTCACTATTTCTATTCTTTGTCCCATCTCAGTACTCTAATCTTTTGCAGTGATTTCCTGTGTACAAGGATGTATTCCAGCAATGGCTCCATGGCATTTTCCTGTTTCCTCCCACACTCCAAAGAAATGCTAATAGGTTCATTGGCTCCTGTCTAAAATGGCCCTAGTATATGTGTGCATGTATGTAAGTTAGTGGTCTTAGAATATTCTTAATCCTTTGTGGGCAGGCACTAATGTGAATGTACCAGGGGCGAACTGACCATTTGGAAACTCAGGCACTGCCCGAGGGCCCGGAGTCAGTAGGGGGCACCATGAGATGCCCCTGGTACCTTTTTCATAGGCTTTTTTGAGTTTGGACAAGGACACAGGGGCCCCATGATCCCCTATTGCCCGGGGGCCCCATGAGTTGTCAGTCCGCCCCTGGAATGTACAATATATAAAGAGCTGGATACATTGTCTGTGCTATATACACTCATGTACACCTTGCTAGTACTGAGTTGGACACCTTTTTGCCTTTAGAAATGCCTTAATTCTTCGTGGCATAGATTCAACAAGATGTTGGAAGCATTCCTCAGAGATTTCAGTCCTTATCAACATGAGTTACTGTTGACATTCCATCATCCCGAACCAGTCTGCCCATTCTTCTCTGACCTCTGACATCAACAAGGCATTTTCATCCACACAACTGCAGCTCACTAGATATTTTCTCTTTTTCATACCATTCTCTGTAAACCCTAGAGATGGTTGTGCGGGCAAATCCCAGTAAATCAGCAGTTTTTTAAATACTCAGACCAGACCGTCTGGTACCAACAACCATGCCACATTCAAAGCCACTTAAATCCCCTTTCTTCCCCATTCTGGTGCTCGGTTTGAACTTCAGCAAGTCGTCTTCACCACATCTACATGCCTAAATGCAATTATACAGGTGTACCAAATAAAGTGGCCAGTGAGTGTAAATGCCTGTAATAAGTTAAAATGTATGTATAACCAAGGTATCTCCAAACTATGGCCTGCTACAAGATAAACTTTTCACTAATTCAGAACATGAATGCAGACAGGGTCCTCAAACTTTTCTCTGATTGTATACTTATTTTGGGTCTATTGCACAGGAAGCTATCATTTTCAGAAGGTGGTCATCCATAGCAGGCTTCATATTTCTCTTAGGAAAGTTTTAATTCAAGGGTCGTGGCATGGGATTAGGACAATAGTACGAGCAATGACTCAGAATGGACTGAAGCTAGCGCTGAAGGAGATACAGTGTGCCCGATGGAGGAAGAGAAGTCAGGTAGCACTATAAGGGATGAACACCAACAATGAGTATCAAAATGGGCACGAAAACGATTTCTTTCCCTTTGGGATCTCAAGCCATCTATTTCTGCCACTGGTGTCATGTTCTGCCCAATGTTTGTTTGGTATTGACCTGTGGGTAATGGATATATAATTTCATATGCTTATCTGAACACCATGACAAATGGCATTTCATATTCTGGGTAAATTGAGTTCTCTAACAATCTGGCTGATCACAGAAAAGCATTAATGTGTCAATAGCAGGCTGTCCACGGAGGACATAACAAAGTAAGGCAATTACCCCTGCCCTGCCGAGTCTATGTATGGGCAGTGATGCAGGAAGAGCATTGACAATACAAGAAATCAATGTACTCTTCATACAGTGCTGTCCGGTGTTAATCGATACACAGTTACAAGAAGAGACTGGACCTGATCATTGCTCAGTTATTTGGTCCTTTTTCTTTAGGCAGTAGTCACAATTAATAAAATTCTACTGTGTAGACATCTGCAAAGGGAATAACTGCTATATCACCATTGATTATTTCATTATTGGACATTCAGTCTGGTACCTTAGCATGAAGGTAGTAGTGGCAGCAATATAAATCTAATGAGACAGTGCTGTCAGCACGTTGCTGGTTTATATAATAGTGACTGTGAGAGCTGGAAAGATCCGACCTTTTCTTCTATCCATAAGAACACCACATGCAATTAGGAGCTACTGACTAGAAGCTCTGTGAAAATTTCCATCCCGAATTAGAAGCTTTTGTGTTTAACGCAGGGCACAGAAATGCTTCTTCTTTTGCAAATTGTTTTTACTCATTTAGGACAACTAAACTTTTAAGAGACCCTGTCACCAGATCTCAATTCCTAATTTAAATGCTATTTTAATTAAGTAAAAAATGCATACCACTTTTTGTTTAACTAGCTGCCAAAAGCCTTGAAAAGTTAAAAAGGATGTGATACTTCAGGAAGTGTCAGATCCTACTAACCCCCCAAAGCCATTATATCACTGCTTCTTGCAAACAGTGATGCTGTAGGTGTGATCTGCTTGCTGATAGTGTGAGCACCAGCCCAGTCTGCTACATACACCAACATGTAGTGTCTTAACCACTTGAGCTCTAGAGGATTTACCCCCCTTAATGACCAGGCCTCTTTTTGCTACTCGGTGCTGCACTAATTCAACTGATAATTGCGCAGTCAAGCAATGCTGTACCCAAACGAAATTGACGTCCTTTTTTTCACACAAATAGAGCTTTCTTTCGGTGTAATTTGATCACCTGTGTGATTTTTATTTTTTACGCTATAAACAAAAAAAGGCCAACAATTTTGAAGAAAAACAATATTTTTTACTTTCAGCTATAAAAAATATATAGTAAACTCAAAGTTGGTTATAAATTTAGGCCAAAATGTATTCTGCTACATGTTTTTGGTAAAAAAAATCCCAATAAGTGTATATTGATTGCTTTGTGTGGAAGTTATAGCGTCTACAAACTATGGTATAAATACTGCAATTTACGCCATTTTCTGCTATACAGCGCTGCGCTAGTTTAACGGACAATTGCGCGGTCATGCAATATGGTACATAAATGAAATTTACATCCTTTGTTTCCCCACAAATTGAGCTTTCTTTTGGTGGTATTTGATCGCCTGTGCGGTTTTTATTTTTTGCGCTATAAAAAAAAAAGGCTGACAATTTTGAGGAAAAAAAAACAATATTTTGGACTTTTTGCTATAAAACATTTCCAGTAAAAAAAAATGCAAAAATCAAATTTAGTCATAAATTTCTGCCAAAATGCATTCTGCGACATGTCTTTGCTAACAAAAAAACCCAATACGTGTAAATTAATTGGTTTACGTGAAAGTTATAGCGTTTACAAATGGCGGGAAAGATACTGGGATTTTTAGTTTTTTTTTTATACTAATAATGGCGACGATCAGCAAATTATGGCGGCGATCAGGGACTTATGGCAGTGACCAGCGACTTATGGCGGGACTGCGGGACTGCGGCGGACATTCTGACATTGGGGGGTACTGACTTGGGGTCACTGACATCCCCAAAAACACTAATACAGTGATTAGTGCAAAAAAAAAAACCACTGACACTGTACTAATGGCAATGGGGAGGAAGGGGTTAACTTTATTTTGCAGGGAAGGGTTATAGGAGTGAGGGGAGTGTTTTACTAGGGGGTGGGGTGTGTACTGGGTGGGATAAGGCTGATCGAGAAAGAGAAACTGTTCTTTCTCGATCAGCTCATCCTCGAGCTGACAGGGAAGTGACAGACAGCACAGCTACTGCAGCTGTGCTCTCTGTCACTGTTTGCCGCTAAGGAGCGGCTGTGACCCGGCGACTGACATCTGCGGCGGTGATCCGCGGGACAGATAGGGCGGTGGCGCGCCTCACGCGCGCCCCCTATTTGTTTGCAAAACACACATTTTACAACGTGGTTTTGCCTGCGAGTGCCGCCCTGCCACCGTATATGTACAGTGGCTGGGCGGCATGTAGTTAAAGTGGAGTTCCACTCACCCTGTAAAAAAAGAACTGTAGCTGCTGTTTTATAAAAGCAGCTGCTTTTAGAAAACAGCCACTCACCTGTCCCACAATCCTGTTTTGCCCCCACCGCAGCCCATTTCACTGGCTGTCCTGTATTCCAGGCGCCGGCATCTTCAGTGTGGGCACCCGGCTGTGGCAGCTTGCGGCTTTACAGCCGGGTGCCCACTGCACATGCACGAGTAGTGCTGCTCTTCCTGAATGGCCCTGTCATCTTCTGGGACCTGTCACATGTCCCACAAGACTTCGGGGAGGGGGGGTAGGAGGGCAACCTCCACTTCTGATCGCCTAGGCGATCGGAGCGGAAGTGGGAGCGGGTACCTGTCAAATTCCCCCCCCCGCTCCCCAAAGGTGCCAATCCTTAATAGGGAGCGGGGGACCAATCTTTAAAGCGGATCTTCCCCTTTTGGGTGGAACTCCGCTTTAAAGAACCTTGCATTAAGGTGGCCCTCTTATTTGAATCAGCTGCCCAACACATCATAACCGTCCAAAAAATCAGGTATGCAGTATTTTCAGCAGTGCAGCATACTACAATGCACAATAGTATTCCGGAGAGGTGCATAACCATGTGCATGTTGTTATGAAACCATAGAAAGAAATCTAATAAACTCCTCCAACCACACTAAAAGAGCGGATAGACAAATCCCCTGTGTCAGGCTATTGTATTCTGATAGCTAGTGCCGTTTTCTGTTTGGGACAGGAAGTAAAGGTAAAGCCTTGTACACACGATGAGAACACTGGATGAATGATCATCCTTTTTTTTTTGCCTGCTAGTCTCATATTAAAAATTAATAGGGTATTAAAGTTACAAAATTTCCCGTACGACAGAATACAACTTCGGATTTAATATAATGCATTGTATTGTATTGTAATGTATTTTTTAATTTCCGAGCACGCACGGCCTTGGTCACTCGATTTATTTTACGGACGAATACTGTGCTGATTAAACGAAACTCATTAATTCTGGTATCGTACGAGAAAAATTTTCATGCTTGTCCCTTCGTATAATTTCACATGAACTGATCGGACCTCGAAAGATGTGCACTAGCAATCAGATTATCAGACGATCGCTCCGAAAGCCGTATTTTTTGTCTGATTTTCTCATCGTGTGTACTAGGCATAAATCCTCTCAATTGGACACAGAAAAAAAAATAGTTTTTAATCATTCCATGCTCTTTCCAAAACTTTAGATATAAGTTTTATCTTTAAATACATTTGAAATGAAAGCGTAACTACTAGAAACATTCACAGCTATGTATGTAAAGGTACCCCTACTTGCACAGAAATAGATTATATTATGGAACTATTATACACAGTCTGTGGTGTAGATGCCACCAAAGTTCTACTGGGTCTGGGTCAGGTACAAATGATGAACTTTCTATATAAAGTATCATGTAAGATGCTGTGTAACAAAACAACACAATACCAAAATGGATGCTGATAATATATAAATGCAAAGGAAGTTTATTGTGGATATTTTTGGCACCTGAATGATAATCCAACAAATGTTCCAGTGATGATCACCGCCCACTTAATTGCTTCTTGCATTGAAGCTTGTAACCTCAATCCTAAACAAATACAATTATTTATTAACAGTACTACAAGCAGGATATGACTCTTTACAATAAAATGTTACTTTTTACTTTGTTACCTATATTTGTAATCCAGAGTGTTGTTGATGTGGTTAGTTTTGCTATGTGGACAATCCAGTTTTAATGTTTATATTGCTTGACGCAGAAATAAAAAACAAGAATAAAGGATAAACTCTCACGCCTGTCAATAATTACAGTGATATATTGTTTTGTTTTTTTTCAGTTTAATCTGATCTCATCTTTTTTCACATGTGTTCTAATTGGGGTGATCAGGGTAACACCAATTTGGATTCCTCCCTCTTCGGCCTTCTTTTCCATGATATTCCCAACTCTATTATGGATTCCAATGTTTTTTCAAGGTCCAGTATTGTCCCCAATATCTTCAGTGTCTGCCTCAATTATCTCACCAAGGTGTACAATTTTTTTCAAAGGCACTGGGTTCTTAAGGTGCAGGGGTTGTGTTAGTGTTAGGTTTTTGGGTTCAGTTACTTACAAGGTGATTTGGGGGTCTCTTGCCATAATGTCCAAGTACATTGTATGAACACAATAGGATGCACATATGCAGACTGGGAACAGAACCCGACCAGGATGATTTTTTGGGTTTTTTTGCGAAGATTCGGAGCCACACAGTGAAGAGTTTGAGAATGGACCTCAACACTTTATGGACACAGGCGCGAAAAAACCTATTTCAGATGTATATGGCATTTCTTGCCTCTGAACGTAGCTCTATGACAGCCAATGTGTCCATGTACTTTATTGCATTTAGATCCATATTCTGGACCAGTATTAAAAGACTACAAACTCCCCTTTAGAGAGGACTGTATTGGCCCAATTTACATTGTGTACATGAACTTTTGTGTTAATGTTTACACACATACAGTGCAAATGTATTTTATTAGGGCACAAGTGTGTGTCCAGTGTGCCCCTGTGCCTTTAAGAGGGGGTAGGCCCCCTCCAGGCATATCTGCCCTCAAGCTATCCATTATTATCTACACTATATTGCCAAAGGTATTGGGATGCCTGCCTTTACACTCACATGAACTTTAATGGCATCCCAGTCTTAGTCCGTAGGGTTCAATATTGAGTTGACCCACCCTTTCCAGCTATAACAGCTTCAACTCTTATGAGAAGACTGTCCACAAGGTTTAGGAGTGTGTCTATGGGAATGTTTGACCATTCTTCCACAAGCGCATTTATGAGGTCAGGCACTGATGTCGGATGAGAAGGCCTGGCTTGCAGTCTCCACTCTAATTCATCCCAAAGAAGTTCTATCATGTTGAGGTCAGGACTCTGTGCAGGCCAGTCAAGTTCCTCCCCTCGAAACTCACTCATCCATGTCTTTATGGATCTTGCTTTGTGCACTGGTCTGCAGTCATGTTGGAATAGGAAGGGACCATCCCCAAACTGTTCCCACAAAGTTGGGAGCTTGAAATTGTCCAGAATGTCTTGGTATGCTGATGTCTTAAGAGTTCCCTTTCACTGGAACTATGGGGCCAAGCCCAACCCCTGAAAAACAACCATACACCATAATCCCCCTCCACCAAACTTTACACTTGGTACAATGTATTCAGACAAGTACTATTCTCTTGGAAACGCCAACCCCAGACACGTCCATCGGATTGCCAGACAGAGAAGTGTGATTCATCACTCCAGAGAACACATTTCCACTGCTCTAGAGTCCAGTGGCGGCGTGCTTTACACCACTACATCTAACGCTTTGCATTGCACTTGGTGATGTGAAGCTTGGATGCAGCTTCTCAGCCATGGAAATCCATTCCATGAAACTCTCTATACACTGTTGTGCTAAACTGAAGGCCACACAAAGTTTGGAGGTCTTTAGCCATTGACTCTGCAGACAGTTGGCGACTTCTGCGCACTGTGCGCTTCAGCATGCACTGGACCCTGCTCTGTCATTTTATGTGGCCTGATAAGTTGAGCTGGAAATTTTTCTTTGTTGTTGTTTGACATGCCCCGTTTTTCCGTGTGCTCCTTGCTGTAAAGGCCAGTTATAGGTTGAGCAGTTGTCAATTGTTTGTACCTAGGGTACAAGAGTTGCCTCTTGGTGACTTTCTTGAGAAGCTGCTTCTTCCCAGCAGTAGAGAAAACTGGGTGGGCTCCTTGAGAACCCGTCTGCATCCTGGGAACAAAGGATGCGAGCCACTAGTTAAGAGCGTTTCGTTTCATTACTAATCGAATTTCAGGTGAAATGTTTATTATTCGAATCTCCGCATCATAATAGTATTTAATTTCAATGAATCCAAAATAAATTATAAAGAAAACAACAAATTCATTCTTATCATTTGTTTCATTAGTTTGCGACTTCAGAGGGTTTTGCAAGTTCAATAATATGTGTCACACTCTGTATTGTTATAACTAGTCAAAGCCAAAGTTGGAAAACATCAAAGTGGCAAGCAAGTTGCATCGAAGTCGCATCAAAGTTGCAAGCAAGCCACAGGCAAGTTGCAAGCAACTGCATAACAAATGAAACCAAATAACTTCTGAAAACACAAATTGATTTGGAACAATCAATATATAGAAAATTAATCAGAATATACAAAAAGAATTCAGAAAACAAATCATTCTAGCATAATAAATTTGATGAAACAAAATGACTGACTTAACGAATGAATCCGAAGCTAAGCAAAACAAATTTTTTTATTGTGCACATCTCTACAAGCCACCTAGGACCCTAATGACTAATCTCTTTACTGTAACTGACAATTGTGCGGTCATGCAACGCATATGAAATTTATGTCCTTCTTTTCCCACAAATAGAGATTTCTTTTGCTGCTATTTGATCATCTGTACTTTTTTTATTTGTTTGCACTATAAACAAAAAAAAGACTGACAATTTAGAAAAAACAATATTTCTGACTTTTTGCTATAAAACATATCTAGTAAAAAAATTTGAAAAAATCAAATTTCGTCATATATTTAGGCCAAAATGTATTCTGCGACATGTCTTTGCTAAAAAAAAAAACCCAATACGTGTAAATTAATTTGTTTAGCATTTCCAAATGGTGGTATATATACTGGAATTTTTTATTTTTTTTTTATACTAGCAGTGATTGGCGACTTATAGCGGGACTGCGGCGGGCATTCTGACACTGGGGTGGAAATGACTGTTACCGACATCCCCAATGACAATAATACAGTGATCAGTGCTAATAAAAAGCACTGACACTGTACTAATAACACTGGGCAGGAAGGTCTAACATCTGGGGTGATCAAAAAGGTTAACTTTTACTGTGTGTGTGCTTTACTAGGGAGTACTGTGTGTTTTACTGTGTGTGTGCTTTACTAGGGAGACATGCTGTTTTGTATGCAGAGCAATACAAAGCAGCATGCTGGTGCTGACAGGGGAGAGATCAGTATTGTTTACATACAGACCTCTACCCCCCCCCCCCCCGTCCCCCCCGTCAGTGATACTGGGTGATCACCAGGCGCCACGGGGAATCCACGGCTGGGACCCGGTGATTGACAGCTGTAGCTGCCAATGGCGACGCAGGTAGGGCATGTTCCCGTTCCCTACCCGGAAATACAAAATATGCATGATTTTATGCAGCCCTGTAGCAGTATTAGTGCTATAGGGTGGCAGGGAAGCGGTTAATAAGTGATTGAACAGTACTGACTGGCATATTATCATTTTGTTATCATTATGATTTAAAAAGGCCAAACAACTATGCGATCATACGTGGCTTCATATGATCATTATCCTTAAACAAAAGACAGGTTTTTTTGGCATGATCAGTCATATTTTCAATATAAATGCCAAAATGTCAATTTCTGCCAGGGTATGCAAACTTTTGAGCACAACTGTAAGGCCTCATGCACACTGGATGTTATAAAAACGCCAGTAGCGTTAACTGTAGAATGCTGCAAAAAAACATGATTTTTTTGCCTTTTTTTGTGTTGTTGCATTAGCTTTTTTCAGCGGTTTTTAGTGTTTTAGCGAAGTTATATTCCCACAAAATCTTCAGACTCAGAAACGCTCATAAATGCCAGATAGCTGGGTTTTTTTGTTTTTATCTGCGTTTTTCAGCCTATGGCTCCATGTACACGAGACGTTTGGAAAACACTTCTGAACGATGGAAACTGACTGCTGGAAAACGTAGGTTAAAAAACGTCTGTTTAGCAGCGTTTGCATACCGCGTTTATGAGCGTTTTCGTTTAGATGCGTTTTTTAAAGATAACCTCAGAAGACCTTCCAAAATGCCCAGAATGCACTGGGCATCTGACTACATCCACACAACCAGCAATGTTTCACAAATAATGTGCGTTTGCATTTAGAAACGTTTTTTAAAAGATAACCCCAGGAGACCTTCCCAAATGCCCAGAATGCACTGAAAAACAGTAAAAAATTAACAATTTCAGACATTTTGAGAAAAATAGAGAGCAGAAGCAGAGAGAGCAGTATTTGCTGAGATTAGCTGTCTTTTTTTGTAGTGTTTGGATGTGTTCCAGCTCATTTCTGTGCAGAAATTATTGCAGCAGTGTCTAACATATTTTCTTTCATGCAAAACCTCAAAGTATGGTGTACCAGGTCCATTTGAGTACCGGGAAATCGTTTTGCATGCATTTTTCATGATGAAAAAAAGCTCTGGACAGGATCTGGAAATGGAAGAGTTAAAAAAGTTCCGAACGCAAATGCTTATAAACGCGGTTAGCCATGTTTAGCTGCATTTACAAGCGTTTGGCTTTTGAAACGCTGATAATATCTACTCCTGAATGCAAGTTTGGTGCGTTAAAAAAAACGACTGTAAACTCAACTGCCTGTAAACGACGATGTGTACATGGACACATAGGAAAACAATAGGGAGAGTTCAGGGGCTGCTGAAAAAAAACACAGTAAAGCTCCTGAACGTGAGTTTATCAGCTGCAGTGTACATGGAGCCTTTATCAGCGTTAGAGCATTTTTATGCTGCCAGAAAGATCCTGCATAAAGTCACCTGCCCATGTGAATGTGAGTATATCTGCAACTAGAAAAGCTACAATTTCTGGGGAAATTGTGTGAAGTCATCCAAAATAAAACTCTATGTGTACCCAAAGAAAAGTAAAAACTTTTATACTAATAAATTGTGTGAAGTGTTCTTGCCTCCACGATTAGTCTACAACTGGAGTGGGCGGAGTAACTGGGTGGAGTGGCTTGTCAAGCTGCTGCCTGCTCACACACCTGGGTTCCTATGGCAACTCACTCTACAGCAGTGTTTCTCAACTCCAGTCCTCATGGACCCCCAACAGGTCATGTTTTCAGGATTTCCATTATTTTGCACAGGTGATTTGATCAGTTTCACTGCCTTAGTAATTACCACAGCTGTTTCATCTGAGGGAAATCCTGAAAACATGACCTGTTGGGGGTCCATGAGGACTGGAGTTGAAAAACACTGCTCTACAGCAAGGGCAGAGAAGAGCGGTTAAAAACAAACTGCTCCAACTTGCTCACTTTACTGGCGGTTGCCATCTTCAAACGGTTGTAGTTTAAAAATTATAAATCCTACACCAAAGAGCTTTATATTGTGAGAATCACAAGACCCAGACCTACATTTTAATGCATAGTATGTCTCTGAAATATTACAAATGAAGGCACAGTCGCAGTTTAGAAATTGCCCTTCAAATTTGAGGTGGCTAGAGTGGAGTTTCAATGAATGTCAATGGGCGGCGTGAGTTGCAAACAAAAGGTCATATTGTGAAAACTATCAGGAATATGGCTTAGCCGTGGACATTGTTAGTGGCAGCAGGGATAGCTGAATGTTTTGATATAAGATTTGTGTAGGTGGGCTTAAAAATTAGGGAGTGATGGCAGTTTACAAATCATGTCCTGATTTTTCAGCTCACACTCTAGTTTTGAACATTCCGCCATTCATTCCTATGGGACCAATTTCACCTCAAAAACGCCGATATTTCGTGAACCATTCAGCGAAACGTTCCACAAATTAATAGCACACCAATCGAGAACAATCCGCACGTTTCAGTATATTACTGTCTATGTAGTGTAAAAACTGTGGGAGGAGTTAGGGTGGTAAATTTGGCTATAATAATAGGAATATATATGTGAGATAACAGTAAGTGGTCTTGCCATGCAGGAACACCTAATTACAAGCTTTTTGGTTTTAGGATAGATCACAGTACAGATACTGTCTCCAAATGTCCATTAGCAGCTGACACAATTACCTTGTTTGCTGTGTGTTCAGTATGTTAAAAGCTAACTGTTAATTCCTTTGCGTCACACCTTTGCACTGTGACCTGCCAAATGCTGTGCAGTGTGAGAGTTGTGAGTAATCTCAATCAGACATTGAACCCAAACAAGAATTCCTGTGCAGGAGGTGACGGGAGCCTCCTACATAGCACAATGACACAAAAAGGAGGAAAAGCAAACTGAACACCTAGTAATACATTACCGGTTACTATGGAAACGTCAGTTGCACACGTACTGATACAAATGGTTGGGAGCTTTTGCAGTAAACAGCAATGAGATCCTGGAGTGAGAACAATACATGGCACTGTATTCTATTAATGTGTGCCATAAAGCAGGGAAGGGGCCAAATTAGTTCTGCCTAAGGAAGAACAAGAGTAACATTTATCCCAGCAAGTACCCATTGAAGCAAGGAGAAAATATGAAAGACGGTGTTAAGTAAAATGTGTTGAATTGTTATTATTATTATTACTGTTTATATGGCGTGAATCTCAGCATCATTTCTTCCCATAGTAAGGGTGTTTTCACACCGATCTGTTTTTGCTGATCAGTGTGAAAGTTGCCTTAGGGACAGTCTATGTAAACTCAATGGCTAAGATCTCAGCTTTCAAATGTTAAGACATACTGTATGTGCAGGGCTGGTTTCATTGCGTTTTTTCAAAGTCTGGTGCGGTTTTCGCTCACCGGTTCAGGTGCACATTTTTAAAGTGTATCACACTTGAAATCGCACCTAAACTGAACTGAAAATCGTACCGGACTCTTTTTAAAAATGCGCTCCTGACGCCCCAAACACATATATGAATCCGCTCCATTGAAAGCTGGTTTGGTTCACAATGGTTCAAAACACATCCAATTTGCAAATATGTGAACCCGGGTTAAAGTAGTTCTAAAAGAAATATATTTTTACCTCAATGCATTCCCTGCATTAAAGGAAAAAATGTCTAAGTAAGTGTATCACCCACTCACCTTGCTGTATACAATGTACTTACCTGGGTCCTATATCAATGCAGCGCTGTGCCTGTCAGCTGCCAGCGCTGATCTCTTTCTCTCTCTCTTCACACAGGCACAGAGCCAGCAGCAGGAGCCAATGAGTCAATCAAATCCTGTGAAGAGGAAGTGGGGGGCAGGGCCAAGTCAGGCTGTGTGTGTGTCTATTGATGCACACAGCCCAGCTTTGAGGTTTCTTCAGGGGTGCCTTGGCAAAATGTCTAAAAATTGCCCAAAACTTATATACAAGCCAGCGGGTGAACAAGCCTGCCTTCTAGTTACACAAAGCCACAGGATTTCATTGTGCACCATTATGACCTTCTAGCCGCCGGCATCCTGGCAACCAATGACATCATCAGTTGATAAGGAGGATGTCAGCTACCTGCACAGCATCCTAGTTTGCCCCTCCCCTGCCCCCTCTCCATCAGTGCTGGGGTCACAATTAGCTCATTGATGGATAAAAACTGAAGGAGAAGAGAAACAATGGAACACTAGTCAGTACCAGTGTGAAAAAGTGTATTTGCTTTGAAAGAATAAGACTCTAGTGCTGGGTGTCCTACATGTTTGGGTGTTGCTGTGGTATATAAAACCATTATAATAGTTTTTCACATTTTAGAATGGGGTGCCTTTTTAAGATGATGGACAGTCTTGAGGCACCCCATTTTACAATGGGGTACTTCAAGACTATCCATAATTTTCAAGGGTGCCTCGGGACTGTCCATAATTTTAAAGGGTGCCTTGACTGAAAAAAGGTTGAGAAACACTGACCTATACATTTTATTTTTACTGTACCAGCATATTATGTTCATCTAAGTGTTCCATAAAATTGCAGACACTGTTTAGTACACATACTGTATATTTTTGTATATTGTATATTTTTTTTGTATTAGTATGTTGTGATCTTGGGTTGGAATCAGACTAAGGGCCCCAGGACTGAAAACTGAAGTCCAACCACTTTGTCATGATACAGGTATGCCATTCCTTCAGAGTGCAAGCGCTGGTCACTAGAATATCTCCTAAGCAGTGCATGTTTAGGAGATATTCATTTTACCTACAAGCTTTATTATAAGCTTGGTGATAATTAGCAGCGCATTATATATATGTATCACAGTAATTCCTTCTGGTGATCTCTATGTGCAATCATATTTACACAAATACAAAGTGCCATAAATCATATGTTACATAAAAATAACAATTAAAAATAAAATTAAAAATTATACTTAAAAATCAAAAAACAAACAAATTAAATATAATGGTGCCAAAAAACCATAAAATATAAGTCCAATGTGATTAATAATAAGTTCCAATAACAAAGTCCAAAATATCTTCCTCAATGTGAATCCTCTGTGACTCTCCAGTGCAGAGATAAATAAATAAATAAACCACGTGCTGTGTCTTTCATACACCCCCACTTAGGTGTGCACTCACCAGAACATAGCCTTTAATTTATTTATTTCAGGTACTTATATAGCGCTGTCAATTTACGCAGCGCTTTACACATATATATATTGAACATTCACATCAGTCCCTAACCCTCAGGGGTTTACAATCTAAGGTCCCTAACTCACATTCATACATACACATACTAGGGCCAATTTAGACAGGATCCAATTAACCCCCCAGCATGTCTTTGGAGTGTGGGAGGAAACCGGAGCACCCGGAGGAAACCGAAGCAAGCACAGGGAGAACATGCAAACTCCATGCAGGAGGCACCATGGTCGGGAATCAAACCCATGATCCATTTACTGCAAGGTAGACATGCTAACCACTAAGCCACTGTGCCGCCCATTTATGAGCCTTATTGCATCAATTCCAGAAATCAGGATCATCAGAACACAGCCTTTTTTCCACTTTTCCACCAATATTAAGGGTGGTATCTTTTGGAATAGTTTGACATAGTATTTAAAGTGGCAGCTGATTGGATATAATATTGAATATTTAAAACCATCAATTGGCGCGATTTAGTGATTGACATACCTTTTGGAATCACTCTATAAAATAATTTATTATAAGCTTGCCTATAGGTAAAAGTATAAAAAAATGAGTTTAGTACCACTTAAAAAAATGTATAACTATCCAAATCAAAGCTTAAATTGACCAAAACCTCGTTGCAGTTTTGGGACAGTTATGGGATCCAGGTTGGCCGATTTAATACAATGTATTAGCAAGTTGTGATCCCTGGTTAGATTCAGACTAAGGGCCCCAGCACTGAATACTGAAGGACAACTACTTTGTCATGATATCATCCTGGAGTAGTTTACATTCCTTGTAAAACCTCCCTCTGACCAGACATTGGCCTGAGGGAGATATCATAAAGTCACACGAAGAAAATAATTAAGAAGATGATCAACTCTTAAATAAAATAGTGTCCTGTAACTGTATCCCTGTGCTCTACATTTCACTGAGTTGTGTGCTGGATCTCCCATAGTTTAGGATGTCAGCGGTGCAGCAGGTTGGGTTACCGGTGTCATTGTTTGACAGAGGTTAATCTATTATCCTTAGAAGAAGGGCGTAACATGCTAACCACACTGCCCATAAATTCTGACAAGTCCAATCCCCGGCAACTGCCAAGAGCAAACAATGCAATCTTCAGTCTGAAAACCCTTCACAAGAGCGTCACTTGTTCCATGTGAAGGGGACAAGTGAAATAATTCTTGTTTACAATTACTAGGCCACATCCAAGTATGGCAACCATATATCCAGATCCTTTATGAAGGTGCAAAACTGGCCCACATACCAGAATATTCTCGTTTTTAAAACTGACCACACTGACAGATCACACTGGGTTTCCAAGATGTCCACTTCCACTCTACTGTTAATGTCAGCGACCGCCTATTACTGTCTATGAAATAATAATAGTGAATTCATTTTCAATGTGATAGAAGACAAGATGAGAAATTGTAATCTGACTAATTACTGTGACTTAGGTCTTGTAATCATGCACAGGCCAACTGTATCACATGACAGTGTCTGTCTGTGTATGACCTTCTCAAAATGCACCGGCCAACATGATTTAAATTCAAATGTCTAGCTGTGCCTGTACATACTGCAGTGTTACCCCCAAAAGAGCCGCTGATTGATGATGATATAAACAAAGCACAGTCACTGAGCACTTCCTGATAGCAGCAGCACAGATAGCAAGTATAACTAGAGTTCTCCCTCACTAAGGCCGGCCATACATGGGTCGAAATTCGACCGATTTTTCATCCGAAAATCGGACCTAAGAATAATTGGCCGATTTTCGCTCTGTTAGTGGCTAATTTTCGTGGTTCCTCCCCTTTTCGATGATCGGGCATGTTGGAATATTAATGAAAAACGACCAATTTTCGACTCAATGATAGTCAAATCGTACGATCGTTTTTTCTGAAAAGAATATATGCATGAGCCATGACCTGGAAGGAATAGAAGTGTCGCCCGTTATATGGGGAGAACTTTATGACTTGGTCGGCCAATTTTCGAAATCATTGATGGCACCATCGGATTACCAAGCGAACAACGTTTTCGATTTTCAGACGAAAAACAGTTCGGAATTCGAACCATGTATGGCCTGCATAATGCAAAGGCTGAAGATACACACAGAGCACAGTTCTGGCACACTGACACAAAGAGCAGTCTAGAATGTCTTTTTTGTATTTTATTGCTGAATGACCATGGAGAAGGTGCAGGGTGGTATGACATATTCCAGAATCGCTGACAGTAACAGGAGGACACACTTCTCTATGTTAACATATTTTTGGTTTAGAACCACTGCCAGTGAATGACAACAGAGAAAGGGAAAATCTTGGAGGAGAAAAGAAAGCAAAGAGAAAGGATAAGGAAGAGCACTGCAGAAGTTCAGTCTAGGGGCCCCTGGACTTTTGGGCCTCATGCACATTGGACGTTATAAAAACGTTAGCAGCGTTAGCTGTAGAATGCTGCAATATAAACATGAGTTATTTTGTGTTTTTTAGCTTTTTTGTATTAGCTTTTTTCAGCGTTTTTTTGTGTTTTTCAGCGTCTGCCTTTTTTATCAGTTTTACTCTCACAAAATCTTCAGGCTCAAAAATGCTCATAAACGTCGGATAGTCACATTTTTTATCGTTTTTCAGCTTTTATTGCCGTTTTTCAACTTTTCTCAGCATTAGAGCTTTACAGCTAAAAAAACTCCTCTTGAAACCCACTAGTCCTGTTTTTTTTCCAGCCAAAAAATGTCCCAGCCAGAAAACGTTGATTTCAGTCTATGTATGCATGGACACATAGGATAACATGCTGGGGGGTTTACTAGCTGTAGAAAAAAATATCAAAAGCCAAAAACAGCCGCTGTAAAAACGTCAAGTGTGCAACTCACCTTTTGAACACAGCTGCAATTTGACTGCCTGCTAAGGAAACCTGTACATGTACATGTTGGGAGCCATTACTGACTTCTAACTAAAAATGGTAGTTGCCTGCCTGTCTCTGACTTACATACTGTACTTGATGAATTACTAACAGAAGGAAGCATGCAGCAAGTGAAGTCAGAGTGAAGGCAGACCACATGATCTGCATACTTGTTCAGGGTCTATGACTCACAAAGTTTTGAAGCCCTTGGATAAAAATAACAGCCAGGCGATCAGCATTTTCAGAAGTAGAGGACAGCAATGGCAGTCTACTTACTTACTCTACATACATATAATTTTTCTATAAGATGTGAGGAGATGTGGCATTTCATGTGTCACTACTCTGTACTAAGTTCCTTCAATTCATCTCACATCCATTCACACCTTCTGTGATTTCCATCTCAAATACACCTGAGCAGACATGGATTACAGATGATAAAGGTAAATACAGGTGCATTGTGATAGCAGAAGAGGGAATGGTTCTTAAAGAAAACTTGTACTGAAAGAAATTTGTAGACTGCCATTACTGAACTCTTCCTGAAAATGCTCGCTGCTTGGCTGTCATGTTGGTTCTTTGGCTTTGAACCTCTGGGAATCACTGCCCAGAAACCAGTATGCAGCAAATAAATGCAGCAAATAAAATGGGAACTCCTTATCTGCTTATGTGTTCTTGGTTGGAAGTATTGAAGCTCCTGGATCAGCATTGACAGCCAGACAACTAACATTTTTAGAAGGAGGTCAGTACTGTAAGCAGGGGCGGACTGACCATTTGGAAACTCAGGCACTGCCCGAGGGCCTGGGGTCAGTAGGGGGCCCCATGAGATGCCCCTGGTACCTTTTTCATAGGCTTTTTTGAGTTTGGACAAGGACACAGGGGCCCCATGATCCCCTATTGCCCGGGGGCCCCATGAGTTGTCAGTCCGCCCCTGACTGGAAGCATAAGTCTATCTGTTGGCATGTTTGCCTAAAGAGGAACCCCAGTCCTTTTTTGTGTAGCTCCACCCCCTCTCCGGCGCTGCAATTATGGCTCATGCATAGATTTGCTGAAGGGTTCTGCCCTGCCTTCAGGTTGCGCATGCACAATGATGGACAAGTATTGGGGACTTAGTAATAGCCCAGTGGCATATCTACAAATGCTCAGAAGCTGTGAGTGGGGGGCACAAATGTCATTCTTGTCTATGTGGAGAGTGCTGCATTAGTTCAGCACAAAAAGTATTTATTATAAAAAAAAGTATATCCAATTGTAAAAGAGAGAAGTTGGAGGAGGCAGGGAAATATTAGAGTTATATTAGGGTGAAGGTTCACTAAAAAAAAAATGTGTGTGTGTATATATGTTATGTTTATATATACTGTACTTGGAGCTTTCAAGTCAAACCGGGACTTTTAATTTTTACAGGTATAAAAAGGGATGCTAGTGTGGCGGTACTACATGTAGTAGTAAGTGGCAAGTGTGTCCTATTACTGATAGGTGGCGCACATGTTGCAGGCCAGTCCAGAGACGGTTAATCAAGATGGCAGTGTTAGTGCATGCATGGAACAGCGTGTGGTGATGAAGTTTTCTTGTGAACGAAGGTGTAAAACCCACGGATATCTACAGAAGACTTCAAGCGCAGTACGGTGATGAGACGCAGTAAGACATTTGAATGGTGTAAACGTTGCAAACATGGCTGTACATCCATCGGTAACGATCCTGGCCGTGTTGTTTCCCACCTCACTGCAGTCATTCCTGTGAACATTCAGCTCGTGGAACACGTGATCCTGGATAACCTGTCATAAAATTGGACCCCTAAAAGAGTTCCTCGGAGGTCAGCATTTCAGCACTGGTGATGAAGTGAAGCAGGCTGTGCTAGGATGGTTCAGGCGTACTGACAAATCTTTCTATGACAAAGCTTTCCAGGCATTAGTCAAGTGCTGGGATAGGTGTATAAACGTAGCAGGGGAGTATGTTGGGAAAAAAATGCAGTTTTTCCACGCCTTGAAATTTGTTCTTTTATTATATAAACTCAAAAGTTTGACTTGAACGCCCTATATACAGAGTATATATATATATAAATATATATATATACAGTGGATATAAAAACTCACACCCCTGTTAAAATACCAGGTTTCTGTGATGTGAAAAAATAAGACAAAGATAAATCATTTCAGAACTTTTTCCACCTTCTAATGTGACCTATAAACTGTACAACTCAACTGAAAGACAAACTAAAATCTTTTAGGGGGGGAAGTAAACATAAAAAACTAAAATAATGTGGTTGCATAAGTCTGCACACCCTCTTATAACTGGGGATGTAGCTGTGTTCAGAATTAAGCAATCACATTCAAAATCATGTTAAATAGGAGTCAGTACACACCTGCCATCATTTAAAGTTCTGAAATTATTTATCTTTGTTTCATTTTCTTACATCACAGAAACCTGACATTTTAACAGTGGTGTGTAGACTTTTTATATCCACTGTATATATATATACACACATTATATATACTTGCTTGTGATGTGCAGTAATCTATACAATCACAATGTTGTCTTACTTATATTTGTGTTTCTTCTATTATGGATATACTGCATGTTTAATAAAGTATTTTGAATATAGTAAAGGTGGATTTATGGTTTGCAGCCAAAGGCACTATTCTTTTGTTTTTGTGACTGGTCTTGTCTTTGTATTGAGGCATTAGCACCCTATAAATTATTTAAACCAGATTGGTAGGCAGTGAGTACATGGCTTGCACAGCAAGTCAATTGCACATAGTTCAAGTTTGAATTGTAAATGGAGCACACGCAGATAGCTAATAGGTCCCTCATCTACAGATGATCACTGGGGTCCTAGCAGGCACCACCCACTACAGGCTGCCAGCAGAAATCTACAGGAGGGGGCGGAGACCAGACCAGCCACCCTGCACAAAGAGAGAGAGCAGCAATGACCGGGCTTTATTATAGGAGGCTCCGACAAAGAGTTTTACAATGGATTACTACACAGACCTGGATGACATACACAAAGCACACCAATGTTCAAAAAAATCAAAAAATCAGTCTTGTATTTAGACAATATTTTCTTGTCCCGGAGTTCAGCTTAGCAGGTTAGGAGGCAGTTTGAAATAATTAGGAAATGGATCACTAACACTTTCTTTTTCTGATTATTTGACAACATTCCATCATTCCTGATGCTTTATAAGCACTTTTTACCTGCATTGTAACTGCTGATTGTAAATGTGATAGGCCTTCAGTAAGACAAGGAAGTTAGGAAACCTTAGACATCTACATGCAGATGCATACATTTTTCTTGAACCCCAAAATACTGTGTTATGCAAATACCACTTTAGTAGTTAAGCTTGCAATACATGACAATGCTTGACAAATGATGTTCAAAAATAGTTTAAAATGTTGTTTGCTTTCAACGTTCGATGTTGGAGTGAATGGACTTTACCGAAAGAATACCACATACGTTTAGAAATTTGCTCATTCAATAAAAAATTGTCATTCTGCTTCTAATGTTCTCATCACTGCTGTTGAAAACTAAAGTTGATTTGACCCCCACTAACGTTTACAAAATTGAACATATAATCTTAAAACAACAACATTTTGAACAGAATTCTACTTGTGTATAACCAGCTTAAAATGCTTGGCCAAACTCCACCACCTTCAACTACTTACAGCTGGTCAATGAGGTCACATTGGAGGACTAATAGTGAGTTTTGGGAAGGGGAAGGCTAGCGCTTGGCTTTTCTCCTTCAAGTCTCAAGATCTACATAATCAAACATGTGAAGATGTGTACAGACATGTGAGGTTCCCTGCTATTCTTTCTTGATGCCAGTTTAAGTATTTACAGTATGTAAACCTGTACTCCTTTTTAAATTTTCCAAAATAAACAATCTGCCTAAGTGTGGATACCACAAGATTCCTATTATTGCCTTTATTAGTCTCTGATTTAGCTTTACATTGTTACTTGATCCTGACGTCCTCATGAGTAAGCTCCATCAACTACCATTCTCTTGTCCAGTTGGAGTGCCCTCACTGGCCTCTGAAACAGTCCTACTGGTCAGGGGAATGCCAGATGGTAGGGTTTACCCTGAAGGTCAGGTTCCAATAAATCAGAACTAAAACAAGGAAGAGCATGCAATAAACTTTCCTTGCCAAAAAAAGTCTTGTGGTGTTTGAGTATAGGTGTTCCCGGGGACAATATAACCTACCTTCGAAAGCATGGTGAAGGCAAGTGGAGGCCTGTTGGGCGTGGCTGGCTCGGTCTCTCAGGAGCATGCACTTAGGCAGATTCTGACATTATTGTTGGACCAGCTCTGTGACTTCAGCTGGCTGAATCTGAGTTACAGGAGTACAGAACTTAGTGCACTCCTGTGATCAGCAGGAAAAGTATAGCCAAAAGAGGTTTGACCATACTTCTCCTTTAAGCTTTACTCCGGCAGAGAATAAAATATTACATTCCTTCCAATAAAAAGCAGAAATTCCAAACAGCATCTTAACAAGGCTCATCCAACAAAGCAAATGTTTTCCAACTCTCAGGGTGACTCAGGTGCTCACGTACCGTAGACTCTATTAAACTTCCTTCCCCAGGTAACTCTAGCTTCCATTTGAAGGGCATTTTTCTCAAAAGGGTACTCACAGAGGGTGACACGGTCCTATTTTACCAGCCCATTTTAATGAAGATCCCTCTCTTTCAAACTCAGGTTAAACTCTCCGGCTTTCACTTCATCCACCTGACAACTAATATGCACTGCTGAGTGGAAAAGGAGACGTTTGAGATCCCACAGAGGATGTTACAAGTGTAGCACCACCCCCTTAAGAGTCGCTAGAAGATTTGGGCCCCCCCTTTAGTCCTGCACAGCCAGGCAACACGCATTTCCACAACAGCTTGTATCCAGAGTCAGAAATCAGTCCTTGAGCTTTGGTTTTGATGTTTTATTGAAAGATTTAAAGTGGGATAGGGTTATGGGTGTATAGGATGCCCAAGGGTACTGTTTGAGAACAACTTTCTGGAACTATTTACAAGCCTTCTCTGCAGCACAATCTCTGTTGGAGAGCTAGCCAGTGTCTCCTTACTATACCACCCCAGACCCTGGATGACCTTCTACTCTTCACCCAGCAATCTGGGGTATCCATAACAGGGGATCTGGTCCCTGCCACTTTTAAAAGATGAAACAGTCACTGGTAGATAGCGAATCTGGTTTTCCACCACAGTATTCCTTGCCCTATCTGCCCAGGGGGTGTAGGTGTACTCAGATCCTCTCCTGTATCCCTTGTGGGTTGGTGGCTGCTACCAGGCCTATCAGCTGGGCCACTCCTTCCCTGCCATACAGGTTGTCCTCTCTCAGGGAGCTGGTGAGCTCCAAGCTTTTCTACTTTCCAGCTCCAGGCCTGCAGTTAGGCCCCATCCCACTGGGCCTCCTCACAGCCTCCTTCCTTCAGCCTCACATCTTCCACCCAAACTCTCCCTCCAACTCTGCTGCAACTGGGCAGGCTCCAACACTTTTAAGGGTGTCCTGCCCCTTGACAACCTCTTGATTGGGGATTGGGGAGCAATCTGAACATGTAGAAAAAAATTCAGGAAAAATAGATTACAGGGCCATTAAGTGGTAAATGTGTATGTATTATTTTGAGGAATGAGGATATTATTTAGTGTCACTTTAACTTAATTTGTAAATATGACCTGTAAATTGTATATTCCAAAATGCATTGAGCGTTTCTTTAAAACCAATGACAAGGAATGACTGTCAATGACCGCCTCTGTAGAATCTGCATGACAAATGCAGCTACTGCTCAACAGAATCAAACTTAGCTGTCAATCATCTGTCAGAGACAAAAGTTCAAAAGTACAAGACTATATGAATGACAGCTCTGATCTGATGTCCAACTGGTTCTACAGCAACTATGGAATTCAGAGGTCATGATAGGGTTCATGTAATGATAACTTGTTGGCCGGCAGTAATATCTATTCTCCTGACCAGGGGAAGACGCACATGGAGGTACATGTAAATAGGCCCTTCCCTTACTGATGACCTGAGCCCTGTTGAAGAGAAAAGCGACCCTGCAAGGAGGCTGAACTGTAGCAGATCTGATGCACAGAATAACACTTGTTAATGGTAATGTAACAGTGAATAATGGTGGGGAATTATCATCAAAGTGATGGGCTGTTTGCTGGCCAAAAATGATTTGTTTACTGTGGCCCTTTGAAAATAGATTTTGTCTAGTCTAGAGGCATAATCATATGTGAAATCATACACAGTGCAGGGCTACAATCTGATTGTACAATATATAATTTAGCAACAACAATGCAGTGCCATGATCCACCTAAATGATCCATTCAATCAGATAATTCAGGCCTTACACTTCTGCTGACAAATCTAAATAGAGATTGGACATTGTATAAGAAGCTTGTTGGTAAAAATCCCAGTTACAATATGCCAGACACCTTAGCAGGCCTCACTGGGCTTTATTATGGCATTGGTGCAGTAGAGGCTTCTTTCTGGCAACTCGACCATGCAGCTCATTTTTGTTCTAAGTATTGTTGTATTGTGCTCCTTGAAACAGCTTGTTGGTATAAGAAACTTGTTGGTAAAAATCCCAGTTACAATATGCCAGACACCTTAGCAGGCCTCAGTGGGCTTTATTATGGCATTGGTGCAGTAGAGGCTTCTTTCTGGCAACTCGACCATGCAGCTCATTTTTGTTCTAAGTATTGTTGTATTGTGCTCCTTGAAACAGCCATACCATCTTTTTCTAGAGCAGCCTGTATTTCTCTTGAGGATACCTGTGGGTTTTTCTTTGTATCCCGAACAAGTCTTCTGTCAGTTGTGGCTGTAATCTTGGTCTATCTGACCATGGCTTGGGATCAAGAGATCCCCAAATTTTCCATTTCTTAACCTCCCTAGCAGTATGATTATGCCAATATTTCTGTGCTCAAAGCGGTACATTTTTTTGCATGGAAATATGTCATTTTTTTATTGTAGGCCTCTAATTTTTAGGAATAACTCACTGAAATCTGTCTGAACAACAGTCTAGTAAACATCCCGGTTATGCTAAAATTTTAAACACGAAATCATAAATTACAATATGATAAATAATCATAAAAAATAATAATATAATAATAATAATACATTTAATTCAATAATATAATCAAACCAAAAACACTGAAATTTTAAATAGAGCGCCAAGTTCGCACATCACTGAGCTTAGTCGCAAAATCGTTTTCAGTGTCTGATGAGGAATTTCCCCACGAATCATTATCACTCAATTCTGCAAGTGGTTCTGATTTACTATCGCTGTTCTCTAGCTGGTCTAAAACCGCTTTTGACCTAAAGGGGCGCTTTTTGGACGCCATGAACTTTTCTCAGTTTCAAGGCAGAAAGAACAGTAAAAATGCAGGCAGGGCACAGGACAAAGCACTAGGGACAAAATGTATGTGAAATGCTTTGATACAGTAATGTTTTACTATGTGATCTTAGTGTATTTAGTGAATGTCACTTTTTAACATACGTCCCGTATGTGCCGACGCTCGCAGGGACAGGAAGAAAGATGCCGGGGACGCTGTAGGGGGGACATCACGGGAGCGCAGGACAAGGTAAGTGCTCGAGGGAATCCCAGAGCAACGCTGCAGGGTAATCCCGAGTGTTGCTCGGGGTTTCCGCTTTTGGTACTGAAAGTTAACCCCGAGTGACACTCGGGAATACCACCAGGGAGGTTAATAAGTGATTGAACAGTACTGCCTGGCATATTCAAGGCTTTGGATATCTTTTTATATCCTTTTCCATTGTTATAAAGTTCCATTACCTTGTTGCAAAGGTCTTTTGACAGTTATTTTCTGCTCCAAATAGCTCAGTATCTATCCTGCTCATTGCATAGGCATGAGAGCCAGCAAACTCATTGACTATTCATACACAGACAGATGTGAGAAATTAACCTCAAATTGACATTTTGAACTTTGTGTGTCACCTTGTGTGTCTGTACCAAGGCCAAACATTCCTGGGTATGTAAACTTTTGATCATGGCCATTTGAGTGATTTCTGTTATCATTATGACTTAAAAAAGAGCTGAACAACTATGTTATAATAAATGGCTATCCTTAAATAAGACAGTTTTTTGGAATGATCAGTCATATTTTCATGATAAATGCCAAAATTTAATTATTTCTGCCAGGCTATGCAAACTTCTGAACAAAAAAAAAAAATAATATATATATGGGCAGCACAGTGGCTAAGTGGTTAGCACTTCCGCCTGGCAGTACTAGGGTTGCCGGTTCAAATCCCAACTACGGCATCTGGAGTTTGCATGTTCTCCCTGTGCCTGTGTGGATTTCCTCCGGGTACTCCGGTTTCCTCCCACACTCCAAAGACATGCTGGTAGGTTAATTGGCTCTTGTCTAAATTGTCCCTAGTATGTGTATGTATGAATGTAAGTTAGGGACCTTAGATTGTACACCCCTTGAGGGTTAGGGACTGATGTGAATGTACAATATATATGTAAAGCGCTGCGAAATTGATGGCGCTATATAAGTACCTGAAATAAATAAATATATATATATACTGTGTATATACAGTATACATGGCCAGGAAATTGTATAATCAGAGTGTACTATGTGTACCTAGGCTAACATATTAATGGCTGGTTTCATTTTAAAAAAAAAAAAATAGCCCTCATTCCAAACTGTTTGCTTTCTCTCTGTGAGGTTTCCAGCACACCAGGGTTGATATGCATGTTCTGAGGATAAGCTCTGCATCCCATTTTCCTGGATTACCATATCACATAAAATGTTTCATAAGCCTGACAGTCACCAACAAAGTATCTGGCAACAGCAGAGGAGATGCAGCCTAAGCAAGGGGTTACTTGGAAAAAAAATGGATGCCTATTTTTGCGTATTTTTATTACGTAGTAGGTGCTGTTATTTCGCTGTATAGTGTTTGTGCCCAGCTCCCATACTGACTTCCTTCATTAATTCACTAGGAAAGTGATGATGAAATTATAGTGTGAGTCAGAGGGAGCTTGTCAGATTGTTAAATACAGCCACTTATCAAAATCCAGGCTATATATTTTTAGCACCTGCCAAGTCGGAGGCTGCATCGTGCCTCATTCACATGCAGAGTATTCCAGACCTCAGTCTTATTTTATATTGAATTATTTTTACTAGTAGAAAACATTATATAGGGCAATGGTCTCAGAGTCCCATAATAACACCTTATACTGTGACACTAGATTTTTCCTATGAGGTTTAAAGCTAATACTTCAGTATTTTGGGGAAAGTTAAAGAGAATGATTGGGCTAAGGCAGGAATCTAAATCTTTAATGTAAAAAGACATATTTACTTATGAAAAGTTCAGATTTCCCCCTCATTTTGCTTATTTTAAATTGTCTGAGATGTATGCATTAGCTGGAATTCAGGGGTCAGATGGCCATTGAAGACTGACAGTTGCTGTGCTGTCAACTCTCAGAACTCACAAACTAGACATTGAGAAGGTGTGTGATCAGGCATGTGGTGACCAGCTACTGCCATACTTGACCTCTAACCCTCAGTAATGGCAGTTTTCCCATCTTCAGGTTCTTTTAACTGCCCCCCCCCCCCCATGGTTCCTTCAAACTGTTAAGATTTCTATAATAAAGTCAAATGAGAACAATATTAAAGTATTCCTAAGGTCAAAATTAAAAGTAAGATTCTCCTCTTTTTTGTCCTAGAGATGCAACATTAAATAATTTTCTATCCAAGATGAGGCGGATCTCCTGGTAGACAGTTGACACCAGAAACATGTATTCTCATTGGAAGATGTCCCCTAACCTTCTGTACCATGATGGTTTGGATTCCCATAATTATCTGTCATGGTTCAGTGGGCACCAAAACAAATATAGTGGAGAGTAAGGCACCATTTGTAAAGACATTTAAATCCCAGCGGCATAAATCTTTCAAATCCTGCGACTTGGACAGCTGTGTGTGGATAACAGTGGCCGCCAATACTGTACAGTGCAATGACAGGCTGTCAGCAGCTGCAGCAGCCAGAAATTACCCGCACTGATCAAGACTGGACAGGCACAAGTGTGAATGGTATATGTGTGCTCCGATCCACTGCTCTACATTATGGCGGTGCACTTTGTTCCTTGTGTATGTGTTGTAGCATTTGATGAGCTCCACTCTTCAGACAAAGCTACAAGGCTGGAACTGTTTGCTCTACAGTAGAAGAGCTTTTTTTTTAAAAGGAAATATAGAAAATAACATTTTCTTTACTAAGTAACAGTTTTGTAATAGTTTATGGCCACAGCTGGCAGATTGGTTACTATATCTTACTATTATTTTACTCCATTTCCGGCCCTCATTGACAGGGTGTGTAAACCAGATGAAGCTGTAAACTTTGTACAGATAAAAACCAGACAGTGAGAAAAACAGAGGTTGCCATTGCTGCCCCCTTCTGAAAAATGCTGGTTACCTGGCTGCCTCCGGTTTCACTACTTTTTCCTACTTTCTCAGTCACTACCCTGGAACAAGCATGCAGATTAGAAGAATGGAGTGAAGGAGAACTGTATACTGTTCCAACCAGGGGCAGACTGACCATTTGGAAACTCGGGCACTGCCCGAGGGCCCGGGGTCAGTGGGGGGCCCCATGAGATGCCCCTGGTACCTTTTTCATAGGCTTTTTTTTGAGTTTGGGCAAGGACACAGGGGCCCCATGATCCCCTATTGCCCGGGGGCCCCATGAGTTGTCAGTCTGTCCCTGGTTCCAAGTCAGCAACTCAGAAAGTACCAATGGCTCTGCATGACATCTGGACAGCTAGCCCAACTAGCCATTTTTGGGGAAGAAGAGGACAGCAAAGACAGCCTCCTTATTCTCTCACTGCTAATCCATTTTTTTAAATAAAGTGCAAGGGTGGGGGAATAATGGAGGGGAGAAGACCAAGGACAAGGAAAGGGCAGTGATGGAGTTGAGCTTTTTATGTTCTTATTATTGTTCTTAATATTGTACAGGATTTATATAGCACCAGCAGTTTGCACAGGATGGGAGAAGCTCTGGAGAAGTCCTGGATGAGAGAACGTGACAGGAAGTTAGAGAGCAGGAGGTTCTGAGAGGAGAGAACAGAACAGTTTGGTTGATATTTTGAGAGAAGATTGGTGATGTAGCTTTGGGCAGAGTTGTGGATGGCTTTGTAAGTTGTATGTATTTTTTATTTTAAGCTGGCAGAGGCTGTGTGCATTCCCCACTCCATCTAAAACCAAAAAAAAATGCTTTGGCTAGATGCACTTTACATTTTGAGACTTTTGGAGGTATCTTATGATACACTCATACCATCGTGTGCCTAGCATAATAAACTGAAATTATAGGACAGGAAGCACTTAACAAATGCAAGTTACATCATGACAGCATAAAATGCTAAAATCATGTTTGTAATTGTTACACGTAGAAGCTCGTCCAATGTAGAAGAGCATAATAACTGCAATGGGGGAGCAAAGCTAGCTCTGGCTGTGGGGTGTTTAACTGTCTCTGGCTTAATCTTCTCTAATGATCTATTAAAATGCAGTCTGTATGACACCAACAGTCCCATTAGTGATGATCCTGGAGAATGAAAGAAATGCCTGGCAGCACCCTATGACATCTGTACCCAGTAATAACATATGAGGGATGGAGGAGGAGGTGCTCTTTAATCCCGTCACTCCGTTTTCCATTCACTGCCAACTTTCATTGAGTGAGTGAGTTGAGAACTCTTGGCTAATGAAAGAGCATGGTATTGTTTTTAAATGTGGATCTAATTAAATCACTAAATACAAATAATGATCACATTCACTTCAATTTCCTTACAATGTGAGATCACCTAATTTGGAGGCCAGTTTCTGACACCTTGGTTGTGTTTATGTCCACCCATTTCACTAGATGATCCCTTTTGGCAGCAAAGCTTGCACAGATCAAAAGTACATTACGATTTTGGGAGCAGAACTTTTTTGTTTTCTTGGTACCCATCTGCTCATCTATGATATAATGATGTCACACTACAATCTGAATGTTCAATCTCATTGGAGGCTCTTTTAGACTTGCAGTTGGTATGGGGTATAATAAAAACGTGGTTGAGCTGCATTTTTACCACCCACACTAAGGCTAAGTTCACATTTTCCAGAAAACAGCGTATGCAGTCAAGGGGCCCCAGTAAATATTAGAAAGGTGCCACCATGCTTCCAGGAGGTTGGGGGGGTCATGCTGCATGATCAATTATTTTATTATTTTATCTATAGGCCATTTGGTCCCCTCAGGAGCTGGTAAAAAAAACTAGTTAGCAACCCCCATGCCTTCACCTGTTGCCAGTGGTTTTCGCATCCTAGCAAAAATGAATAACTTGGGGGTTGCTAACTAGGAGTTCATTAGCCTGGCTTCTGAGGGGACCCCAATGGTCTACAGGTAAAACAATAAAATTAATGATCATGCAGCACCACCTTGACCCCCTGGAGGCATGGTGGCACCTCCAGCGGAAGGGGGTGGGCCAGGATTTCACCACAGGGCTGAGTCCATGGCTAAATTGGGGCACTGGAAAGAACATCTGGTGCCAGTAACTTTTGCCTTATTTTTAAATACTTTTTGCAGAACAGTCTAGGAGGTTAGGGGTCCCCAATACCAAGCAGACCACTTACACTCTTCAGATCTAGATACATATCCAGCTTCACTGTATCAGAACCTTTATGCTGACCCGGTGACATTGTAGTAGCATCCTAGCTGGTTCATACACTTTGCTCTGTTTCCTCAGCGTGTCCTGCAAGTGAGCCAGCAGACCTTTGCGACAACAAGGGTCCTCCTATGGGTCTCCTCCTTGGCATAGCTTCCCCCATCACCAGGCAGAACAGCTTCAGGCCTATCTCCAACATTCAGCACGTCAGGCCATGCACAGGCCATGGGGCCTAATAGCATAGCTCAATTCAGCAGCACCTCCCTGGGTCTCAGCCTTGGGGAAGAGAGAGATCCCCAGGCCTGCCCCAAATATTTATATCCTCTCCCAGAATGCATCAGTGACTTTGAACCGCCTACAGGGTTGGCTGAAGGAAATATGAATATTCATAACTCAACCTTGTTATGAAATCTCATCCTATGGCCAGTGGTACCAGTGACACCTACTGGCAGCAGTAAGGAATCACAACCCAACTGAGCTTAGGGAAAGACCAACTGAAAAACTATACAATCAGTCTGGGGTAACTACCACCCAGCCAAAAATTATATATAGGCAATAGCCCCTGTTTAAAACAGGGTGCTACAATCATTTTACAAAATCTACACAAGTTTTTAATATCTACCTCGGGCCCCTTCACTACATTTTTGGAAAAGGTGAACTTAGTATTTAAGCTGCAAAGGCAGTGGACAGGGGTGTTCACATGTGATTCTTTACTTTGCGCTCATGGCAAAACATTATCACCCAGTCATGTTTGGCGGGCAGTACCGTCACCAAACACAACCTATTCAGGTGAATGTGGAAGGATTACAACCACCTCGCAACCTTCTGATATGCCATATTTGGAGTTAACACGGGTGGGGGGGGAGTCTTATATCACCTCTTCGCCACCTGTCAAATGCTGCCGAAAAAGTGATCTGAATGTGGATCACTTTTCGGAGGCACAGCAATGTTGCAGCACATCTAAAACTAGCCTTTGATCTACCAATGATTATGTAGTGCAAAGGCCTGTTTGACTGGATACAGATTAAATGAATAGGTTTGTGAGTCCTCATGTTCCATAGTTTTAGCTGATAGTATGGTTAGATTGTAGCAAGTATGGAGAGCTTTAGATTTATAGAAACCCAATAAATAGAGATGCCCCATATACACAGCCATTAGAATCTTGCAAATGTCACAATTTAGATGTTGTAGACTATACACAAATACATTTTCCATTAAATACTGGATCACGAGTAATCACTTCTGCAGAGAACTCCCCTATTATATAGGAAGCAATGACAAAAGAAGTCTTTAAACTTTCCTTGGGTGAACATTGTGATTGTCTGGTTATCTGTTGGGACAGGAAGGGTAGCTGGTGATATGTTGAAGCAGCTTAGGCAGTCTTAAAGCTGTTTATAGAGCCCAGGAGAACAGTTGATTTTCATGAGCCATCACTGATCATTATCATCATGACCGTAAGGGGGTTTCCATTGGATGGGGAAATTGGAAACCTCTTCAAATGGATTTGTTCACCATGAAAACAGCAGTTGGACATGCAGCAGTTTATTAATTAGACAACTTTTCTACTGAGTCCAGATTGATTTACCATATATTGCTCAATGTGTTTTGGATGAGGCCATTTTTAATAATTTTCTACAATTGTTATTCCCCCACCAAGATCTGTACGCTGGGGAGGTCTGGCACAGCATATAGACCTGAGATCAACAACTCATTGGATCATCATTGTCATTGTATGTTGAAGGACATCCTCCTGAGTCCTGAGGGGCAAAGACAGGAGCAACCTCATGAGGGCCATAGACGGAGCACTTTCATGAGGGCCATAAACAGGAGCAGTCTCATGAGGGCGATAGACAGGAGCAACCTCATGAGGGCCATAAACAGGAGCAGTCTCATGAGGGCCATAGACGGAGCACTTTCAGGAGGGCCATAAACAGGAGCAGTCTCATGAGGGCCACAGACGGAGCACTTTCATGAGGGCCATAAACAGGAGCAGTCTCATGAGGGCCATAGACGGAGTACTGTCATGTGGGCCATAGACAGGAGCACCCTCCTGAGGGACATAGACAGAAGCACCTTCATGAGGGCCATAGACAGGAGCACCTGCATGAGGACCATAGACAGGAGAACCCTCATGAGGGCAATAGACAGAAGCACCCTCATGAGGGCAATAGACAGAAGCACCCTCATGAGGGCATAGGCAGGAGCACCCTCATGAGGGCCATAGACAGGAGCACCCTCATGAGGGCCATAGACAGGAGCACTCTCATGAGAGGCATAGACAGGAGCACTCTCATGAGAGGCATAGACAGGAGTACCCTGATGAGGGGCATAGACAGGAGTACCCTGATGAGGGCCATAGACAGGAGCACCTTCATGAGGGGCATAGACAGGAGCACCCTCATGAGGGGCATAGACAGGAGAACCCTCATGAGGGCAATAGACAGAAGCAACCTCCTGAGGGACATAGACAGTTGCACCCTCATGAGGGCCATAGACAGGAGCAACCTCATGAGGGGCATAGATGGGAGCACCCTCATGAAGAGCATAGACAGGAGAACCCTCATGAGGGCAATAGACAGAACAGGGGCGGACTGACAACTCATGGGGCCCCCGGGCAATAGGGGATCATGGGGCCCCTGTGTCCTTGCCCAAACTCAAAAAAGCCTATGAAAAAGGTACCAGGGGCATCTCATGGGGCACCTTACTGACCCCGGGCCCTCGGGCAGTGCCCGAGTTTCCAAATGGTCAGTCCGCCCCTGAGACAGAAGCACCCTCATGAGGGCAATAGACAGAAACACCCTCATGAAAGCATAGACAGGAGCACCCTCATGAGGGCCATAGACAGGAGCACCCTCATGAGAGGCATAGACAGGAGAACCCTCATGAGGGTCATAAACAGGAGCACCCTCATGACGGCCATAAACAGGAGCACCCTCTTGAGGGGCATAGACAGGAGCACCTCGTGAGAGGCATAGACAGGAGCACCCTCGTGAGGGGCGTAGACAGAAGCACCCTCGTGAGAGGGATAGACAGGAGCACCCTCATGAGAGGCATAGACAGGAGCACCCTCGTGAGAGGCATAGACAAGAACACCCTCCTGTGGGCCATAGACAGGAGCACCTCCTGAAGGCCATAGACAGGAGCACCCTCATGAGAGGCATAAACAGGAGCACCCTTGTGAGGGGCATAGACAGGAGCACCCTTGTGAGGGGCATAGACAATAACACCCTCCTGAGGGCCATAGACAAGGGTGCCCTCCTGAGGGCCATAGACAAGGGTGCCCTCCCGAGGGCCATAGACAGGAGCACCCTCTGGCATTCATGTCAGTCAGCACACCCCTATGAATAGTGGCACTGGGGACCATATGTGTTTAAACCTATGGTGGACACACCTACAACGCTGGATTATCAAGAGAACACAATAGCAATTGGACATGATTATCCCATGTGTGCTGGCCACACATATAAGGATCAGCAGTTCATCATAGGTTAGTTGGTTATGGCGTGTTGGCAGCCTGTTCTAATAAATGGAGTCCCTGAACACAGGCCATCTTAAGATGTGATATAACTTGTGTTATATGCCGTGCAATGGACTGATATGATAGAAATGGACCCTAAATGTACTGAGCCTGAAAGCAAGGACATAACTATAGTCATAACGGGCCATACATCTGCAACGGGGCCCATAAGCGCAAGGGGCCCAGAGTTGTCTGGCGGCTCAGTAATTTGTGGAGGGGGAGATAACATTAGTAAAACTTGAATGTACATAAAGTTCAGGAGGCTCGATGTTAGTGCTATGAAGATGATTGGTATCCTGGAGGAGGAATGGAGATGAGACACACAGGATGTCTTCTAACACTCTGGATAGGAAACATTCACCTTTGTACGATGTCTGGGAACATACAGACCTGTCAGTCATCAGCTTGAATACAAATCAGACACCTGGCTGGAGGCTACACTGTCAAGCAGATGGGGAAAATGCTACGTTCCCTATGACCAATCAGAGGACAGCACTGAGGGGTGTGTGGGGTACATGCTGTGTGATCGGGAGGGGGCAGCCCTGTGGGGTACCTGCTGTGTGATAGGGTGGAAGCGGCACTGCGGGGTACATGCAGTGTGATTGGTGGGGCGCGGCACTGCGGGGTACATGCTGTGTGATTGGGAGGGGGCGGCACTGCGGGCTGTGTGGGGTACATGCTGTGTGATCGGGAGGGGGCAGCACTGAGGGGTGTGCGGGGTACATGCTGTGTGATCGGGAGGGGGCAGCACTGAGGGGTGTGCGGGGTACATGCTGTGTGATTGGGAGGGGGCAGCACTGTGGGGCATGCAGGGTACATGCTGTGTGATCGGGAGGGGGCAGTACTGTGGGGTGTGCGGGGTACATGGTGTGTGATCGGGAGAGGGCAGCACTGTAGGGCATGCGGGGTACATACTGTGTGATCGGGAGGGGGCAGTACTGTGGGGTGTGCGGGGTACATGGTGTGTGATCGGGAGAGGGCAGCACTGTAGGGCATGCGGGGTACATGCAGTGTGATTGGTGGGGCGCAGCACTGCGGGGTACATGCTGTGTGATCAGGAAGGGGCGGCACTGCGGGGTACATGGTGTGTGATTGGGAGGGGGCAGCACTGCAGGGTACATGCTGTGTGATCAGGAAGGGGCGGCACTGCGGTGTACATGGTGTGTGATCAGGAGGGGGCAACACTGCGGGGTACATGCTGTGTGATCGGTAGGGGACTGCACTGCGGGGTACATGCTCTGTGATCAGTAGGGGGGCGGCACTGCGGTTACACGCTGTGTGATCGGTAGGGGGCTGCACTGCGGGGTACACGCTCTGTGATCGGTAGGGGGCGGCACTGCGGGGTACACGCTCTATAATTGGTAGGGGGCGGCACTGCGGGGTACATGCTCTGTGATCGGTAGGGGGGCGGCACTGCGGGTACACGCTGTGTGATCGGTAGGGGGCTGCACTGCGGGGTACACGCTGTGTGATCGGTAGGGGGCTGCACTGCGGGGTACATGCTCTGTGATCGGTAGGGGGCGGCACTGCGGGGTACACGCTCTATAATTGGTAGGGGGCGGCACTGCGGGGTACATGCTGTGTGATCGGTAGGGGGCGGCACTGCGGGGTACACGCTGTTTGATCGGTAGGGGGCTGCACTGCGGAGTACACGCTGTGTGATCGGTAGGGGGCGGCACTGCGGGGTACACGCTCTGTGATCGGTAGGGGGCGGCACTTCGGGGTACACGCTGTGTGATCGGTAGGGGGCGGCACTGCGGGGTACACGCTGTGTGATCGGTAGAGGGCGGCACTGCGGGGTACATGCTGAGCCCGATAAAGGTGCAGCCTCGTAGAGCCCCGCCCCTGTCCCCGCCCCTCCCGGCTCTGTCCCCGCCCCTCCCGGCTCTCTCCCCGCCCCCCCGGCTCTCTCCGATGCTGAGCTGTGCTCCTCTATAGCCGGTGTGATCCGGGCGGAGGGCATCGCTGGGCTCTCATGTCTCCGTCCGCCCGGGGGATCTGTAGCCGGAGTGCCGCCTCCACACATCCGATCTGCATCGCAGGAACAGGTAGGAGCCCAGAAAGACAGACAGAGATCGCCCGCCCGTGTCTCGTCTGTGCATCAGCCGATCTCATGGAGCGGGGTGTACACAGGGGGCACCGACCATCGTACTGGGGGGAGTTCTTCCCATTTATCCCCGGATAGTGATAGGGGTCGGGGCAGACTGGTGGAGGAAGCCGTGCGAGTCATACACCTGTTACAGGGAGGAAGAATGGGGACCCCTCTATGGACGGATCTTAGGACAGGGACCCCTCTATGGACGGATCTTAGGACAGGGACCCCTCTATGGACGGATCTTAGGACAGGGACCCCTCTATGGACGGATCTTAGGACAGGGACCCCTCTATGGACGGTTCTTAGGACAGGGACCCCTCTATGGACGGTTCTTAGGACAGGGACCCCTCTATGGACGGTTCTTAGGACAGGGACCCCTCTATGGACGGATCTTAGGACAGGGACCCCTCTATGGACGGATCTTAGGACAGGGACCCCTCTATGGACGGATCTTAGGACAGGGACCCCTCTATGGAAGGATCTTAGGACAGGGACCCCTCTATGGACGGATCTTAGGACAGGGACCCCTCTATGGACGGATCTTAGGACAGGGACCCCTCTATGGACGGATCTTAGGACAGGGACCCCTCTATGGACGGATCTTAGGACAGGGACCCCTCTATGGACGGATCTTAGGACAGGGACCCCTCTATGGACGGTTCTCAGGACGGATACCACTATATGGATGCAGGACAGGGACCCCTCTATAGATGGATCACAGAACAGGGACCCCTCTATGGACTGATTGCAGGACAGGGACCCTCTATAAACTGATTGCAGGACAGGGACCCCTCTATGGATGGATCGCAGGACAGGGACCCTCTATTGACTGTTTGCAGGACAGGGACCCTCTATGGACGGATTGCAGGACGGGGATCCCTCAGTGGACGGATTGCAGGACGGGGATCCCTCAGTGGACGGATTGCAGGACGGGGATCCCTCAGTGGACGGATTGCAGGACGGGGATCCCTCAGTGGACGGATTGCAGGACGGGGATCCCTCAGTGGACGGATTGCAGGACGGGGATCCCTCAGTGGACGGATTGCAGCATGGGGACCCATGTATGGACGGAGCGCAGGACGGGGACCCCTCTATGGAGCGATCACTGAGACCCCTCTATGGAACGATTGTGGACTACACATCTTAGTAGAGCCAGGCTATATCTGTACATTGTAGAGAAAACACCTAGGATCATGAAGATTGTATATCCCATATCAGAGGGGGCCATAGACAGGCAGATCTGTCACTGGGGATGTATGAGGACTGCCATCTTATTGCTGATAAGACTGGGTGTGGGGGGACATCAGATCCTGGGTCACCTGTGAACTTCCTTTTCCTTTTGTATGTATACCTAAACGCAACAACAATCACGTCGTATATCACAGCTTTCCTGTCCTGAGATGTGATGAGACTATTCGTTTTCTTATTTTAAGCTAATATGATTTTCTGCAAATCCAGAAGAATGCCCGCTGATCCCGCCAGAATCTTCCTGCACTCCGGACTCAACTCTCCTACAATGGTTTCAGCTTTTCTACTTATTTTCTGTGAACTACAACCCCTTCCCCTTTGTAATGAGGTACTTGTAGTTCACGTCAGGAGAGCAGCCTAGGGTGAAAACACTCCTCCTCTGTAGATGCAGTGCAGAGAGCGTTGTCACCCCAGGACAGGAAGTGTGTTACTGGTAGGATCACCAGGTGAAAAGGAAGGAACATCTGATACATAGGTCACATCTAAGGACTGGAAAGCAGCAATATATTATTGTGTTTTTGGAGGGTTTATTATTATTATAATACAGTATTTATATAGCGCCAGAAGGTTTGCTCAGTGCTGTACATTATAGTGGGGGACAGAACATGAGACGATACAGTAACAAAACAATCCACGATACACATATACAATACACAATAAAATGTATCTAAACATTAAAATGTTTAGATACATTTTAATGACCAGAGATTCTCCATCATGTTGGTAAATATATAAATTTCCATTTCCTTTATGGTGACCATACACACTTCAATAAATGATCGGTTTCTTTTCCAATCTATCACCTCTGATATTGTCTACAAGTCATTCAATCGATATGTCACACACAGGAAGTGGATATCAATCAATAATTAATGCTTAATTGTGACGTACAATCTCAGATGATTGGCATCTCTGCTTCCTGCATGTAATCCCATGATCTGATCAATCTACATACAATTGTACTTGGGAAACAAAATATCTCAGTGATGACAATTGGTGCAAAATGATTGATAATATTCTGCCCTGGCCGATTGACTCAGTTTGATTGAATCAATCAGAAGGGAAGTTTTCTGGATATTTGATTGTTTGCAGATTCGATTGTATTGACTGAAAAATTTTAGCTTGTATGGCCACCATTAGTCACCGGTCACACTGCTGCAATTTGTGTGCAATTTCAGTGCGATTTCTAAAGACTTTATTACTACTTGTGAAGATTTTCAACGATTTCTTGCAATTTGCAGTGTGATTTCCTTTGTATGTGTGTGAAATCACAACAAAACTGCAGAAACAGTAATGCTGGAGCTGGTTAGGAAATCTCGCTGCAGCAAATCGCACGCGTTAAGACCCTGACATTCATCCAATGTGATTTCAATTCGCAGATCGCACCTGTGTGATTGGGCACTTAGACTTTATTGATCAGAGATTGTCCGTCGTGTTGGGAAATATATGACCTGGTGACGTTACCAGCAAAGAATGTCATTTGTTACCCCAATCTGTCCTGGAGACTGATATCAAAATCTGGCCCTAAAAATTGTCTTCGTCTCGTTCTAATAATGATCGGTTTTTGGACGGGGTGCAGCCAAATCCAGAGGATGCTGGAGAACAGTTTAGTGCTGTGTGTACTATCACCACATCTTCCCATATAGCCTGTTATCAGAGAGATTGGGCACCATTCAGATCAAGCCATACATGTGTATAAACATCAACACTACAATCAGACATCGTTTGCAATGATTGTATAGTGTATGGGGCATGCTGCATCGGTTGTACTGGTGATGGACACTCGGTTCTTCTGTTTAGGATTCATGGGGACATGGGGGATAGAGACTTGTTCAGCTTGGGAAAGCTTGTTAACTAAAACCATTCAAGTGTGCTGCCATCACCCCCCTGCTGCTGCATGGTACTTCTTCACAGCTCATGTGGTTGCTATGGGGGCTTCACTTCCTGTTTATCCTGTCTACAAGTTCACAGATTAGCCTGGAAACCTCAGACAAAGAGCACCAGAGCCTGCACTCCTCCTCCAATCCATGTCGGGGAACAGGCGTTATACTACATGGGATCAGAGATCCCGAATCTGGCAATCCTTCCTACCGATCCCCATATACACTCTGTACAGGAGGCATTACATTACATAGGACCAGAGATCCCGAATCTGACAATCCTTCCCACCGATCCCCATATACACTCTGTACAGGAGGCATTACATTACATAGGACCAGAGATCCCGAATCTGACAATCCTTCCCACCGATCCCCATATACACTCTGTACAGGAGGCATTACATTACATAGGACCAGAGATCCCGAATCTGACAATCCTTCCCACCGATCCCCATATACACTCTGTACAGGAGGCATTACATTACATAGGACCAGAGATCCCGAATCCTGACAATCCTTCTTACAGATCCCCCATATACACTCTGTACAGGCGGCATTACATTACATAGGACCAGAGATCCCAAATCTGACAATCCTTCCTACAGATCCCCATATACACTCTGTACAGAAGGCATTACATTACATGGGACCAGAGATCCCGAATCTGACAATCCTTCCTACAGATCCCCATATACACTCTGTACAGAAGGCATTACATTACATAGGACCAGAGATCCCGAATCTGACAATCCTTCCTACAGATCCCCATATACACTCTGTACAGAAGGCATTACATTACATAGGACCAGAGATCCCAAATCTGACAATCCTTCCTACAGATCCCCATATACACTCTGTACAGGAGGCATTACATTACATGGGACCAGAGATCCCGAATCTGACAATCCTTCCTACAGATCCCCGTATACACTCTGTAGAGGAGGCATTACATTACATGGGACCAGAGATCCCGAATCTGACAATCCTTCCTACAGATCCCCGTATACACTCTGTAGAGGAGGCATTACATTACATAGGACCAGAGATCCCGAATCTGACAATCCTTCCTACAGATCCCCGTATACACTCTGTAGAGGAGGCATTACAGTACATAGGACCAGAGATCCCGAATCTGACAATCCTTCCTACAGATCCCCGTATACACTCTGTAGAGGAGGCATTACAGTACATAGGACCAGAGATCCCGAATCTGACAATCCTTCCTACAGATCCCCATATACACTCTGTACAGGAGGCATTACATTACATAGGACCAGAGATCCCGAATCTGACAATCCTTCCTACAGATTCCCATATACACTCTGTACAGGAGGCATTACATTACGTAGGACCATAGATCCCGAATCTGACAAGCCTTCCTACAGATCCCCGTATACACTCTGTACAGGAGGCATTACATTACATAGGATCAGAGATCCCGAATCTGACCATCCTTCCTACAGATTCCCATATACACTCTGTACAGGAGGCATTACATTACATAGGACCATAGATCCCGAATCTGACAATCCTTCCTACAGATCCTCATATACACTCTGGTTTGCTGGGTCTCCTATGGCTGGGATTTGGCACATAGAGTTCCCCACTCAGTATAGGGTTCACCTACATTCACAATTTGGGATCAGCAATAAATGTAGAAGGTTTGGAGTTAAGTGATATCTATTATTGGCTGGGGCAGCACAGTAACTAAATGGTTAGCACTTCCGCCTGGCAGTACACGGGTCGTTGGTTCAGATTCCAGCCACGGTGCCTGGAGTTTGCATGTTCTCCCTGTGCCTGCGTGGGTTTCCTCCGGGTACTCTGGTTTCCTCCCACACTCCAAAGACATGCTGGTAGGTTAATTGGCTCCTGTCTAAATTGTCCCTAGTATGTGTATATATGATTGTAAGTTAGGGACCTTAGATTGTACACCCCTTGAGTGTTAGGGACTGATGTGAATGTACAATATATATGTAAAGCGCTGCGTAAATTGACAGCGCTATATAAGTACCTGAAATAAATAAATAAACTTAACTCAGTAAAGATGCAACTAATTATCAGCTAATTTTGAAGGCATAACTTCAGCTCACCACACACTATACAATCTCCTTGAGCGCTGATTCACACATGTGCGGGTTGAAGATTAGGTTTCACAGCTAATTGATAGAGTAGTCGTTCTGCGGTTCAGGTCAGGATTTTATCCTGTTCACAACTGATGACGGTTTTGAAACGGTTCCCATAGAAGTCAGTAGGCTGTAATCCACATCTGAACCGGACCGCACTGCTCAGAAATCAGACAGGAATCTTTTTTTTTTCAATCCACACAGCCAGTGCATATGTGAATCGGCACCATAGGAAGCAATGGTATTTCACGTCATGTAGATTGGATGCAGGTTCAAACCGCATCCAATCCACATACACTATATTGCCAGAAGTATTGGGACACCCCTCCAGATCATTGGATTCAGGTGTTCCAATCACCTCCATGGCCACAGGTATATAAAATCAAGCACCTAGGCATGCAGACTATTTCTACAAACATTTGTGAAAGAATGGGTCGCTCTCAGGAGCTCAGTGAATTCAAGTGTGGTACCATGATAGGTTGCCATCTGTGCAATAAGTCCATCTGTGAAATTTCCTTGCTACTAAATATTCCACGGTCAACTGCAATTCAGCCACAAAGTGGTAGGCCACATAAAGTGACAGAGCAGGGTCAGTCCATGCTGAAGCGCACAGAGCACAGAAGTCACCAACTGTCTGCAGAGTCAATAGCTAAAGACCTCCAAACTGTGTGTAGCCTTCAGATTAGCACAACAACAGTGCATAGAGAGCTTCATGGAATGGGTTTCCATGGCCGAGCAGCTGCATCCAAGCCTTACATCACCAAGTGCAATGCAAAGTGTCAGATGCAGTGGTGTAAAGCAAGCCGCCACTGGACTCTAGAGCAGTGGAGAGGTGTTCTCCGGAGTGACCAATCACGCTTCTCTGTCTAGCAATCTGATGGATGTGTCTGGGTTTGGCGGTTGCCAGGAGAACGGTACTTGCCTGACTGCACTGTGCCAAGTGTAAAGTTTGATGGAGGGGGAATTATGGTGTGGGGTTGTTTTTCAGGGGTTGGGCTTGGCCCCTTAGTTCCAGTGAAGGGAACTCTTAAGGCGTCAGCATACCAAGACATTTTGGACAATTTCATGCTCCCAACTTTGTGGGAACAGTTTGGGGATGGCCCCTTCCTGTTCCAACATGACTGCACACCAGTGCACAAAGCAAGGTCCATAAAGACATGGATGAGCAAGTTTGTGGTGGAGGAACTTGACTGGCTGCACAGAGTCCTGACCTCAACCTGATAGAACACCTTTATGATGAGTTAGAGCGGAGACTGCAATCCAGGCCTTCTCATCTGACATCAGTGCCTGACCTCACAAATGCACTTCTGGAAGAATGGTCAAACATTCCCATAGACACACTCCTAAACCTTGTGGACAGCCTTCCCAGAAGAGTTGAAGCTGTTATAGCTGCAAAGGGTGGGCCAACTCACAATTGAACCCTATGGACTAAGACTGGGATGCCATTAAAGTTCATGTGCGTGTAAAGGCAGGCGTCCCAATACTTTTGGCTATATAGTGTATGTACATATATGGTTAGATTGCAGTATGTATGGCGAGCCTTACACCTGGTTCACACCAGTGCGTTTTTTTAGTGTTTTTTGCAGAAACGCACCACAGTCCATTTAACATGGTTTCCTATGGGATATGTTCACATCTATGCTTTTTGAGCTGCTGTGTTATTTGGAAAAGGTCAGGGACTTTTTTTAAACGCAAAAAGCTGCGTTTTTGCTACAATATAGTTCAACGGAGAAGCTGCTGAAACGCATGTAGTGTGTTTTTGCAGCCGTTTGCAGTGTTTCTCTGCCCAGCAACAAAAAATTTGCCACTTTAACATAGAAAATAAAAAACACAAAATGAGGCAAAAATGCAAAGCACAATGCAAAAAGCCTTAAATAACAGACCAAAAGCAAAAAAGCATAGGTGTGAACCAAGCCTTAGGCCCCGTCTACAGACTTTTGTATTCATATGTATAAACCCTGAAGAAGGGATCAGTCATCCGCAAAGCTTGCACCTTGCAAGTAAGGGGATCACATGCCCTCCAAACTCTGCATCAAGTCGGCCATAGATGGAATTCAGCTGGTTCAGCGGGGACTGGCTGAATTTTGATCCACACGTGGGCAGGCTAGTTGTACACTGATATATAAAGGTGCAGCGCTAAAATCATCAAAGGAAATGCAATCTGATTAATATAAAGTGCAGATGCTGACAGCCTAAGAAATGAATGACTTATCAAAGGTATGTCAATAAAGTGTCAATTAAAAATGCACATTCCCAAATGCAGGGAAAGAAACAAGTGACAACAGTGCAAACGCACATCTAAAATAGTAAAAATTGGTGCTATAGTTGACAAAGTCTGTATAACAATCAAAAGATGTGAAGCTTCAAATTTAGTGATCCTATGTGCATCTTCTGGTGATCAAATAATAGAATTACGCACTCACCAGATTCATAATTCCATCATGCATTTGAGAAAATTCACATCTCAGTGGGCCAGCTGGATCCTCTTATGGACACCTCTATCCTGGTAGGACTTACCTCTGGGTCATCAAATGGGATGCAGCACCTCTCAACTCCTTTCTAAGTGGGCTCTGTGGGTGGTAAGGTTCAGCAAGAGCCCCAGGAAAGGATGCCAAAATGGTGTGATACCGTTTCAAAAGGGATATTTATTGATCCATAACAGGAATATACAAAAGTGGAAGTAAAAAACAGACTGACCATGAGTTGAAAATAAAGATGGCCGCCGGACCAGCATGGGCCTCAGCGGTGTGATGTCAGGATGCTGCAGCTCCTCTCTTACACGTTTCGTGCTCTAGCACATATTCATAGGGGGTGTGTTTAGTGCTCACTTAAATGCCTGTTTAGGCTAGTTGTGCAGTCAATCTATTTATCGACAGACTTCTGTACCACCAGCCTGACACATTTTCTCTATTTGATTAGTGCTGCCAGCTGTAGCCTGCAGCACTGATCAGTGTCTTGTGATGGCAGGGGAGTCTTCCCACTGTTAGAATACAACAGCTCAGCAGGGAGGATTCCTCCATCCACATTGAATATGTGGATGAGGGAATCCAGTCATTTCGTTCAACCATTGAATAGAAAAAAAAGGCCTCATCTATGGGCAGCCTAAATCAATGGCTAACAGAGTCCAATACTACTGATCAGTGGTCACATGTAAAGGCAGAGCTAAATAAACAAGCGCCAATTTCTGTAAGTACACTTTATGTGCAAAGTAAATATGTTAATGTGGTTGCATCTGTGTGCCTGTCCACACACATCCTCCTCTATGTCCTCGCTGTCCATCCCTCCTCACTGCAGTACTGTTGGTGTACATGGCACAACAACAAATGTAATGACGTTACTGACAGCTCTTGGTCCCCACTAAAAATCAGTAGGTAAGGGGTCACGTGACCACTTTGACAGCCAATGACTGTGGTCACATGATTGCCAGTCCTGAATCTGGCTGCTGTGGACTTCCATACCACCAGCCTGTTGGGTTTTTTTGGTACGATCACTGCTGCTGGCTATAGCCGACAGCACAGATCATTGTATTCTGACAGCGGGGAAACCTCTGTCTGTCCTAACACAACAGGGTAGGAATGATTCCCCCATCAACATTGACTGTATTGATTGGAGAATCGAATATTTTTTTTTTTTCCTTCAACCCGTGGTTGAAACGGCATCATTTTTGGCCAGTGGTACACCTGCTGAAGACAACTGGTCAAGGCAATGGGACCGGGCCACAACAGCTCTGCATTGCACACGATTACAGTGGGGTGACATTGTGAAGGCTAAGAGGTAGGCACCTGCCAAATGCCATCTGAAAAGCAATACACTGCAATCGCTTTTCAGAGAGGCAGTTATGTTGGCTGCATGTGTGAACAAGCCCTTAACTTCCTTATGGCTTCCCTGAGGTTGACCATAGATTATACAATCTCGTTTAGATCTGCCACAAATTATGTCGTGCGGGGCCTGCCTGATATGATACAGTTTGAATAGAATGTTTACATTTGGCCAATATTACATAGTTTTGGTAGAGGAGGTAAAGGAGATTGTACAATCAGATTGTATAGTATATGGTCTGCTCAAAGTGTGACTCAAGGCAAAACTCTTTTATGTATTTATTTGTTATTTTTATTTTTTTAAGTTTTGGATGGAGTAAAGAGCAATAGGAACACCTGTCATGTTTTTATTGCTGTTTGTGCCCCCCTGTTAGAGTGATCCACTCTCTATTTGTCTTGTTTATTGTTATCATTGTAAGTGAAATTTTGGGTTGACACCAAAACAGAATTATTATTATTATTATACAGGATTTATATAGCGCCAACAGTTTGCTCAGCACTTTACAATACAGCAACAATACAGTTCAATACTAGAGGGATAGGAGGGAAATAGAGGGAAAATCTTCTAATGGGGACAATGGTTCTGGTGACACCTAGGATTCCCTAACTTCCTGGGACAGGAAGTGAAGGGAAATCTTCCCAATGGGACACAGATAACATAAAAACCTGACGGGTTATAACCCTCCTTTACTCTTTCACGAGTGATGTGGAAAGTCTTCTGGTCTTTTGTTGGGCAATGTCCATGTGAGTGTGTGTGGATCAGCAGTAGACAGGGAAGGAGAGTATTCTTGAGTCCACATATAAGGTGGGAAATGACACCAACCGTCTTGGGGAAGCTGGGATTATGGATTGAGCTGTGACATGTTTATGAAGAGCAGATCCTTCCCTGCATTTCTAATGTATTCCAGGTTAGGCCATTGGCTCTGGAAGCAGCAGCCGATTCGGGATCAGGGGCATTGCCCCAGCAACAGTGTGTAATGAATAACTGGTCTGTAAATAGACGGAGCCGTGTGCCTTCTCCCCTTGGTGTCATCCCACTTCTCCCGAGTTTGTTCTGGCACATACATTGCATTTCAGAAGAGCAAAGTAAACATCCCGCTGTACGTCCAGATCTGAGAATTCACCTTCGCTCAGGACAGATCTCACATTCGCAGGATTTGCCATCACAAGCGTCCTCAGTCAGTGCTCTGGCTTCTGAACACAGGGCTCGTTCATGTCGAGGACTTCTGGAAATCTGCTATTCTCAGCACTTACACACTTTTTCCAGTTTTCATGCAAGTCTGGAGGAATCCACCCTCCTTATATTATGTGCTGGCAATTTTAATATTTCCCGACCTCAATTCTGATTGAGATTTCCACTGCTGCTCTAAATTCGTCTGCTAGACATGATCACAGCTCTTTGCCTAAAGCCTCTTGCACACTGCAGCTTGAAAAAGCTCAGACAGGCATTTTTTTTTTTTTACTGATCTAAAATGCAGCCCGTTGTTTACAATGTGCCTGTACACAAAGGCGTGTAAACAGGCACCGTGTGTTCTTGAGTAAAAAAAAATCTGAAAAAATCTGCATTTCTGATCAGTATTTTTGCGCTGGTATGCGCATATGAGCATAAAATATTCATGGATTTTGCACAGGAATGTATTGTGTGCGTGACTGCACATACACGCATAAATACGCACAGAACAAACATTTGTGATTACGTCTAGAAATGCTCAAATATCAATGCCATGTGCAAGAGGCCTAAGCGTTAGATGGACCCGCGCAACCAATTACATTCTCACATCCTATACAGAATGATGTGATTGGATGTCACTCTTCTTAATTATTGGCCATTAGAGCTCGTTCACATTTCACTTTATTTCTAACTCTTGCCTAACGCCCCTATAGCGTTTGACAGGCATTAGACTGGTGTTTGGGAAGCGTTTATTTGATGTTCCTCAAACGCCCTATGTGCAGTTTTGAGGCATTTGATAGGCATTTTCCAAGCGTTAAAACTGCAACACAAACGCCTATAATGAAGTTAAATGATATTAATGCTCCCCAACCGCGTCACAACTGCCCTGCAAACGCCTGCCAGGCGTTTGAGGAGCGGCACCATAGACTTGAATGGGAGGCTTCAACTCCTGGCTTGACATGAGGCGTCAGTTTTGCCGCAACTCTAACGCTTCAGTGTGAACAGCACTGTGTGCTGCCATGTGCAGAATTTTCATAGGCATTTGAGAAGCATTAAAAACGCTTCCCACATGTCTGTTTGACACCTGCTGACAAAGCTAGTGTGAACGTAGCCTTATTGTCTGTCTTCAGAAAATGCTAGTTGCTGGGCTTTAAGCAGAGCTCAGAACTGACTGGCTACGTATTTCTGTCATGATTAGTATTCCTTAGCCCTCATGCACATGGGATGTTTTTACAGCGGCTGTGTTTGGCTTTTGACGTTTTTGACGCCAGTAAACCCCCCAGCATGTTATCCTATGTGTCCATGCACACATACACTGTAATCAACGTTTTTTGGGTGTAAAAAAAACCCACCACTAGTGGGTTTCTAGATAAGTTTTTGGCTGTAAAAATGTTCTAACGCTGAAAAATGCGGCAAAATGCGGTAAACCGGCGTTTTTGTACTTTTTTTTTTTTTTTATACCCAAAAAATTTGGGGGGAGGGGTAAAACAAAAACGCTACTAAATGCAGCAAAACACCGCTAAACGCTAAAAAACCTCTGAAAAACTCATGTTTTTAATGTGACTTTACGCAGCTATCGTTACCAGCGTTATCAAAACACCCCTTAAAGTGGTTGTACACCCTCATATACCCAGTGAAGTGACTGGCCTCAGGTGATATTGATCGACCTCTGTATAAACTCAACCACCAAAGGATCAAAGGTTGTTCAGCCTTTTGGTAAGGCTGGGAAAGCCTGAACAGTACTGCAAATAGAACAAAAAGCGCACCAACCTTGCGCATTACCTCAGCAATAAAGGCGAGGTTAAAATTATATATATATATTTACTCACAAACGTAACAATATAAAAAGCATATAGTGTCCAAGAATGGATCACAGAAGTTTATTGGAAGGAAGACTCTCTGTATAAGGCTGACGCGTTTCGAATGGAGACCCCTTCTTCCTCAGAGCCAACAAGATAGAGCTACACACCGAGATGAAACAAACCCTCCTACATACGTTGTATCTATCTATCTGCAGTCTTTTCTTCTCTACAACCTTTTAAAGTGCTGAATTTATACAGCTTGTCTGACCTTTCCAAAAGCAGGGGTTGGGGAGCTGAGATCTGATTGAAGGGAAGAGAAACACTCCTCTCTGGATTGAGACAAATACACACTATAGAGGGATATGCTTTCTTCATTTTTCATGTCTTTTATCTATCTGAAAGGGTAATTCTTCCCAATGACCACAACTGTAAGAAGCATTTTTCCTACTTACCTTTCCACTAATGTATCATGAAGTGTAAATATAGTCATTTTTAGCAGGGGTTCCCTGAGACTGGAAAGTTATTTCAAGGCTTCCTGTGTGGGATAAGGATGAGAGGCTGTTCTATCCTTTTTATAGCAGGGGACTCCAGACTTTCTAGACCAGTGTTTCTCAACTCCAGTCCTCATGGACCCCCAACAGGTCATGTTTTTAGGATTTCCATTATTTTGCACAGGTGATTTGATCAGTTTCACTGCCTTAGTAATTACCACAGCTGTTTCATCTGAGGGAAATCCTGAAAACATGACCTGTTGGGGGTCCATGAGGACTGGAGTTGAGAAACGCTGTTCTAGACAAAGGTCCAGTTTTTGGTCCTTCAGACTTTAGGGGGGCCGGACTGTAGCCATTGGGAGTAAAAAAGGTCCTGATGTCAATGTGGAAAAGAAATGCCCCCTCTTTGTTGTCATTTGGAGGAATTGTGCCCCATCTTTGGTGTCTGCAGGGGGAATTATGCCCATTGTTGGTATCAGTGGATGAAATAGTGCCCCAAGGGCTGGATAAAAGCAAGCATAGGACTGCATCTGGCCCTCAGGCCTCAGTTTGGAGACCACTGCTTTATACTATACCATCGGCTCAAAGCCATAGAAAACTCAAAGCTAGGTTGCTGAAAAATGGGCCATGAGTAGCGTTAGTCATGTATGCATCGATTTCTGATTCAAAGGGGTTGATTTACTAAGGACTTATTCACCCAAGATATGATGGAAGGCAAGATGTGCACTAAAAAAAGTACTGCATCCAGTACTTTTTTCTTTTTTTCTTCTTTCCCAGTGCAGTTGGTTGCGAAGATAATTGCCATATTACAGAGGTGCATAGAACTGTACTGAATATCACTTGTGGCATTCCAATAAAGCTGTGATTTAAAAAAAAAAAAAAAAATAGTACACCGTGCAATCCATGGGGATCCAAACGTCAAAGTGATCCTCAAAAAAAGAAAAAACGAAATAATGTATTAGCCTTAAATAAAATGTGTACAAAAAATACTCATCATATGTGCCACTTCACATCATCCGTGACCATATAGGTGACCAGTGAACTTAACGTGATAAACGTGCTTGTAAAACACTCTAGTGATCCAAAAAAATCCAAGTGCTAGTAACAGTGAGCACTTCTATAGTGTGAGGACTGAATACCCTTACCAGATGGCAAAGAAACCACGCTGTAATACCACCAAGGGTATACACCATCCAAGGAAAGTTTTCCCAGCCTGGGTAAATATTTTTTAAGGTGTCCTCATAGCCTCATGAATAAAAGCTCCTAAATGTCATCAGGACCTTGAGCAGGAATACTCAGTAGTACTCATAGTACCCATGCTCCATCGATATCCAAAATATATGGAAAGGATATATAGTGTAATTCCGTATATTGTAAACAAATATCACTTTAATAATGCACTTACACTAAAAACAAATAAAAAACCACCAAAGTTTCCATAGCCCAAACCTCTGCAGAGTCTTCGCAGCTTTCAGATATGTTTGGATGGGATTTCCAAAATGGGCAATTTGCCACTTCCGGTTCCTCCGTTTGCGTCTGACGTCACTTCCTTGATGCGTTTCGTCACAGGGACTTAATCATAAGGGGTGAGGACACCTTAAAGAATATTTACCCAGGCTGGGAAAGCTTTCCTTGGATGGTGTATAGCCTTGGTGGTATTAAAGTGTGGTTTCTTTGTCATCTGGTATAGAAGTGCTCACTGTTACTAGCACTTGGATTGTTTTGGATAACTAGAGTGTTTCACAAGCACGTTTATCACGTTAAGTTCACTGGTCACGTATGATGTGAAGTGGCACATATGATGAGTATTTTTTGTTCACATTTTATTTAAGGATAATACAGTATTTAGTTTTCTTTTTTTTTTTGAGGATCACTTTGACGTTTGGAGTCATTTGGAAGGTTCCCTCATTGAGGACTTGGATTTACACCATTGGAATTAGTATATGACTATTATCTTTGGACACTAGTATATCACTGTGGGACTCTTTTTGAAGACTTTATTTATTTACTTTTTTGGAGAGATTTATTTATATTATTTGGCATTTTATATTTGTTTTGATAATAAGGTTGAGCATATTGAGGTATTATTTGTTATTACACTTTCAAGGGTGAAAGTTAGACTTGCTTTAAGGGGATAGGTATATTGTTTATTTTTGAGATACCGTATTTATTTAGATTATAATGCATGGGGATCGGCGCATCTACACTGAGTACACATCGCACACCAGCAGCCATACATTCACAGCTTGATAATGTGAACAGGCCCTCAGGGGAAGTACAGGCTGTTTAATTTACAAAGGAATTTTCTCTTAGCTGGTGAAAATTTACTTTATGAAAAATATCCAATCACATGCAAGAAAAAAAACAGCATTTTTAAATTAATTTTGGAGTGAATGCACTTTTAGGCCTCACGTACACCGACGTGTTTTTTTGTTTTTTGCAACTCCCACTGAAGCCTCCTCCTGGCAGCATTTTGGCCAAAAAAAGTCTGATGCTTGTAAAAGTGTGTACCGCAGTTACCTGCCTCAAGCATTTGGAAGTTAATTAATTTCACTGGTTAGAATAGATAATTTATTCTGACCATTTAAATAAATTTAATGCTCAAGCGCTAAACGCGCCTAAGCACTTTACACTCATTTTTTCTGCCAAAACGCTGCTGCTCCAGGACGAACTGGCATTGTATTTTTTTTCCTGCCATTAAACTCTTTTGGCACAAAACGCTGCTAAAAGTCTGTGTGCTTGGAAACATAAGAGAACATGCAGGGGAGTTTAGAGGATGGAAAAAAAATAGCCTGACACCTCTAGAAGTAGCTTCAAATGCATCATTTAGAAAATTGGATGAATTTTTCTAAACATTTTGAACAAACTTCTAAAAATGTATGGATAGCTTTAGTTGTATGTTATAAGTATTCCTATTTGTCCTGAATGAACCTCTCCTTTAATTACATCCAGCAATCTTTTGCCTCTGCTTTCCCTCCTGGGACTGGAGAGCCACAGGTTGATGTAGACTGATTTACGATGTAAGATGTTCTGTGCATTCTGTCACTATTCAAAAAACCGTTAGAAAGTTCCATTTGTCAGCAAAGGGACGAAGGCTTCATGTTTAGGCAGTCTGTCCACTACTCCACACCCCCCCCCCCTTTTTTTCCTTGGAAATGCTTGTGTGAGAAGATTTCCTAAATGCTGGCTTTGTTTTCTTTTAAAGGGCAAGTAGAAGACTGCAGTTGCGCAGCTCCATGCAGACAATAGACTTGGAAGAGGAGACACAAAGGCTTGCAACGGATGACGCTCTAGATGTTCAAATCTGCTGATTTTGTCATGCTGATGTTGTGAAAAGCACAGATCGAGTCTACCCTAATGCTCACATGGTTGAGAGTATGACGTCACCCTCCAAGGGCTGTGGGAACGGGCCAGGAGTTACATCTCAAGTCATTGACAAAAGTGTTTCAAGAACTCCTCAAGACAGCTGTCTCAATGGAGACCTTGACAACAAAGACGACTCCCAGGAGGATCAGAGCCCCTCCAAGTTGTCAAACGTATTCACCAGCCCAAAACAGCGGTCCACCCTTAATGGTGAGAGGCCTCGTTCAATGATAGGCATGGGCAACTCATCAACGTGGAATGCTTTGTCATCTTTGAGGAAGATGGGATCGTTCAAAAAACTGAAATCCTCTGTTCTGCAGGGAATTCAGGCTAAAGAAAATGCTAATAATTTAAGTGATGCAGAAACTGGGGGTGATACGCAGAAACACCTGTCTTCTGATGAAGTAATAAGTTGTCAAACTCCTTGCAGGATGCCAGCCTCAAGATCCATGCAAGATCATTTTAATGTGACAGATGGCCTGCAGTCTGATGGGTCCGATGTTGAGGAGTCCGATGACACGTTTTTGAGAAGCACCCATCGTTCACGCAGTATCAGACGTGCCTATGGAGCTGGTCGAATCAGCTTATTTGATAACAACAATGTCCGCGTACCGAACAGTCCCCTTAAGCTGTCGCCTGTTGGGCGGGAACATGGAAATATCTGTGAAATCATTGTGAAAAACTCGGACAGCAACAAAATAATTTACAGAAGGAGTAAAAGTACGGACAACCTCAACTTCCTCAAAAAGAGCTCTTTCAAAAGGAAATCTACCTCTAACCTTACAGATGTCAAATCTAACAGTGAAAAGGAGATAATCCAAAAAAGCCCTTTAAATACGTCTGCAGATGCCAATAATTTCTATGGGACTCCAGAAAGACGATCCAAACGATGGAGAAGTCCAATCAGGGCAAAGGACTTTGACAGAGTATTAAAGATCATGAGCAATGTTACTGACAGCAATTGGAGAAAAGAGAGTAGCAAATGCAGCTCTCCCACCAATGAAGAATGTCACCGAAGTCGGCCAAACAGCCGATTACATGATGATTATTCCAGGAGAGTCTCCAGCAGTGCAGACACAGAAAGAAGGAGATGTATATTTGGTCCACATTCCCCCTCGTCTGAGACAAATTTGTCTGTAAGCTCCTCTAGGACTAGCGTGGACAGTCCATCTGTTGAGATGAATGCAGTACCAACTGATATCAGATTGTCATCTTCTGAGGGCCTCTCTGTTAAGCCTTGTAGCCTCTCTCCTACCAGTAGTAGCTTGAGCCAATTGGCTAATGAGATCTTCTACTCTGATTCTGAGGAACCTAAACATATTCCCCATTCCACCTCAGACTTTGGAATTCTGGGAACTCCTGTGAGACCCACCACCCCAAAACCACAGAGCCCAAGTTTGGAACTCTACAAACCTGCTTCTTCTATCCTTTATACTAATCACCACAGCACTTTATCGTTGAGCTCTATGGAAAGTGATGAGCGGGCAGAACTGGCCACCATAAAAGCAGATAGGAGCCCACATTCCTTTAAGGATACCGTTAAACATACTTACTATGATGATGGGAATGAGGATAGTGGAATTAGCAGCCACTCTCAACTGAGCCTCAATGTGGTTAATGAAGAAAAACAAGAAGAGGTAAGGACCAGAAATGTTTAGTTATGTCACATTTCATTCTCAAATTGGGTCCTCCGTTTAGGTTTTTGGGTTAATTTTGTTTAATATGGAAATATGTGATTATGGCCATAATATGGTGGTACAGGCATACATGGTTTTATTGTTCTGGTGTGAAGACACCCCTTGCCAACACTATTCAAGAGGGAAACCATAATGGTCTGCTCGGAACACCCAGTCCTGTCAGTTGACCTTTTTCCTACAGAATTGGTTGGTTTGGTGTGTCTGCTCACACCTGAAGGTGACAATAGACAATGAGACTGGACAATCATCATTTACTGTCTATGGCCTTCTTGACCTTCACCTATTCTGTCAGATATTTGCGTTTTTTTTTTTTTTTTTTTTTTTTTTTTTTTTTTTTTTTTATTTAGACCAACAAAGCAAGTGAAACAGCTGGTTCACAGCATTATCCCCTGATTTTTTTTTTTTTTTTTTTTTTTTTATCTCCTACAGATATTTTCCAATGTGTGTGACTAGCTTTATCTTTTTTTTTATAGCAGAACTAAAAGCAAACCCTTTTTTACTTCATTTTGGATAGAGTAGGAGAGGTTTATAATCCCTGTCGGTTTTTGTTTTGCCATCTGTGTCCCATTAGGGAGATTTATATTCACTTCCTGTTCCATAACCAAAACAGGAAGTGAGAAAATCCTTCCAAAATGAGGGAATCCCTGGTCGTCACCAGTGTCCCCACTGGAAGATTTTCTCTCTGTTCTGGTGACTACATTTGTAATTTTGCTTGACTTTCACTCTTGTTGATAATGGTAAACAGGACAAATGGAGAGGGTGAATCTACCTAATGGGAGCACAGACAGCAATAAAAACTTGACCGGTACTCTAATCCCTTTTCACTTAATCTAGAATTAAAAAAGAAAACGTCTTGTCATTAGTTATACTTTAACGTGATTGTAAAAAACTTTTTTTTCAATAACAGACATCTCTATACTTACCTGCTCTGTGCAATTGAATTCCAAACCTCCAGTTCTTGGGTTCCCCACTGGCGTTCCTTGCTCCTCCTCTCTTTCCAATGCCCCCATTGGAAGCCGCTTCCCATGTGGGCACTTGTTTGTGCTCACTCCCGAGCCCCACTGCTGCATCTATTGACACAGCCAGCGGTCTTGCCCCCCACTCCCTTGTCACTGGCTTTGATAGCAGTGGGAGCCAATGGCTTCTGGTGCCCCAGCAAAGCCGGTGAGACCCACAAGTGAGGGCAGAGAAGTTTTAGAATGGCCCAGCCAGAGCCCAGACCTGAATCTGATTGAAAATCTGTGGGGTGATCTGAAGAGGGCTGTGCACAGGAGATGCCCTCGCAAACTGACAGATTTGGAGTGTTTTTGCAAGGAAGAGTGGGCAAATATTGCCAAGTCAAGATGTGCCATGCTGTTAGACTCATACCCAAAAAGACTGAGTGCTGGAATAAAATCAACAGGTGATTCAACAAAGTATTAGTTTAAGGGTGTGCACACTTATGCAACCATATTATTTTAGTTTTTTATCTTTACTTCCCTCCACCTAAACCATTTCAGTTTGTTGTTCAACTGAGTTGTACAGTTTATAAGTTTCATTAAAGGCGGAAAAAGTTCTGAACTGATTTAGGTTTGTCTCATTTTATTACATCACAGAAACCTGACTTTAACAGTGATATGTCGACTTTTTATATCCACTGTATATATTCATGAGAATTGCTATGTGCCCAATCTTAGTACAGTCTACCTCCAGGCTTGGCCTGGGGAGGTAATGCTTATGTGCGGGAAAGGTTTGACTAGGCCTCAAGCCTAGAAGGGGCCTCACATGCTAATTGAGGAGAATGAGAAGCTGGATGGCTACTGGAGGTACCTGGTACTGGAATGGACCTAAGGGGCAAGTCTGTCTGACCTATTTAAGATCACATGACTATCCATATTCAGCTTTTCCTCTAATAACTTTTCGTGTGATTTACCAAATTATCTGAAATTTTCAGAGTATGTTGCCATAGATAGAGTCTTCTATTGTGTGAAGTTTGGGGGAAATTGGTTAACATCTAAGCTCTTTTTTGTACGTTAAGCCACATTAAGCTCCCCAAAAAACAAGCTTAATGTCCCCCATTTTCTTTGTGGCAGGCCAAAAACTATGAAACGTCTAGGACATGTTTGCAATGTTGAGAACTTGCGCTGTGCAAAGTTTCAAGTCAATTGATTGAGATTTAGGCAGTTTATTACACGTTAAGCTACATTAAGCCATTTTCCCTTTAAATGTTTTGGTCTGTCCCACAATTTAATTCTCACTTTGATGCTCCATGCACACTAGCATTTTTAGAAGCTGTTGTTAGCGTTTTTTTTTCTCCTCCTGGAAGCTCAATAGTGGTATCCTATGTGTCCATGTACACTGCTTTAGACTATTAGCATTTTTTGAGCTTCAGTGTCTAGGAAAAAAAATGTTTTGTCAAGTTTTTTTTTTAGAGCGTTTTTCCAGCAGAAAAACACGCTACTAAAACGCTGCTAACAGCTTTTTTTTTTTTTTTTCTTTTGCCTCTACAACTACTGTAAAAATGCTAAATGCTCCTGATTATTATTTATAAAAAAAAAAAAAAAAAGAAATTACCAGTGTTTTTTAAAAGTTTTTTTGAGCTTAAAAGAAAAAAAAAAACTACTGTGCATGGAGCCTCACAGTGATGTTTCTTGCACAGATTTATGCATGTCTTCTAGTGGCTATCTGTAAATCAAAAGGCAGTCAGTAAGACTGCTGGGATAAAATTAATTAGCCTTATTTTGTTGGTAATGAAATGACCATGCAGATAGACTTGAACTGAAAGAGAAGAAAGCTTAGCATGTCAAAACCAAAGCATTAAAATCTATTATGTTACAGCGTACCAATCCTTAGATGTGGTGGCTGCATTAGATTTCTTTTTTTTCACGTGACGGTCCCATCAGTAACACACTTGCTGTCCTAGGGTGACAATGCCCACTGTACTGTATGTATACAGGAGCAGCATTGTGGTCTCAGCACAGTATGTTCAGTGACCGTGAGATATAACGTCACCTGGAATCAGGAACCGATGATGATACGGTGGGCTGCCATCGATGAGATATTACTGACTCAACACAGCAGTGAAAGATGAGACCAGACCTTCGATCTACACTGGCTGCACACTTGTTCTGGGTTTGCACAATAGAGAGTAGTGCCAACTCCTTTATTTTGTTCTTACAGGTTCCACTTTGATGTTTACCTTCCACTCTTATTTTTAGACTGTTTCCTTTAAATAACCTGTAGATCAGTCTTGGTTAATGTGTAACACGGTGCACACAGAGACTCTGCTAGGTTATACAGAGAGAGTAAATAGGTGTAAAATAACCCATACCGACCAGATTTTATTGGTACCGATGAATTCTGATTGCCTAATTTGGGTTACTTCACTTTGTCCTTCACCCTCCAGAGTAAACTTGCACATGAGCTTGGAGTGCTTGCGTGCAAATTACACCTTATTCACAGCAGATGAGTGTCCTCCATCTGGAAGTCCAGCTTTGATGTAGCTTTAAAGTGGATGTAAACACTATAGATGGATCATATCTCATTCAGAAGAGATCGGCCGAAAATTTGATTCATCTATGGGCACGCTGGTTGTGTTGCACTTGGTCAGCCAATCAACTTCCGTACAACCAGCCTGTCAGAATTTTTGCATTTGATTACTGCTGGCAGCTATAGCTGCCGTCAGTAATCATTGTGTTCTGTTAATACAATAAATATAGTGAGCGCTTCCTTGTATAGCAGCCAGCACTTAAACGTAACCAAACAAAAACCTTCAGATATACAGTATAAAATAAAGTGCAGCGCTAAATAATGAATCGTGCAAATAAGTTTGTGAGTAAATATAAAAGAATCCAAGTGAGCCAGAAGATCAGAGTGGTGGTGCTTGGAAGAGCCGGTAAAAATGCGTACTTACCAGATGCGCATGGAATAAGCGCAGATATAAATCCACCTCTGAGAGAGGTACAGTAGGCAACGGTCCTCCTCCCAGGAAAAGGGCAGTTCAGCGAAGTGCAGATAAAGGTGATGTATCCAGAAGTCCCCTTAATGGTAGACTGGGTCTGCAACCTGCATTTAAGGATTCTCTTCCACTGGGTACCGTATTTCTCAATAAAAGACTGCCACTGGTTCTGCAACGGGTTCTGCAACTTGCTTGTTGAGCCTGTGACGTCACGCCGCCGGAACCACGAGCTGGTCCGGCGGCCATCTTTAAGCAGGGTTAGTCTGTTGTTTTACCTGCTCTGTTTTTTAAATTCTATAATAAAGCATTTTGAAACATACTATGGGCAATTCTTTTATGGCTCCCTCACGGAGCCATTAAGTTGCAGAACCCGTTGCAGAACCAGTGGGAGTTTTTTATTGAGAAATACAGTACCCAGTGGAAGAGAATCCTTAAATGCAGGTTGCAGACCCAATCTACCATTAAGGGGACCTCTGGATACATCACCTTTATCTGCACTTCGCTGAACTGCCCTTTTCCCGGGAGGAGGACCGTTGCCTACTGTACCTCTCTCAGAGGTGTATTTATATATGCGCTTATTCCATGCGCATCTGGTAAGTGCGCATTTTTACCGGCTCTTCCAAGCACCACCACTCTGATCTTCTGGCTCACTTGGATTCTTTTATATTTACTCACGAACTTATTTGCACGATTCATTATTTAGCGCTGCACTTTATTTTATACTGTAAATCGTTGTGTTCTGCCGCCAGCAAAGCACAATAGCACTGCGGGAGAGATTCCTCCGTCAACACTGAATGGTATGATAGGAAAATCAAGCGATTTTCTTTCTTGCAACCTGTGGCTTGCCTAAAGCCTCATTCTCTTAGTTTAGCAAATATACTGCGGACATCTGCAGATGGGAGTCTGTGTTTTGACAGGATCTGCGGCTGTCCGCCACTGTAAACATGTATCTGCATATCAAACGCATTCGTCCATCCATTATGTTATGGTGGCCATGCACAGAACAATTTTATACACAATCGGACTGTCAATTGATTTATTGTCCAGTAGACTGGAAGTGAGCTCAATTCTTCATACACTTAACAATCATATTGATGTATCTGCATTCCTATGATCAGAATTATTTCCATGAAACTGATCAGTCTGGATTGAAAACCTGATTTTGTTCAGAATTACTGAGGACACATATGGGGGAACTTCAATAAAACACTACTAACAGTTTTCTGGCGCTATGGCCCGCACTAGATTAAAATAATAAATGCTGGCCATTACCTCTTTGCAGATAATGAAACTGGAGATAATTAAGATAAGAGGAGCATCAGTCATATTTGTGTTTATTAAAAATTGGCAGCTACAAAAACTGTAGCCACTGACTTTTAATAAACAGACACCTAGCTGTCCCAGAATCCAGCAATGTGCCCACCTGAGCTGTTCCTTCCATTGGTCTTCTGTCCCTGACGTCTGTGGACACCCAGTTGTGACAGCTTGCGGCTTCACAGCTGGGTGCCCACTGCGCATGCGTGAGCTGAATGGTTTGTGATGGGTCCCAGAAGACTGCAGAGAGGGAGGGAGAGGAGAACTTTTGCTCAAAACCAGGTGCCCCCCCCCCAAAAAAAAAAAAATTAAAACCCTGCCATTTGGTGAAGGGGGGGGGGGGAGGACTTAAATCCAAACCTTCTTTTTTGGGTGGCGCTCCATTTTTTCAGAACTTACTGTGAGTTAACGAACAGAGACAGGCAAATTGCCTGTCTCTGTTTGCAGTGTTGTTGAGGACACAGTTGGCTCCACAGCCAACATCCTCCTAGCAATCCAGTGATGCTACAGTGGACTAGTAGACACACTAGTTCCTTGTCAGTTCCATTCTCCCCTTGTGATTGACAGCAGGCAGTGGGTGAATACTGTAGCCAATAGCAAGCTGTTTATTGGCTAATGATCCACCCACTACCTGCTGTCAATCACAAGGGTAGAAGACTTGATTGTGAGCTAGCGTCTGCGAGTGTCCATCAAACTCCATCCCTATTGCCCACACCAACATTTGTGGACTCCACTTTTCGATAAGGCAGCCCATACATTAACCGATTTTCTTGGTTGAAGGAAAGGAAATTGCTCAATTCCCTCATCAATACAATCAGTGTTGTTGGAGCAATTCCTTCTGCAGCACTATTGTGTTTTGACAGAGGGAGGTTTCCCAGCCATCACAATCCAATTATCACTGCTTGTGGCTATATGCACTGGCAGTGATTAAAAAAAATACACAGGCTGGTTATAGTTATGCCAATTGATCAAATTCAGTACAATCAGCCTGCCCATACATGGATCAAAATTCAGCCGATCCCTGCTGAACCAGTCACATTTTGATTCATCTATGGCCAACTTTATTCATAGATTCTTCATAGATGTGATCATAGGGGGAGATTTACTAAACCTGGTGCAGCTGCGCATGGCAGCCAGTCAGCTTCTAACTTCAGCTTGTCCAAGTAAGCTTTGACAGCAAAACCTGGAAGCTGATTGGTTTCTATGCAGAGCTTCAGCAGATTGTGCACTCTCCAGATTTAGTAAATAACCCCCACAGTGTGATTTCTGTGAAGATTCTTTAGATCAGATCTTTACATGTATGGCCACCATTGGCGTGGATGGAGAGATCTGTTAGATTTCTTTTAGTCAGCCCACAAGCTGGAAAAAGTTATTTGTATGGACCGCTTTGCTTTCTCTATTCTAGTAGTTAAGGAAATCTTCAGTGCTGCACTACCTAGCTAATCAAAATCCTCAGCAATTCTCAACAACAAACTGAAGGCCAATGTAGTTTGCCAGTACATACATACATACATACATACATACATAGGCAGGTACGCGGCTTCCTGCTGAGAGCGGGGTGAATAGACTTCTTTTAGTCTGAACAGAAGTGTGTGAGTAACTTAGATCCTTATCTAATCTCTGGTATTAGGCTTGTTTCCAAACAGATGATTGTGTGATCCCAAATTGTTTCCTGTTGGCTCTGCCTGTTTTACTACTTCATTTATAAACAGACAATCCTGGAGAATGACACCACATGCATATATTTACATTTTTGTACATTTTAATCGAGACCTTGGGTAGATTTGTTTGTATCACGCGGAATGTTCAATAGGGGAGGTTACGTGATGCTCTGCGAGTACATAAAGTGTTTGGATGGTATGCTTTATTAAATAACACAATGGCACCCCCTAGTGGATTAAATGCAAATAAAAATTGTGCTACATTTATTCCTAAATAAGGTTCTTAACCCCACATTTAGGGCATAATGATTATAATAATTAATAATAAAGCAGTCAATTAAAATGTAACTGTAAAGCCAGCTGGCAGTGGTAATTAATTTCACTGTAAAAAGCAAATCTCCACTTTATGACACAAATGGTTATGTAAAAGAGGGCAATGAAGTCATAAAGTTTGTCAATACTATCTATAGCAAATTACTGTATGTTCTTGGTATGGTGTTCTATCCAAAACATAAGAGAATAAACTAAAAATAATTTACTCTACTATTATTATTATACAGGATTTATATAGCGCCAACAGTTTGCTCAGCGCTTTACAATATAACGGGAGACAATACAGCAACAATACAGTTCAATACAAGAGGGTTAGGAGGGCCTGATCCTGGGAGCTTACACTCTAAGATGACCATAGACATTGATGACAGCTGACATTCCATTATGTACACATGTATAGGGATTATTATCATCATTATACAGGATTTATATAGCGCCAACAGTTTGTTCAGCGCTTTACAATATAACGGGAGACAATACAGCAACAATACATATGATACCACATATGTTATAGGCCCAAGACCATAAAAATATGAATGGACAGTGCCATAGCTACTTAGGTGGGTAAGCAGTAAAAATTATAGACAAGGACTGGGTTTCCTCGCTTTTACTGCCCACTGTAAACATCTCATCATGGAGAGAGCATTGTGCGGTTGTGGATGATGTACAGGGTCAGAGCTGGGATGCCTTTCCTTACCTTACCTGGACTTGGCCATATGATCATATGTCATATACATGGTATACATGGAAAGCATGTCTCAGCCAGACAGAACGTGTCATAGGTACTGGTACATGTCCCCAAGGTATCGGGCAAGGTCGCAGCATCTACTGCGGTTCCTTTGTAAATGTAGCATTATGTCACAGGGTGAATCTTGACACTGACAGACGGCAGCAGTTTATGTCACTGTGCCATTTTATTCCTGGACAAGTTTTACATTTGTTCTGAAGCCGGAAGACAATGTCTCATGTCTACAGCAGAAGGCATGATGACAGTAATTGGGGATATGTCCCGTAAACATGTATTCCACCCATCCTGTGAGCTACAGTAGATGAGAGGAAGTGGCTAAAATTCATCTTTGATGATGTCTGATGGGCAGAGATGGCACAGTACAATCCCTCTATAACAATGATTATCTAGGAATACATCCCTGGGCAGTGGTATACAGCAGGGCTTGACAAATTTGCTTTGAATCCAAGAGCTAGTTTTTTTAACCAGTTGCCCACTGGTTACTTTTGCCCGCATTCCTGCCCAGGCCAATTTTCAGCTTTCAGCACTGTCACACTTTGACAATTGCATGGCCATGCAGCACTGTACCCATATGAATTTTTTATAATTTTTTTACACACAGAGCTTTTGGTTGTATTTGATCACTAATGGGTTTTTTTATTTTATGAATAGCTTTTCTTTACTAATTTGCGGTGATGAGGCTGCACCGATGGACACTGATGAGGCTGCACTGATAGGCGGCTTCATCTTCTGACCAGGGGGTAGCAGGCTCCTGGGCTGCCCAGACCCGACTAGGAGCCACAGTCTGAGTCCGTCCAGTGGGGGAATGGGGGAACTAGAGCACCCTGGGGCTCCCCTGCACCGGGTTGTCCAGCTCAGGGCCATTGCTGAGCCTGTTCAGCACCACTGGTTCCTGCTTTGAGGTGAAGTGGAGTCCCCCTGGACAGCTTGGCCTGGACCCACACCCAGTGGTCCTGTGGAAGGAGCTCGAAGTGGGAGACTCAAGAGCCGCACAGAGCACACTTCCTGTCAGAGGCTCCGCTCCTCCCCTGAGCCACTACGCCTACTACCCTACAGATTCTCATCTCCCCTAATCCACCCTTACAGCGCCACCTCTCCCCACCCCCTGGCCTTATACACACATGTAGCACAGTGACCCCTGCTGGCCACCCAGCAATAACAGGACTTGCATCTGTTCCGAGACACCTGTTCCATGACTCCCTCTAAAGGTTGCACCCAGCTGGCACCCCCCTTCCCCATGCTACGCCATTGGGGCTGACAAAAGTCCAGGCCACAGCCCTGATGCCTGGAATTTGTTAAGCCCTTGTACACAGGTTACATAAAGTCATTCTGTTCATATAGCTTGGTTGAGGCATACAACCAGCTGTATCCGCAAAGATGGCACTTACCATGGTGTCTGCTTCATGGCGAGGTCCAGCTCCAGCCACAACTTCCTCTCTACAGTAGTTTCCATCCTAGCGACCATGGTTATTAGTATAAATTGAGAGGGTCATAATCTGTTCTGTCCAAAAAATAAGTATTTACAACTCCTTTTCTTTTAGTTTCAGATAGATAAATAGATTTGGAAGTGATGAAAGCCCTGTCAGATTTCTTCCAGTGGCCCCACTGGAACTGACAATGGTTTTACCCATTCCCTACTTAATACAAAACTTAAAAATGTCTTTTAGTATAGTGCATAAGATACCTATGGACTTTAAAGAGTATATTGTTATTAGCACCACATAAGAATCTTTCATACATAAAATACCGCAGGATCCAAAATACACTGTAGAGCAGAGGTCTCCAAACTTTCTAAACAAAGGGCCAATGTACTGTCCTTCAAATTTTTGGGGGGCTGGACTGTGGCCAGTGAGAGAAGAAAATGTCCTGGCGTCAGTGGGAGTAAACAGTGCCCCATCGTTGGTATTAGAGGGAGTATTAGTGCTCCATCAGTGGTATCAATGGGAGGAATAATGCCCCATCATTGGTGTCAGTTGTAGGAATAGCATCCTTGCCCCATCGTTGGTGTCAACGGGAGGACTTTTGCCCCATCGTTGGTGTCAACGGGAGGACTTTTGCCCCATCGTTGGTGTCAACGGGAGGACTTTTGCCCCATCGTTGGTGTCAACGGGAGGACTTTTGCCCCATCGTTGGTGTCAACGGGAGGACTTTTGCCCCATCGTGGTGTCAACGGGAGGACTTTTGCCCCATCGTTGGTGTCACTGGCAAGAACTATACCCCACTGTTGCTGACAGTGGGAGGAATAATGCCTCAAGGACTACATAAAAGCAAGCTAAGGGCCACATCCGGCCCCCGGACCACAGTTTGGAGACCACTGCTGTAGAGGATTCAAAATAGTCAGTCACATAAAGTGTATTCAACATCCCTGATTAAAGTGTTGGATGCACTTGGACCACTTTATATAATTGACCATTTTGAATCTTCTACAGTGTATGCTGGACCCTGCTGGGATCCCTATAAACTGGAGTTTTCCTCTCTTGCAGATTGGACTGACGCTGGGCTATTTACTCATGGCGTCCCATGTGTGAGGATTGGGTTTCCTTTAGCCACTTTATCGTTCTTCTGTTGCCCCCTTATGGAAAGGATGTTTCATATCAGGCTTGTTCCGGCAAACTTTAGATATTTGTGGTTTTAAGAGACTGGGTTCATTATACTGATTTCATTCATGTTCTCCTGGAGAAGATGTTTGATCATTCGAAAACACGTTGATCAGACATGTGGATTGTTGGATGGAAAAGATTTGTGACCCCTATGTGAAAGTATTGGATATGAAGTTATATATGTTTTTAAAGTTTGTACAATAAACTTTTTATATTTTATATATGAAAGATTCTTTTGTGCTGCCAATAACTAAATGCCCTTTAAAGTCGGTAGCTACAATTTTCCTAGTGCCTTTTTTATGTAAACTTTTTTTAGGATGTTGTCATATAGGACACAGAACCTCTATCATAGTTGCTCTTCAATTATGAGGAAAATATGTAAGCACTTTGTAAAAGCATTTTTGTAAGTAGCAATGACTTTTCTGCTGATTTTGCTGTCCCTTGGGGCACCCTGTATACCAGTACATATCTGTATACATTTATATGAAGTGGCTCCTTTAATATATAGAAGTTCCCCTTGCTTTGTACCCATCCAATGCGAATTTAGTTCTGTCTGAGCAGTGAGAATAGGAAGGAAGTCTTACAGCATGTCAAAGACTAATTGCAAAACTGAAGCTGTGAACTCTCTTGACACATCTGCACAGTGGGCGTTTGCAGTAAACCTTTATTTTTTCCTAAGTTACAGTTCACAGCAGCTGTGTGCATGACAGCTTAGTGTACAGCGCCGCGGAGAGCGCTCGTGGGTGGTTTGGGGGACACCTGGTAAGACCCCACTTGTATGGGTGATGACGGACCAACTTCTCTCACCTGGGAAATGGAAATGTCCTAATTATGTGGTGAGTAATGATTATAAGAGGTCATGTAGTAATGGCTATAGCAAGTTTTTGTATATACAACCCATCTTGATTGCTTGCAATAATTGGTCCTCATACCGATAAAATCTTAACTCCTGCTGAAATGCATCATTTTATACTCAATCGAGCAGTAAGGGTGAGAGTCAGTCAAGTTTGTGTGGTTTTTGTTTTTGGTTTTTTTTCTTCTTTTTCTTGCCTTCTGTGTCTCGCCTATCAAAACAGGAAATAAGAGAAAATCTCTCCACTGGGACACATTCAAAAACACATTTTTAGTAGAGTTTGGAAGGGTTAGAACATCTAACAATGTATTATTGCTGCCCGTGCCTTCCTGTTCCAATGATAACCCCCCCCCCCCCCCAATTTCTTGTATGGGTGTCACAGGGACAGGAAGTGAAAGGAATTCTACCCACAAAGAAATCAAAATTGTACTGAAACTTGGACCCTTTCCCATTTTACTCAATGCTAAAAAAAATTATTGGTTAAATTTAGGTTTTATAATAGGATGCTATATCATTGATGGGGAAATTACATATTTCCTTATTAATATTGTGGCTCACTAATGAATTCTAAGCCTTCAATATTCTGGTTACCTTAGCTGACTTCAAACTATAGGAATGTGATTGTAAACTGACTATATGGACAAGCCAGCCCACTAATCTCCTTTCAGGAATGTGCCATTTTCCTTAGATGGTCCTACTGCTCCAAAGGGGATGGGGATTTCCTTTTCCGCAATATTTTATAAGGAGAATGAAATTTCCCCATCAATCATGCAGTCTTGACATTTTGAATTGAAACACGCGTTGGAATTAGTTTTTACCTGTAGGAAAGTTTTCTGTATAGAGGAATATGGCCTCGGACAGAATCTTACCTGTCTGTGTCCTTCCTAAGGTTGGCTAGAAATGACATGATGACATCAAGCAGTGTTTCCAGCTTCCAGTATGGGATGATTGGGTCATTCTGATGTTGTACAGGGTGATGGCTTTCCAGTTTGTTGGTGAATCTTCTAGTTAGTGAGTCTGCTTTGGAATAGAGGAAAAGATCAGAGTCAGCAGAGCAGAGATGAGTGTCCTGTTCTTTTGACAGTCCAAAATGTATTCGATTCTCCTTTTACTTTCACTCTAAATGAATGGGACAAATACAGAGAGGGTAAGTCTTAACAGGGATGCAGACAGCAGAAGATGGTGGTTAGGAACTGGGAAGGGGGGGGGGGGGTTGGTGTTCCCCTTCAATAGTGTATGGTTTGTGATTCTTTAAAGTATAACTAAAGGCAAAACCCACATTTTGGGTTGCCTCCAGAAAAGTAATTGAGGAATGGGGACACTAGTTCTGGTGACCTGGGGGTTCCCAAGGGATTCCCTTAATTTGGAAGGATTTCTACTCACTTCCTGTTTGGCTGTGGGACAGGAAGTGAAGGGAAATCTCCACAATTGGACACAAATGGAGCAAAATAATCTGACAGGAGTTATAACCCTCCCTTACGCTATCCAAAATGAAAAAAAAAAAGTTTTGCATAGAGTTCTACTTTAAATTCTAATACAAATGGTAATACATGTGCTGATCCTGTGTAGTATTCATCCATTCCTGAGGTGAGGTTGTTGCTCTGGTAGTGGTGCTGTATGGGCAATATAAGGAGGGTTGTACTGAGCTCCGTGTAAATGTACTTTATGACAACCCCCGGGTTCTGTACAGGATACCCTTGTAGGTATGGTGCCCTCCATTCACTGTCCAGTATGGGATGTTCAGAGCTGTGCACAGAGATGTACTACTGCCCATGTGTGTGAAAATAAACCTTTACGGACAATTTGTCACATTTTCCAAGAATTAAAGAGTTGCCAAATCTGAGAAAAAGTAACCATAGTGTGTACATAGAATTCTGTCATTGTGAGTTCCAGTTTCAATTCTGCTAACTTTTACAAGTAGCTGTGTGACTACAAGACCCTGTTTGAAGTGTGAAATGTTACGTTCTTTTACAATGAATTGCAATGCTTAAAGGATAAGTTCTCCGTTCGGAGCATGTTACGTGTAACCTACATACCCACCTCTCGCTGCCTGCCCTCCCCTCTCAGTGACAGGGGTTTGGGGGTCTTTTCCCCTCGCCCACTGTCACAATTTGAAAACATCACAGCCGTGCAGTGCTGCGTCATTTATTAACACTTTTCTGTGAATGAATAGACTACAAGTGCCAACAGCCTTTGCGACTGAGGCCTTGTAGTTCTCAACGAAGCGAGGGAGCTGGTGAGCGCGTTTGTAGTTCATTGTTTTTTTACTGAGAGTCTGCAGGATCCTGGCATTGCACCCGCAATCTGTAATTGCAGGTTAATGCTCTCCAAGCTGAAATGTAAAAAAATATATATATATGTTGTATATTTATTTATTTTTTTACAAAAGGTAATTTTAGCCTTTAAAGGCATGGTTCACCTTTACCAAAAAACTGCCCCTGCAGACAAGATAAAAGCAATCAGTGCAGCTTTGACCAAAGTTAAATGATGCCTTGCTATAGGTGTAGGCCATTTTACGTACCTCATGAAGCCTGACTGGAAAACTCCCAGGATGTTGCTAAAAGATGGCTCGATTTACTGTTCACCATCACAGGAGTGAGCTCTTTCTCTGATCCAAACCCTCTCCCATGCTCTTTCTTTACCCTGATGCTGTAGCTCTGAATTCAGTATCTGAAAACTCAGATACAGAGTTTGGTGAAGGTGAGGAGTCATGCTAGGTGTGTCTTAGCAACATCCTTAGCAATGTCTTAGGGGTCTCCAAACTGTGGCCCTCCAGTTCAGATCACAGCGGTAAAAAAAAGGAAAGCAGAGAAGAATACAAACTTTTTTTTTTTTTTTTCTTCTTTTTCTTTTTTTTTAAACCAGATTTCAGTGTCACTTTAAGCCCTGGTTCAGACTGATACGATGCGGATTTTCAGCAGGCCCGATGAAGGGGTCCTGCGAGACTCCGAAATGTTGCCTTGCTGTAACTATGTGATCGTTCATTAAAACTTTTGGACCCATATTGGTGATCCTTGGTGTGCTGGTGACATTTTCCCTTGCTGATTTTGTTCGGTTCCAGCCGACGGTCGCTGCAGCACGCACTTATACACACAACCATTTTTAACGCAGGAACGTGTGCGTTTGGACTATACACTCACATGCGATATAACGCACCGCATGAATATGAACCCGGGCTCAAGCAGAGTTCCAGTCATTTTTGTGTTTATTAAAAATCAACAGCTACAGTTTTTGTAGTTACTGACTTTTAATAAATGCACACTTACCTGTCCCAAGGTCCAGCGATGTACTCGCCCGCACTGTCCCTTCTCTGCCTCTTCTCTCCCTGGTTTTAGCATCACAACTGTGGGCATCAGGCTGTGACCGCTTGCGGATTCACAGCCGGGTGCCCACTGTGCATGCGGAAGTCGCGCTGTGCATTTTGATTGGTCCAGCAGTCTTCTGGGATCTATGAAGGTTCCCAGTAGACTGAGAGGAAGAAGGGGGCCGAAATTCCAGCTCAATTCGCCGTGGCAAACGGAGCCGAAAGTGGGAGTGGGCACCTGTCAAAACCAGATACCCGATCCCCCCTCCCCACCAAAAGGTTCCAAATATGGCAGTGGAGGGGGGTCGGAGGCAACCAAGCGGAGCTTCCACTTTTGAGTGGAACTCCGCTTTAAGCTCATATGGCACAAAGAACAGCGATGAGTAGTAACCAACAGTAATCAGTCTGTTGATTCAGCAGTTTTGTTTCTGGTTATTTTCACGTGATATGAGATATAGGGCTACTTTAGATGACCACTGTTTACATAATTCACATACTTGGGTAGTCACTGCTTGTTGGAGTTCACTACAGTGACTGTTACAGCTCAAAGCTTTAAAAACAAACTAAAAGAATAAAAAATAAAGGAAGCGGTGCCATACATACACTTCCACTGCATGCAAATACTGCATTTCTAAAGAACTCCTAAAGTGGAAAGAACAACGTTCACTGTAGGAGATTTGATTAATTAGAGCATATTCCCACCATGCGGGGGCCCCAGCCCTCCTCCCATAAGTGGAAATTGCAGAATGTCTTCTTTTTAGAAATTAATTAGACGCCAGGTTATGTACACAGTTGAGTGAGAGGTAAAGTAAGCCAATTAGAGGAAGAAAGGGGAAGGATTCTGGGAAATTCCAGCTATACACTGGAGTCTGCTGCTACAAAAAAAAAGAGAAATTATTTGCTTTTGGACCAATGCACCTCATGTGTTTAAAGTGGTTCTAAAGGCTGAAGGTTTTTTATCTTCACGCGTTGTATTCATGAAGGTAAAAAACCTTTAGTATGCAGCTTCTCCCAAAGCCCCCCCCTGAGCCTGATCCAGGGATGTGCACAAGAACGGCTGCTCTCCTGGGGTTCTGCCTTCTCATTGGCTGAGAGACAGCAGTGGGAGCCATTGGCTCCCGCACCCGTCAATTACAGCCAGTGACAAGGGAGCTGGGGGGGGGGGGGGCAGGGCTATGTGTCTGTCTTATGAACACTCAAAGCAGGGCTCAGGAGCAAGGACCCACGAGTGCCCCTAGAGCTAGTGGCTTGTTATGGGGGCATTTGGAGAAGAGGAGGGGCCATAAGTGCTGGTGGGGCACCCGAAAAGAGGATCAGGACTGCTCTGTGCAAAACCATTGCACAGAGCAGGTAAGTATACCATGTTTATTATTATTAATATATTTTTTTTAATTCTACCTTTTAAAATCGCTTCAAAGCAGAACTAAACTCTCTCAATCAACTTTAAGGGTTTTTAATCCTTATGCTGCTAACATTAGAAAATAGATAGGAAGGTACAGTGGGGCAAAAATGTATTTAGTCAGCCACCAATTGTGCAAGTTCTCCCACTTAAAAAGATGAGAGAGGCCTGTAATTGGCATCATAGGTAGACCTCAACTATGAGAGACAAAATGAGAAAAAAAATCCAGACAATCACATTGGCTGATTTGGAAAGAATTTATTTGCAAATTATGGTGGAAAATAAGTATTTGGTCACCTACAAACAAGCAAGATTTCTGGCTCTCACAGATCTGTACCTTCTTCTTTAAGAGGCTCCTCTGTCCTGAACTCATTACCTGTATCAATGGCACCTGTTTGAGGTTGTGGACAGGTGTCTTTTATACTGATAACAAGTTCAAACAGTCACACTCCAAACTCCACTATGGTGAAGACCAAAGAGCTGTCGAAGGACACCAGAAACATAATTGTAGACCTGCACCAGGCTGGGAAGACTGAATCTGCAATAGGCAAGCAGCTTGGTGTGAACAAATCAACTGTAGGAGCAATAATTAGAAAATGGAAGACATACAAGACCACTGATAATCTCTCTCGATCTGGGGCTCCACGCAAGATCTCACCCCGTGGGGTCAAACTGATCACAAGAACGGTGAGCAAAAATCCCAGGACCACACGGGGGGACCTAGTGAATGACCCGCAGAGAGCTGGGACCAACGTAACAAAGGCTACCATCAGTAACACACTACACCGCCAGGGACTCAGATCCTGCAGTGCCAGACGTGTCCCCCTGCTTAAGCCAGTACATGTCTGGGCCCGTCTGAAGTTTGCTAGAGAGCATTTGGATGATCCAGAAGAGGATTGGGAGAATGGTCAGATGAAACCAAAATAGAACTGTTTGGTAGAAACACAACTCGTCGTGTTTGGAGGAGAGAGAATGCTGAGTTGCATCCAAAGAACACCATACCTACTGTGAAGTATGGGGGTGGCAACATCATGCTTTGGGGCTGTTTTTCCGCAAAGGGACCAGGACGACTGATCCATGTACAGGACAGAATGAATGGGGCCATGTATTGTGAGATTTTGAGTGCAAACCTCCTTCCATCAGCAAGGGCATTGAAGATGAAACGTGGCTGGGTCTTCCAACATGACAATGATCCCAAACATACCGCCCGGGCAAGGAGTGGCTTCGTAAGAAGCATTTCAAGGTCCTGGAGTGGCCTAGCCAGTCTCCAGATCTCAACCCCATAGAAAACCTTTGGAGGGAGTTGAAAGTCCGTGTTGCCCAGCGACAGCCCCAAAACATCACTGCTCTAGAGGAGATCTGCATGGAGGAATGGGCCAACATACCAGCAACAGTGTGTGCCAACCTTGTGAAGACTTACAGGAACCGTTTGACCTCTGTCATCGCCAACAAAGGATATATAACAAAGTATTGAGATGAACTTTTGATATTGACCAAATACTTATTTTCCACCATAATTTGCAAATAAATTCTTTCCAAATCAACCAATGTGATTGTCTGGATTTTTTTTCTCATTTTGTCTCTCATAGTTGAGGTCTACCTATGATGCCAATTACAGGCCTCTCATCTTTTTAAGTGGGAGAACTTGCACAATTGGTGGCTGACTAAATACTTTTTTGCCCCACTGTATATCATACTTCTTTCTGTCAAACTTTTTTTTTTCTTCGGTTGCTTCCTGGTTTCTGGCCTAGGCCAAAATGATGTCCGACATCCCAGGAGTCTTCAGGAGTGGAGCAGAGACTTTGTCAGCTAAACACACCCTCCTGTCTGCATGCCTGAGCGAAGGGCAGATGGATTCCAGGAAGAAAATGTTACATGAATCATCTGCTCTTACTCAAGATAGCCACATCATCATATAGCCCCTTTATGTGCTTTATATATCAAATACATCTGCACTTTTTTTGCAACACAGTGCAGCACAACGCACAGAGCATTTACATCTGTGTACTATGGTGTGCTTATAGTTCAAGATCATTTGTATTTACTGTATTTGTAAGTTGGGGTACCATTGGGAATAAATGATGCTGTGACATACAACATGTAGCTGCACAGGTTTTAAAGATGTGGATCAGCTCTGTGCTCTCTGCCCTCTGCCCAGGAGTACGTTCTTGCCTTCCTTTATCTACAAGCAAAGACTAAGCCCCCTGTGTATTCTCCAAGGTGATATGTTAGACTTTGTCCTTGCCCCTATGTGACAGCGCTGGGCCATTCACCTCTCCAAGCGCCATGCTGGTACATGAGAAGAAGGAAAGGATGTCGCCTTCTCCTCCATACCCAATAGCACTGGATATTTCCTGGCTCCTGGCAGCTGAGCAGAGTACATGTTGTTGGGAGGGGGACTAATGCATACATGTTGTTGGGAGGGGGACTAATGCATACATGTTGTTGGGAGGGGGACTAATGCATACTTGTTGTTGGGAGGGGGACTAGTGCATACTTGTTGTTGGGAGGGGGGCTCGTGCATACTTGTTGTTGGGAGGGGGACTAGTGCATACTTGTTGTTGGGAGGGGGACTAGTGCATACATGTTGTTGGGAGGGGGACTCGTGCATACATGTTGTTGGGAGGGGGACTCGTGCATACATGTTGTTGGGAGGGGGACTCGTGCATACATGTTGTTGGGAGGGGGACTCGTGCATACATGTTGTTGGGAGGGGGACTCGTGCATACATGTTGTTGGGAGGGGGACTCGTGCATACATGTTGTTGGGAGGGGGACTCGTGCATACATGTTGTTGGGAGGGGGACTCGTGCATACATGTTGTTTGGAGGGGGACTCGTGCATACATGTTGTTGGGAGGGGGACTCGTGCATACATGTTGTTGGGAGGGGGACTCGTGCATACATGTTGTTGGGAGGGGGGCTCGTGCATACTTGTTGTTGGGAGGGGGGCTCGTGCATACTTGTTGTTTGGGAGGGGGACTCGTGCATACATGATGCTTTGCCCTGTATGAAAAAAGAACAGGCATGCTGTAACCCCTTCCTGTTCAGCCCCATTGTCCCTTTAAATGGGTCTCTACACCAGGTTGATTTTGGAGTTGGGACAAAATTTCCAATCGCGTGGCCACAGTGATTGGCAGTTACATAATTGGAAATCCATCCTGTTGGCACCAGATTGTGACCAGAGACTGAAAGCTGTCTGTGATAGCTTGGTCACTGGTGGGAGCGTGCTCTCTGGACAGAAACCTCAGCCATCCATGGATACATATGTGCAAACAAGTTATGTCATCCATTCCTCAACAGACTTACAGACTGTGGGATGGCTTGTTGTATGACAGACTTGTTCCATATCCTGAAGGCAAAAAATATAACCTGCTGACCTTTGTGGGCTGAACTGGAGAAAATCTCCCATCCACACTGATTAGAATCTCCATTGCCAGCGTCTGTATTCATGCTGCTGCGGCACCCGTGACTACCTGAACACAATGGCGCTACCGGTTTTTTTTTTTTTTTTTTTTTTTTTTTCACCAGCTCAGTAGATTTGGTGCTTGCAGGGCCATGCAGTGATCAGATTTCGGCTTATTCAGATGGCCAACCTTGATGTAGAACTAAACAAGACAAAAACGTTTTTTTTTTCTTTTTTTTTTATTTTGCATAGAGAGAGAAAGTGAGTTATAACAGCTGTCAGTGTGTTGTGTGTGTTGTTTTTTTTTTTTTTTGTCATCTGTGTCCCATTCGGGGGATTTCCCTTCACTTCCTGTTCCATGGCCAAAACAGGAAATGTCAAAGTCAGGGGATCCCTAGTTGTCACCAGAACTAGCGTACTCCACTTTTACTCTTGGTGATAACTGTAAACAGGACAAATAGAATGAGTGAATCTCCCCAACGGGAGCACAGACAGCCGTAAAAACCTGATAGAGGTCTCATTCTACTCCATTTTATAGAAAACTAGTTTTGCCTTTAGTATCACTTTCAAGGCTGGTTCACATCAGAACATGGTTCGGGAAAAAATGAATGCCCATCAACCTAGCCAATCCAAAAGGATCAATGCTGCCAGAACCCCCAGTATCGGAGCTCACACTCAGAGTATTGGCGTCTCCCATGTCACTTCTGGTCCAGGTTCTGGTGTTGCATTTGGTTGCCATTCATCCATGCTGTTACTTTGTTACCACCAGCAGGAAAAGTGACTACTAAGGTAGGCCATACATTATGCAATGTTATATCCTTCAACTACGGGTTGAAGGACCGAAAATTACTTGATTCCCCCATCAACACAGTCAGTGTTGATGGCAGCTTTAACCACCAGCAGTGAATGGGGAAAAAAAAAACAAAAACCCCCGACAGGCTGTGACAGCAATACACAGAGATGTTCACTGTACTAGCTGTCATTTTTTTTTTTAATACAGTGCGGCTGTGCAGGGCTCCGCTTACACAGTGGTGTCATTCTTTCAGAGTTCTGTGAATGAATGAACTACAAGCCCCAACAGCCTTTGCTGCTGTCAGCTTGTAGTTCTAAATGAACTACCACAACACTGTGGAGCGCTCTGGTGGTTCATTGATTCTTTATGTCAGTGTATCTGCTTTCTCATACAAGGTACAAGCACACAGATACACTGACAGGTTTGCAACAGTCCTGCTGATCACTGGGGAAATGCTTTCCAGGCTCCTAAAACAAAAATAGTTAATGTACATTTTTTACCTTCCAAAAAAAAAAAAAAGACACACACTTTTTTTTTTAGAAGTGTTTATAGCCTCCCTGGAGGTATTCCCGAGTGTAGCTCAGGGTAAAGTTTCAGCACCACAAGCGGTAACCCCGAGCTACACTCGGCGAGAAATTTGAAAATGACAAAGTGTGACATTCACTAAAATCACATAGTAAAACATTACTGTATCAAGCCATTTCACATACATTTTGTCCCTAGTGCTTTGTCCTGTGCACTGCCTGCATTTTTATTCTTTCTGCCTGGAAACTAATGAATGTCCATGGTGTCCAAAAAGCGTCCCTTTTAGGTCAAAAGCGGTTTTAGACCAGCTAGAGAACAGTGATAGTAAATTAGAACTACTTGCAGAATTGAGTGATAATGATTCGTGGGGAAATTCGTCATCAGACACTGAAAACGATTTTTCGACTTTGCTCAGTGATGTGCAAACTTGGCGCTATATTTCAAATTTCAGTGTTTTTGGTTTGATTATATTATTGAATTAAATGTTATTATTATTATTATATTATTTTTTATGATTATTTATTAAATTATAATTTATGATTTCGTGTTTAAAATTTTAACATACCCAGGATGTTTACTAGACTCTTGTTCAGACAGATTTCAGTGAGTTATTCTTTAAAATTACAGGCCTACAATTAAAAAAAATACATATTTCTATGCCAAAAAATGTACCGCTTTGAGCACAGAAATATGGACATAATCCGACTGCTAGGGAGGTTAAAAGGTAACCTCAGGAGACCTTCCCAAATGCCCAGAATGCACTGAAAAATGGTAAATAATTAACTATTTCAGACATTTTGAGAGGAATAAAGAGAGCAGTATGTGTTGAGATGACCTGTCTTTTCTGGTTGTATTCACTATGGATCCCATCATGAGCATAATGCGGCACATTCTACCATTTTTTTTCCTTCGCAAAACCTGGAACTGACTGCACTGGTGTACTAGGTCAATTTGAATACATGGAAAACACTTTGCATGTATTTCTGATTAAAAAAGGCTCTGGACAGCATCTGGATGTGGAACCGTTTATAAAAAAAAAAATGATTCTAAACGCAAATGCTTATAAACGCGGTTAACCACGTTTACAAGCGTTTGGAGTTTAAAATGCTGGTAAAATCTACTCCTGAATGCAAGTTTGGTGCGTTCAAAAAAACGACTGTAAACTCAACTGCCTGTAAATGACTGTAAACAACTATGTGTACATGGACACATAGAAAAACATTAGGGAGAGTTCAGGGGCTGCTGAAAAAAAACGCAGAACAGCTCCTGAACGTCAGTTTATCAGCTGCAGTGTACATAAACCCCAACACTGTGCCTGCCCCTGTCCAGAATGAAGGGTCTGTAGATCAGGGAAAATTAACGTGCTTCTTATGTCTCCTAACTATTCTGGGTGAACTTTTGGCAAGTTGTATACATTTACTAATAAGTACATAAACCTTAAACATTAACCAGGAGGCAATGTATGGGAGAGATGATTACATTGTTCTTTTATTTACTGTAACTAAATGGCAACATTGATATTGTTCCAATATTATGGCGTTTTTGCTTTCATTTCTTTTTTTTTTTTTTCCTACTCAGTCCAGAAGCTTTATTATAAAGGGTAATTCCACTTTCATGGTAAAAAAAAAATTGCAAATGAAAAAAATATTGTAGCAAATACAATTGCAATGTTGTAATTTATTGATCTTTTAAACAAAACCGTTTTCAATCTACAGCTGCTGTATAAAATTCACTGCAATATGGCACCCTGATAATGTTCAGTATACCCTTGGTATACAGATCGCCGCCAAAAATCCAGTTTCAAAAATTGCACAGAGCCTATTTCATTGTGTGTTTGAAAGTGTATACAGTAAATGAGCCTTAGTGTGAGAAAATGTAATGCCTGGTGTGATTGAGCCCTAAAAAGCAGGCTTTCATTGGGTGAAGTAAATGCAGCTTCACTATTTTCTATGCTCTGTGAATGCTCACTCTGGGTAAGTAAATAGTTTCTAGTCCTTTAGTAAATCTACCCCAGTGTAAAATCTCCATCATGGCCTCAAGCACCTCCATTTAGGGCCGGTTCACACAGGAACGTGCTGTGCATTCCGGTGAGATTAAAACTGCATGCAGAATGCACTACATTTTGCGATCTGCAGCGGATGACAATAAAACGTTAATGACCCCCCAATCGCAGGTTGCAAACAGTGTATTTGCTCGTACCAGATCGCATACTACAAAAATATCATGCACTCCAGGTACAGTGCGTTTTAGGAATAGTGCCTACACTACTTTTGGCATGGTGTGATTTAAGCAGATTCAAAAGGAATGGGCTGAAATTGCGCCACACAGAACTGCATCTAAATTGTACAAGAACGCACAGCGCGTTCCTCCCAGAGCTCCCTTCCAGCTTCTTTTTTGAAGGTCTGCTTCTGGGTACCAATCTCCTATTGTTTTCATTGGCCAGATGGACATGACATCTCCTGCGCATGCATGGGTTTTCTTTCATCTTGTCAGTGCCAAAGTTGTACTGGGCAATTAGGCATGTAAGAAACGTTAATGCAAAAGAGACATAGTGAGGTTGTTTTTCTGAATCTGGAGAGTGCAAAATCTGGTGCAACTATGCATGGCAGCCAATCAGCTTCTAACTTCAGCTTATTCAATTAAGCTTTGACAATAAGCTCCAAGGAGCAGGGCCCTCCTAACCCTCTTGTATTGAACTGTATTGTTTCTGTATTGTCTCCCGTTGTATTGTAAAGCGCTGAGCAAACTGTTGACGCTATATAAATCCTGTGTAATAATAATAATAATAAAACCTGGAAGCTGATTGGTTTCTGTGTAAAGCTGCACCAGATTTCACACTCTTCAGTTTTAGTAAATCAACCCCAGTATGTCTCTTCTTCATTATAAATTGTGCTTGTACTTTAACTGTTTGCAGAAGAAAAAAATGGGCCAACTGTCATAATAGCGCCCCCCACCCCTCTGCAATAAAAGTCTGACAAGAAAAGGAAGAATTTAATTCCATTCTGCTTCTCGTTTTCAAACCCGTTTCAGTTTCTTTTTGAGGATGCCAACTGAAAAATACAGGTTAGAAGGTTTATGTGATCTGAGATCGCACTTCAGCTTGTGTGTAGATTTACCAGATGTCGTGCATGTAAAGAGATGGAGTTGCAAATTACTTTTTAACAGCAGGATTTAATTTGATTTGCATTTGTTGGGTAAATCTAGAGCAAAAATCAGATTTATGTCCAATAGCATTAGTGCTGCATGAGCAGACTGGACTGATGGTGACCTTGGGAAAATTAGGATATTCCCAGCCAACTGTAATGGCTTGCTATATAGACATAACATCTTCCCATGCACTAATCCAGCAATAAGCCAATCTGATGGTCTGCATTATGCATATAATTACATCTGACATACATTACATGTATGGCAAGATTCATACATACATACATACATACATACATACATACATACATAAACCCATTTAGTGCTGATTCACACAGGTGCGGTGAGGATTGAAGCTCAGGTTTCACAGCTAATTGACACAGTAGTTGTTCAGCAGTTCAGGTCAGGTTTACATCAGGTTCAGGACAGGATTTAATCTTGTTCACAACTGATGATGTGTGGTTTAGAAACCATAGAAGTCAATAGCCTGTAATCCGCACCTAATCCTGACCACACTGCTCAGAAATGGGACAGGACTCTTTTTCAATCTGCACTGAATCCGCACCACCAGTGCAGTAGACGTATGTGAACAGGCACCATAGGATGCAGTGTTATTTCACACATCATGCAGATTGGCTGCTTACTGCAGCAAAGACTGTCTTAAAGGAACTATGCTCACCCCCTGATGCGACTTCAGCAAGCTCCTTCGCCAGGTCTTCTTTTTTTTTTTTGTAATGCCTTTATTTTAACAGAGGTTAAACAGTTTATAGATATGGGTTCAATAGACACCCAGAGTAGAGTGTCCTACATACAGTTAGGGCCATATATGTTTGGACACGGGCACAACTTTCATACTTTTGGCTCTGTAAGCCACCAGAGAAAATTAATTCAAAACAATCCAAATGAATTTGAAGTGCAGACTTTCAGCTTTAATTCAAGGGGTTGAACATAAATATCAAGTACAAATTTTAGCAACCGCAATCATTTTTATACACCGTCCCTCCATTTCAGGCTCAAATGTAATTGGACAATTTAAATATAATCCATAAAATGTTCATTTTTAATATTTTGTTGAGAATCCTTTACTGGCAATGACTGCCTGAAGTCTGGAACCCATGGACATTACCAAAGACTGGGTTTCCTCCTTTCTGATGCTTTGCCAGGCTCCAACTGCAGCTTTCTTCAGTTGTTCTTTTTTTCTGGGTCTTTCTGCCTTTTCGTTTTGCCTTCAGCAAGTGAAATGCATGCTCAATTGGGTTGAGATCAGATGATTGACTTGGCCATTGCAGAATATTCCACTTCTTTTCCTTCAAAAGCTCCTTGGTTGCTTTTGAAGTGTGTTTTGGATCATTGTCCATCTATACTGTGAAGGTCCGTCCAATCAACTTTGCTGCATTTGGCTGAATCTGGGCTAACAGTATATCTCTAAACACTGCAAAATTCATCCGGCTGCTTCTGTCTTCTTCTGTCACATCATCAATAAACACCAATGACCCAGTGCCACTGAAAGCCTTGCATGCCCATGCCATCACACTGCCTCCACGATGTTTTACAGATGACATTGTGTGCTTTGGATCATGAGCTGTTCCAAGCCTTCTCCACACTTTTTTTTCTTCCCATAATTTTAGTACAGATTAATCTTAGTTTCATCCGTCCAAAGAATGCTTTTCCAGAACTAATCTGGATTTTTTAGATGTTTTTTGGCAAAGTCTAATCTGGTTTTTCTATTCTTCAGGCTTATGAATGGTTTGTACCTTGTGGTGAACCCTCTGTATTTGCTCTCGTGAAGTCTTCTCTTGATTGTAGACTTTGACAATGATACGCCCACCTCCTTCACTTGTCTGGATATTGTGAATGGGTTTTTCTTTGCCATAGAGTGGATCCTGTGATCATCTACCACTGTTGTCTTCTGTGGATGTCCATGCCTTTTTATGTTGCTGAGCTCACCAGTGTGTTCTTCTTTCCTCAGAATGTACCAAGCAGTTGATTTGGCCACGCCTAATGTTGCTGCTATATCTCTGATGGATTTGTTTCATTTTTGAAGCCTTACAATGGCCTGCTTCACTTGCATGGACAGCTCCTTTGAACGCATGATGTAGGTTCACAGCAATAGATTCCAAATGCAAATACCACACTTAGAATCAACTCCAGACCTTTTACCTGCTTAACTGATGAAGAAATAATGGAGTAGCCCACACCTGGCCATGAAACCACTTTTGATTCAATTGTCCAATTACTTTTGGACCCTTGAAAAAGGTGGGATGGCTACTCCTTAAGAGCTGTAATTCCTAAACCCTTCCTCCAATTTGGATGTTCATACCCTCAAATTAAACCTGAGTGTGTGCACTTTAAAGCCATATCCATTATATAACTATAGTTTGAATATGTTTTGGTAAATACCTGAAAACAACTAAAATTGTGCCTGTGTCCAAATATATATGGACCTAGCTGTATATGAAAACAAAATGCCATGTCATGGATAGTGGCAATAAGCTCTAAAGTAATACTGAGAAAAAAAACATTCTAAAGTGCAGTATGTTACTGGATAGTAATCTGAAAATATACAATGGAAGAGATAACATAGATCATAGAAAGGGGGTCTGGGGAAAAACATGAACACTTGCGGTGGTCTAATCCCAGATATGGAATGAAATGAGTAATTACCAAATTTTAAACGTAAAAACAGTTTGAGAGGTTCTTCCAGGAGCAGGGGGGAGGGGAGTGGGGAAAAGGGAGGAGAGCAGGGAAAACATACCAGAGACCCCCGGTAAAGGAGAAAGAGAAGAGAGTGGCATCCCTCTCCCAGGTGGCCAACTCACTGAGCAAGGCATCTGTGTATATGAAATGATGCCAGGGCCTCCAAGTTTCAGTAAACTCTCCCTCTGTATTGTGCAGCGTAGCCGTGAGGCCTTCCATATCCCGAAGTCCAACTAGGTCTTCTTTTAGGTATGGGATCTTTGGTCATATTGATTGGCTGTGCTGGGATGCATCCTCAGTGTACATTGTTCACAAGATAGAGAACAGGCAGGTAAGAATCCTTTATTGTAGAGTGTGACGGGAGTGACTTTTGGGGGTGGGGGGACATGTCAACCCCAATGATGCAGGTATATGGAGGTTACTGCAGAGCACAGGTCAGTGGATCATAAATGCATACAACCTCGGATCTATGAACATTTGGTAAGGCTTATGGTAACCTTCACTGATCATATAGATCAATGAATGTCTACAGACAGCTGCTGATAGCTGCCAAGGTCTGTGCAGGACAGGACTATGCAGATATTAGAATTTCAAGACTACGTAGGAGCACCCTAGACCTCAGAGCGACATGGGTCCCTACTTATACTTAAGACAGTATTAAACCCAAAACCATAAATGTAATACAGTATAGTAATTGCAGTTTACAAGCATTAGATGTGGTGGCTGCAATAATTCTTTTTTTTTTTTTTTTAAGTCTTTTTCCTTCTGTTTTTACTTGGTGATTTGGCCAGTAATACACCTCCTGTATTAGAGTGCCCCCATTCTGGTTGAAGAAGCACAGAGGCCACAGCTGACAGCAGCATTGTCAGTCGGGGAGGGGATTGTTTTTTTTCCTTTTGGAATAACATTTTCATAGAAATAAATAGAAGCTGATCATTGTAAGAACCCCTGCCAATTTTAAATGGCTTGTCACATCCGTGTAAACTGATACATTCTGTTGGAGAGCTTGTTCTTTTGAAATAGTCTTACTGAATGGATCACCAGATAAAAATAAAAGAGAAATCGTAAAATAAAAATGATTGTAGTCAGTACATCTAAGAATTTGTAAGATGCAAAATAATAAATGTTTGGGTATAATACTGCTTTAATACTCTAAGGAAGTAATTTCCATAGTATGTCAGTCTGCTGAGCAGATGAAGCCTGGTATAAAAGATCTTGTGATGAAACTGTGAGCAAGGGCTTCACTTGCATGTATTTCCCATAAGTAATTTCACCTTTTAAAAAGTCTTATCTGTGGTGTTTTTTTTATTATGTTTATTGGTTTTAAGGGTTGTGTCATGCTGGCAACTTTGTCGTGAAGGTCTTGCCATTTTAAATCTTTCTGATGATGTAATCTAGTAAATTATAACGAACTACAGAGTTGCTGTGTTGCTTGTTTATCTACAAATCTCTGGTGTATCGTTACCATCAGCAGCTGCATGGGATAATGGCCCATACACACGATCAGAAAATCGGATGGCAAAAATCGCTTTCGAAGGGATCATACCATAATCTGATTGTTCGTAGACAGCTTTTAACAGCTGATCATGACAGTTCATGTGGTAATATCCAAAGGACCAAGCACAAAAAATGTTTCTCTTACGGTAACAGTGCAAACGATTTTCGTTTAATCGGTATATCGCTTCTAAAGTTGTATTCTGTCATACGAGAATTTTCGGAACTTTAGTAACCTCTTCATTTTCTTTTTTGTTTTTTGGAAAATTCTTTTTATGTTTTAAAAAGTTTAGAAATACTAAAAACAGAGCCTGTAGGGCATACCCAGGCTCAGTACTACACTTTAACAAGGTTACAAGCTGGTACTTGGAATAGAACAAAAGAAAACCAACAATTAACAAACTAACCATATGCTCAGTCACTGTTTTAGGTGTCTGGAACAGAGGTGGACTGACCATTCGAGCACTACCCAAGGGCCTGGGGTCAGTAGGGGGCCCCATGAGATGCCCCTGGTACCTTTTTTTCATAGGCTTTTTTTGGGTGTGATTTGAGTGTGGGCTATGGGGCCCCCGGCATGATCCCCTATTGCCCGGGGGCCCCATGAGTTGTCAGTCCGCCCCTGGTCTGGAACATTCCCTAGACACCACAAACCTCTGTATTTATATGCCCTCCAGGAATCCAACAGAGATGACAATCCCAGGGCTCTTCTAATAGTATAATATCATAGAGCTCCATAAGATCATTTAGGGAATATCACTTAAACCTTCTCGGGCTAAATGGAAGAACCTTGCTCCACGTTCGTGGATGGAGAGTCTACCCAAATATCCCAGACCTTATGGAATTTATGAGGACATCCCGAGATAGGTAAGTAGCCTTATACAATGAGACCATAGAATTAATTAACCTCTTCCAGCAATTAGAGGTGGGGGCATCTGGCGATTTCCACTTCAACCCTATAGCTTTCCTATCATAAAACAATAAAATTCCTAATAAGGTTCTGGAGGCCCTACTGTGTGCCAGAGTGTTGACCAGCCCCAACAGACATACATCCACTGATAATGGTACCCGAATGGTGGTAACCGAGAGGATACTGATCTCCAGAAAAGCTGAATATGTGGACATTGCCAAAAAATATGAATGAAGTCGGCTGAGGTCGTCCCACATCTCCCAACAATCAATAGGGACTGAGGAATATATTCTACGGAGACGTATAGGGGTGAGATTAATACGGTGCAGAATTTTAAACTGTATCCGTTTGTCCTTAACAGAAACCAGATGTTGAAAGGAACATTCCCATACATAAAGTCAGGTAGCCACTTAGTTTTAAGAGCCTCAAGTCCCTTCTGGCCAGAGGGAAGCAATTCCTTATATGTATATTAGATAGAGGTTTACCTAAAGTTTTTTGTCTCTAAGCTAAGTCTCCAAATCATAGTTAGAAAAGACAACAGGTGTTACTGGAAATTGAGTACGAAAAGCGTGTCTAAGTTGTAAATATCTAAACAAATATGTATTTGGGAGGCCATACTATTTCAGGCTGTCAAATGTACATAATTCTCCCCCAGAGCAGATTTGGTCAATGTACTTAATGCCTTTCACTGCCCAGATATGTGGGTCAGGAATTAAAGCAAATTCAGGCAACCTAGGGTTACACCATAATGGACTATGTTGAGAGAAAAGTCCCTCAGGAATCAGCTGATCTGCCTGAGCATAGACCATGCCCGTAAAACTGTTTTTATCACCCTGGTCAATGGAAGAGGAGCCACTGGGCCACGATAGATTAGGTTCTCTAACGCCTCATAGGAGCCCAAGCAGGAGGCTTCCAATGCTACTGATGCATTAGATCCATCCGCAATTAACCAATTATGAGAACGTGTGAGCATAGCCACCAGATAGTACTTAAATAGATCAGGGCATGCCAAGTTTCCTTGTTGCCAGGGTCCCTGCAGTGTCGATAGGCGGAATCTCGGCTGCTTCAAACCCCAGAGAAAGGAAGTAAGGCAGGTATTGACCAAACAAAAATATTTTTTCGGAATCCAGACAGGTGAGTGTCTAAGCACGTATAAAAAGCCGGGCAACAATTTAATTTTAAAGATATTAATCTGACCCTTTAACGTCAGGGGAAGATTGTCCCAGGCTTTCAATTTATTTACCATGTTATGTAACAAGGGGGCCAAGTTCAATATACAATAGTCGGGGGGGAAGGGGAGATCGTAATTCCCAAATATTCAATTTGATTAGCCCACACTAAAGGTATAGCAGGGTCGGCCAGTTTGCTGGAGTCAGGGTCAATAGGTAGGAGTTGTGATTTTTGCCAATTAACATGTAACCCAGAGTAGACCAAGAATTCTGAAATAATCTAAAGGGAAGGACCCGGGTCATTAGGAATAGAATGAGATCATCAGCATACATAACTAATTTTTCTTCCAGGACCCCAGCCCAAATATCAACCACCGCTGGGGAGTGTCTAAAAGCCACAGCCAGAGGTTCGATCATGAGGGAAAACAGAGCTGGCGAAAGCAGGCAACCCTGTCTAGTGCCTTTACCCACCTGAAAGGATGCCGATAGTGTCCCATATAGTTTAATTTCAGCTGTCGGGAAGGAATATAGCAGGCGCATGCACATTCTAAACTCAGGCCCAAAGCCCATATGTTCAAGCACTGCAAACATGTAAGGCCAGGCTACCGAGTCAAAAGCTTTCTCAATATCAAGAGCCACTAGCACTCTGATAGCGGAAGCCCCGGTGGGTAGCTGCAAATGAGTGAAGACCCTGTGCAAATTTACATCAGTCGATTTCCCAGGGATAAAACCTGTCTGATCAATGCTGACTAAGCAAGACAACATTTTCATTATTCTGGTGGCCAATAATTTAGTTAAGATCTTTAGATCATAATTAAGTAAAGAGACCTATAAGAGACACATTGGGACCAGTCCTTACTGGGGTTAAGTTAATATAACTATATGAGCCTGATACATTGAATGGGGTAATGTCAATTGTGTTTTTCAGTCTGAGTAGAGTTGGAGAAACCTAGGCGCTAGTGTAGCAGCATACATCCTATACCATTCCCCGGTATACCATCCGGACCTGGAATCTTATTACCCAGAAAAGATCGTATAGCTGACTCTGTTTCTTCAACCGTGATGTCCTTGTCAAGCTCTGCAGTCCTCCTGCGAAATTTGAGGAAGATCCAGAGCAGACAAGTAATCATGATGTTCTGATCCGGTTACACTAGAACTAGCACCATAGAGACCACCATAATAATCCATAAATTCCTGTAAGATACAGTCAGGATCAGAAGTTACAGTGCCATCTGTGCAATTAATAGTAGATATGACCATGTGAGCCTTGGAATCTGTTGCCAGATTAGCAAGCAATTTGCCATTCTTGTCCCCAGACTCAAAAACTCTGCCCGCCAGGGACCTGAGATCTAAATGGGCAGCAGAGGTTAAATGAAGGGACAAATTGCGTCTTTCCTGGGCAAGTAAACTGAAATTATCCGAGGTCGGGGAGTCAGAAAATGTTGCTGCCGCCGATGCCTCACTATCCTCCAGTTGTATCTGCCAGGAGAGGTCATGTCTAACCATCTTAATGGCTGATGTATATTCCCCTCGGACATGCGCTTTTAGCGCATCCCACACCATAGGCGCTGGAACAGAGCCTTCGTTCCGTTCCCAATATATGGACATTGCAGCGGAGATCAATTCCCCAACCTTTGGGTCCTGTAACCACCGGTTTGTCAGACGCCAACAGAATAGCATGCAAGTGATAGGGTGAATCTGGGCTCTATAGGGGCATGACTCGATAAACCCTCAGGTGAATAGGAGACCTTTCGCACCAATGACAAGGCTCGAGCATTCCCAAAAATAAGGTCCATGCGGGAGGCTGATTTGTGTGTGGTTGAGAAACAGGAGTCATTTCTAATGGATGGGTGTTTCCATCTCCAGAGTTCAGTAAACTCAAAAGTCTGAGCACAGTGACGCAAGTCAGGGCTATACGCTCGGAGGGGGTTAGAGGAATCTAATTGTGCATCGAGAGTCGAGTTGAAATCACCTGCTATTGTGAAAACTGCAGAGGGGCTAGTTTTTCATATATGGTGTACAGGACCTGCTGGTTGAGGGGGGGAGGGACATTGACAACAGCAAACACAACCGCTCTAATTTCCAGTAACAGTAATATATCTGCCCTGAGTGTCAGTGATTAGGTGTACAATCTTATATGCTAAGGATTTATTTAGGAGAATGGCAACTCCCCGAGCATAACGGGAATAAGTGGAATGAAAGGAATGTTGAGTCCAAGATCTGCGTAAAGCTAGTATTCCCCATAAGATGGATTTCTAGCAGGAGCAAGATATGTGGTTTGTGATGGTTCAGATATTTAAACATAAGCACTCTTTTACATTTGTGATTGAGACCCCTAACATTCCACGATATTAATTTCAACTCCATATAATAAAGGAAACCGGGAAGGTCACAACTGGATAATCCCAAATCGAAAACAAAACTCCCTAGCCCAGGAGAGTGCCAAAATCCAAATATCTTGTGGAAAGTGAGTGGTGGTGTCTTGTTTAGAGCAGAACATAACAATAATAAAAAAAATGAGCGTACAACTTAAAAACAATAAACTCCCTACTGACCGTAATACCCCAACAGTCAGCTTAAATGGCAAGTAACTTAACCCTTTAACTTCCTATTATCTCTCTGCTGTGCTATGGTTCTTTATATATATATATTACATCTTTTTCTGTAAATATTTTATTGCACCTGTTTGACTCTTTTAGTAATAAATCTTTCTTTCTGAAAGTGTTAAACTGTTTCTAAAGCGCTTAATTGCAATTTACGAATTCCTGCCTCTAAAGAGACGCTACTGTGTTTGTTTAATCCTCTGCCCAATCGGCCTGCGGTGACCGTATTGGATGGATGACTTTTCAAGCATTACAGTGTATATTTGATAAAGAGAGTTTCCCCTTTCTCTGTACAAAAAGGGGTGGTGGCAGTGAAGGGTTAGTTGTGTAATTAACCTGATCCAGTAACAAGCGCATCCTGGCTGCCGGCACAGATTGAAATCCATTAGCTGGAAAATCGCTGTGTAGGGTGCAGTTGGGTGTGGCATTGTTACGCACGTCACATCGCGGTCTGGATCGGCCGGTCCTTCGGTCACGAGTTTGGTGAGAAGGTCTGGGGTCTGACGCTGCGATCGTGACATATTGGTGGTCGCGGTCGTGAGATTGTCGCATGTTGGTGGCGGCGATCTTGCGATCGTGACACCTTGCATTCACTGAGAACATTGCAAGGTGTTCTGTCAATGACACCCGTGCCGAGTGAGCAGCCCTCTGTGAATGACACCCGTGCCAAGTGAGCAACCCTCTGTAGTTTCTGTGCAGCAGTACAGCCCCTCAGCACAGGAGCAAGACAGCAGTGATCCCATTGGTAGCATCAACTACTACAGTGAGTCTCCATTTCCACAGTGGTTCCATGAACCAAACGTAACTATGCAATAAAACCTATGCCTTTTATGGTCTGTTCACACCAGCCGTTGCATTACAGTGCAGCAGCTGGAGTGCGATGCAGTGTGGAAGGATAACTGCAGTGCCAGTGCACCGATGACAGCGTATCTTTTTTTTTTTTTTTTTTTTTCCTTTTTAACTTTACTGAAATTTCATTAGAGGATCTTGGAAACAAAAATGTAAAAGCAGCTAAAAAATACTGTAGCTGCTGACTTAAAACACACTCACACACACACTCACACACCTCTCTCTCCAGGGATCCAGCACCATCCTCACCAGGGCTAGTTCTTTGGGTCCCTAGTGCTGGCTTGTTAACTGTGGGAAGCCAGCTGTGACTCCTGTGAGGCTTTACAGCCAGCTCCCCGCTGCACATGTGCTAGCCGCGTTTAAAATCTATTCCTGAACGCAAGTTTTCTGCGTTCAAAAAATCTACTGTAAACTCAACTGCCTGTAAATGACATAGTGTACATGGACACACAGGAAAACATTAGGGAGAGTTCAGGGGCTGCTGAAAAAACCGCTGAACAGCTCCTAAATGTGAGTTTATCAGCTGCTGTGTACATGAGCCCTAATAAGTTATTTTCAGTTTCCTTATAGCCATTCACTCCCTTGAGCTGACATTTGGTGAGATAACAGTTGACATTGGTGTGCAGCTTTGTGAAAGGTACAAGGTTCACCGGCAAACACGGCAAGCAAACAGTATAGTGCAAATCAGTGGAAAATCTCTGTTTTTGTTATGTAAAGCATGTCGGGCCATTCGCACGCATTGAATGTTCAGAGATCGAAATGCCGACAGTCGGCTGTCTTTTGTTTCAGTGTTTCCGTGGGACCCCCTTACCTGTTACAGAGAAAGAGGTAACAAAAATAGATACTGCTTTTGGCAAATGTTGTCAAATGTTCTATATTAGCATTTGTTTTGTATTTTGCAATTTTTTATTTTATTTTTACCATTGTTTGTTTTTAGGGCATAGATCAATCATTAAAGAGGTTGTATGGGCAAATTATAAGGGCTGCCTGTTTGTCACTGGACTCCTATCCTTCTAGCATCGCCATTACTATTGTCAATGTAGACACAGAGTGATGAGTGCACACATTTTTAAGATGTATGACATAATGTTTTCAGATGGTCACAGTTGAGACCTTGGGACTGAGTGACCTGCATACTTTGGGGTTACCACATGTTCAGTCTTTGGAAAAGGGGGAAAGCCCAGTACAGATAATCTAGTTTAAGAATGGAATTATGGTAAACTGTAGGTGTTCCTTGTTTGCCTTCAATTTATGAGGTAGCTCTGTTTTGTGAAGCTTTGATTTATTGCAAACCTTGACATTAGGCCAAAGAACTGTTGGTACAGAGTAATGTTTGCAGTCAAAGTTCATTTTCTAGATATTGTAGTTGTCAGTTCCCCAAATAATCATTTAAAGTTTTTTCATGTTGTTCCCTTGAGGGCTCATGTGGGAAATGTGTGATCCCATGTTAACTTGTCTGCGCTTGCAGTGCTCTCTGGGTTGGTGGCTTGGGATAAGTGGAGGGGTGATCTATTGGAAGAAGCAATTTAATGATAAGGATGACTAGCATTTAATGTAGTATGGTGCAATTCAAAGCCACTCCCTTTGGACATGGCATTGCGTACTGAATTGTTCCTTCAAGTACAATCCTTCAAACAGCATTTGGAGGTGCTTTGCGGTCTTCAGTAATATATGCTAAGCTTTTCTTTTAAAGCCCTATGTTGGAGCTCTTACCAAGTTTAACCCCAGTTGCCGTGGCAACTCCTGTTTTTCCATGATGCAATTTTTAAAGACAACCAAGGTTTTTTTTTCTATCTGTTTTAATTCCACCTTGTGCTTTGCCCATGAAGGGCAAAGCAACACATACAGTTTGATGGAGGCCCCATGAGCAGCACATACTCCTTCCATTTGTTCTCCCATCCTGTTTAGGTGTCAGAAGCAAAGAAAAATACCCAGCAATTCCACATTAAGGAAAGCATGTGATTCATTCCCCTTTTTACCATGTGGCAGTGTACTGATGATTAGTCGCTCAGGATCCCAGCATGGGGGCAGGTATAGAGTCCTCAACCTTGTGTAAGTTCCTGTTCACGATTTGGCACTTCTACAGGGATACCACTTTTTGCTCATGGTGGCCAAGCAGAAGTGAAGCAGCGAATGGAAGACAAGTGTGCAAAGAAATGTGTATTTCCTTGCTTTAGTAACCTTCCTTCTATTGAAGGTACTGGAAGCCCAACACTGGTTTACAACATTGACTATCAAGTAGGGGGTCATGGACCATTGACAACAATTGACTATAAAACTGCGTGGCTTGTCTTCAATTGCTTGTTGTTCTAACAATATGTAGGGAAATCTTTTAATTAAGCAACTTTCATTCTCCCAACATGTACATCCACTATTTAATGCATGTTTGTAGATTACTGTTTTTGTTTGAGGCAGTAATTGGAGGCACCAGGATGCCTCAGTTTACCTTTTTGGCACAGAATAATAAAAGAATTGGATGAAGTTTTCCATCCTGTTGGATCTCTTGTGACTCAGATGCAGTAATTTCCTTCAAAGCTAAGTTGGTTATCAGTAACTGAATCTGAAAATTTTTATTTTGTGTATAAACCTATTCAAATGACCCTATCAGTAGTCTTAAAAAAAAAAAAAAAAAAAAAAAAAGGTTCAGGCTAACACTTTTGACCGAAATCTACTTGACAAAAGGCACAAGAATATTCTGTTCATGAAGGGGTTCTGTGTTTGTAAAAAAAAAAAAAAAAAGTTAGTACTGCTACCATTAGGCCTGGGTAATAGTAAGGCATCACGTGAGTAGTCCCAGAGCAATATTAAACAATCAGGGGTTTGACTTTCTGTTTATTAAATATTTCCAAAAGAGACAAATGCGCAGGTGTTTGGTTTTGTATATCCATACTTGTTAAAGTGTTTATTGGTTAACATAGTTGTGCTTTTATGTAAATATGTGCACTGATTTCCATAAAGGCATAATAAATGTGAAAAAGTTGTGAATCCCATGATTTTACACAAATCTACATTTTGTATTAAACCTGACAGTGGTTCTACCTTTTTATCCCTACTAGAAATTTTAAAACACAAATGATTATACTGAGATGCTTTTTCTAAACATGAGAGGACCCATATCTGAGAATACTTTTAATGTATTTTAAATAAAATTAACATGCGCCAGGTCACTTCACCTGAATTATTCACCCTTTAAAAAGGTTACTACTGAAGATACCTGGACAAAATCTCCATCACAAGATGAAGAAAAGACAGAGATACAGAAAGTGGCTTCTCGCAAACTGGCCTCAGGAAAAACCCGGTGTCGGCAAAGGCCACTCTCAGACTATGGCCAGGTGGCCAGTCGTAGTTTCTCCATCCCAGAAGACTCTGTACCTATGGACTGTCAAGAAAATAGCAATAACTGTAATTCACCATCAAGGTCTCTTAGTGAAGAACCAAAGGTTCGTAAACCTAGAGCTGAGTTCCAAACAAATTATAAAAGAAGGCCCATCTCTGTGATTGGTGGGGTCAACTTTTATGGAACCAGCGAAGATGAAGAAAATGGACATTTGCTTCAACAAGTAAGACTTGGAGCATGACCTCTCTACAACATGAAAGACTTTCCAACTCTTCTATCATTTTCAGTGGCAATCTCTAACTCCAATCTCCATTTAATTTCTGTTCTTTTACAGTAAAATCATGCATGCTCTTGAATTAACTTTTGTTTCTTGTCTTTCCTGACTAACTTTTTTTCTGTTTCTCAAACTATCTGTTAACATCAGACTTTGATCTCCTTGACTTGGGGGTTGTGACCTGCATGAACTATTTATTACTGGGTTACAAGCCATTTGTACTAATATTAAGGGTGCAAATCATGATTTGCTTGTGTATTTAATGAGCCAGCAATGTGCTATCAATTTATCTCTCTAAAGTACTTAATCAGCCACAAAAGGTAAATTCTGGTCATTCATAATAAGGTAATCTGGTATGGCTTAGCAGGTGTGTTTGTATTTAAGCTTTTCTGTGTACCATAAAAAGATGCTAATCTTTTTTGGACAGAAATTTTATGACCCCCAAAAAACTGAATTCAATTATTCATCTAGAAGATAATGAACATTTACACAAAACAATTAGAATAATTTAATAATAATTAGAAAAATAATAATTTTGTTGATATTCATGTGTATCGTTAAGCTTTTTATGCCTCTCATAATCCTAGTGGAATTAACTGCATGCATCTCCTAACATGGTAATTGATGATCCTTTGTTTCCTGGCATTTCCTTGTGGGCTTTTTACCTATGTTCATATATATTATTATTATTTTTTTTTTAATAAAACCTTCCTTATTTTGTGAAACAAGAATAGGTACTTATCACAGAAATTATGTATGAACTAAACTTTAATGTGTCCCGCCATCCTTCTCCAAAAATTGACACATCCGATATTATAAGGCAGGATTGTCAACTTAACTTTTGGTATTCTCCATTTTCAAGGGAATGATTAATAGAGGAAGCTAGGGGCTCCAATCCTCTTTGCCTCAACAGCTTTTTATGTTATTTTAACTTGTATCTGAGGTTTTCTATCTCAAAAATGATGAGGGAGAAATTAGGTCACATGATCGTTCTTGGCCATTTCATCTTGCTGTACGCTAGCTTGTGGGAGAAGTCTGATAAGGCCGGTACATCACTGCATTATCACCTACTCATCAGTGATTGACATTTAGTAGACATCATGCCTATGTAGAGTAATGCACACAGGTTTCCTCAATGTCAACCGTGGAAAACTGTAACTAGATGATGTGTGTTACAGGTGTTTGCTGTCCAGATCACAATGCACAGCATAAGACTATAGTCTGAGTTCCCCTTCTATATTCCTTCTTGCTGCTGTAAAAGCGGAAAATACAGCACACTTTATCACCTAATGCAATAAAACACAAGTCAGTTGTGCAGTTCCTAGATTCAGCTTACAGAGAGGACAATCTCTGCAGTATTTTTTTTTTTTTTTTCTCATTCAGCTGAATCGGTCTCTATGGAAGTTGTGTGCATCACATAGGACACAGCAGCAGTGATTGACACCTCTTGAAGCTCAGGGGGCATGTCTGAGACAGTTAGTGGGTCCTGTGGAAGACTGGGGGCATCTGCAGACAGGAACTGTGCTGGCTGTAATGCCCTTTTAATGAAAATTTGATAGGAGGATAAAATTAAGAGCAGCACTTTTTTTCATCAAGTCCCAGAGGCAGAATCATATGGGATAGAAATGGTTGAGGTTGATGTCCCACCTTAAAACTCCAAATATATAACTAACCTGCCTTATATTATCAGATTTGTGAAAAAAGCAGCATTGCCAATAAAGTTGACTTTTATAAGAGCATATTTTAGCACTATATTACAAAGAAGGTAGGTAATAGAATAGCAGATAGTGTAGGTTGGAAAAATAGGAGCTAGCCTTTTTTCTTTTTTAGCTTTGAAGGTTTTAGTGTATTTTAAAGCATTTTTAGTTAGTCTCCACTTTTTTATAATACTGAAAGTCATTGTGTAAAGATAACCAAGTGTCATCTCCTATCATTAACAAAAACCGATAGGGGAAAATAAACTAAGCATTACACATAGAAGGCGCAGTAATGTGCCTACTCCTACCTTTACTTCAATTCTGTAATGAGAACCCCCGTGCTGTGAGTACCTGGACGTATCAGAAGTACTGGACAAACCCAACAATAGAGCCATATGTAGTGTTTCATTGGCTTTAAATAGTTATGAAATGGCACCTGTGTTACAGATTGTATATGTTTTATAATATAGTCCAGTTTAGGGCAGATTTTGCTGTGTTTCCCGGTATTGATGAATATATTTTTCTTTCTGTCTTGTTTGTAGCCTGTACCACGGCCTCCTATACCATCACATAAAGTGCCACCATACAAGGCAGTCTCTGCTCGGTTGCGACCATTTGCCTTTTCACAAAGCACACCAATTGGTTTGGATAGAGTTGGACGCAAGCGTAATATAAGAGTCTCCAACAGTAAGTGTATATATGTTACTTTTTAAAATATGCATACGTTAAGTAGCTAACTGGTATTTTAAATGTTTATGCTATTGTTTTGTATCCATATCTGTCTACCCTCTCAAAAACCTGTACCACTGAAATGACTGGAACTGATTTCAAAATACCTGTAATTGGTCTTTTAGGAGATATTTGATCACTTGTCCATGTATATAATGTACCTTTTGCTGTTTTGTTAGCCATTCATCCCATAAGATGGTATGTATTTGTGCCTTTAAATATATACTAAACCAAAAACTTTTTTTAAATTGAACAGAGCTTAAAGTGGTCTTACAGGCAAGACATTTTTTCTTTTTATTACCTTAATGCATTCCCTGCATTAGGGTATAAAATGTTCCAGTAGCTATATTGCCCCTCCACCTCCCTATATACTTACCTGAGTCCTATCTCAATTAATTGGAAATATTCCAATGGGGGCATCTATTCCAGTGACAACTGTTTAAGAGGATAGTTCCCTTGACTTCAGCGAGATTTCCTTTATCTTCTTGTATATTCAGGATTCAGATAATGAAGGGAAATCTCCCTTTCAGCACAGGCTTTAAGAGGATTGATTAACATGAACTATTAGTGATTCATATATCATTGCACTGTTTTATAAAAGTTGGATATAGACACAGAAATTGGTCGCCATGTACACACTTTTGCCACTTTGGGTGATCATACTTCTCTCAATATTTGCTTGCAATATGACACTTTGGTGACTTCTTCAGTAATAGGGCCAGTGTATAGAGATATCAAAAAAAGTATGTTCAGTAGATTGATAGTCGTCTCATTTTCACTCTTTGAAAAAAAGAGCGTGAATGTTCTTACTATATCTGCCTTCGTTTTTAATCACTGTGTAGTCTATTTTTTATTATTTTATTTCCTGATCTGCAAGTTTCCTGCGTAATTGCCCTTTCCTGATTGTGTGCTTTATGATTCAATCCTCTAGTACCAGGAAGTAATAATGTGCCCATTAGGATTATCTGTATTATATCGTATTACATTACATCAGGGATCTTCAGACTTTTTAAACAATGGGCCAGTTTACTGTCCTTCAATTTTTAGGAAGGCTGGACTGTGGCCAGCAGGAGTAGAAAGTCTGGGGTGTCAGTGGCAGTAAAAAATGCCCCATGGCTGGTGGCAGTGGGAGGAATAGTTTCACACTATTGGTAACAGTGAGAGTAAAAGTGCCCCATCATTGGTATCAGCGGTAGGAATTATGCACCATCATTGGTGTCATTGGGAGGAATAGTGCCCCATTGTTGGTGTCAGTGTGAGGAATAGTGCCCCATCATTGGTGTCAGCAGTAGGAATAGTGCCCCATCATTGGTGTCAGCGGTAGGAATAGTGCCCCATCATTGGTATCAGTGGGAGGAATAGTGCCCCATCATTGGTGTCAGCGGTAGGAATAGTGTCCCATCATTGGTATCAGTGGTAGGAATAGTGCACCATCGTTGGTGTCAGTGGGAGGAATAGTGCCCCATCATTGGTGTCAGTGGGAGGAATAGTGCCCCATCATTGGTATCAGCGGTAGGAATAGTGCACCATCGTTGGTGTCAGTGGGAGGAATAGTACCCCATTGTTGGTGTCAGTGGTAGGAATTGTGCACCATCATTGGTGTCAGTGGGAGGACTAGTGCACCATCATTGGTGTCAGTGGGAGGAATAGTGTCTCATCATTGGTATCAGCGGTAGGAATAGTGCATCATCATTGGTGTCAGGGGGGAGGAATAGTGCACCATCATTGGTGTCAGGGGGGAGGAATAATGCCCCATTGTTTGTGTCAGTGGCAGGAACTATGCCCCACTGTTGCTGACAGTGAGGAAATAATGCCCCAAGGGCTAGATAAAATGAAGCAATTGGCCATAGTTTGGAGACCACTGCATTACATGATTGTTTATATAGCCTTATATATTGGTATAGCAACAGTCACTGACATGTTTAACATATCATGTCTATCTAAGGTAAAACACACGTCTTTGCTTTAAATGTGATTATTAGAAAACCAAATACCATGCGTTACATGTGTTTGCAATACAAATCACACTGGACAGCAGTCTAAGCTCCCCTTCCATACCTCACATTGTAAGAAGTGGATAATACAGCACACATTATCAACTAATTTAATAAGGAATATAACAAATTGTTTGTATTCCCTGAATAAAAAATATTCAAACAAATTCAACACAATAAATGACAGTACACAGTCCGCTGCAGAGGACTTTGAGGATTCAGTGTACACAGAGAAGAGGTAGGGCTCTATGTAGACAATCCTTTCTATCCAGACTGAACAAGATGCTGTTACATACACTGCACTGCACAGGAGCTACTCTGAGCAATATACCAACTGCTGAAGAGCAATTCTGGGATTCAGTGTCCACAGGGAGGGGGCTGGCAATGAAGCTAAGCATTTCTAATTCTGATACAACTGACTGTATGGAAGTTGTGTGCACCACAAAGCATGCAGGAGCTGTAATGATCGCTCCTTGTAGCTCAGGGAAGGATTGTCCATGGTTCTCAGTGGGTCTTATGGCAGGATGTGTGTACTTTTTTTTTTTTTTTTTATTAAGCATACAATGGAGAGAGGAGAAGGTTAAAAGAAACCATTTTGCACCAAGTCCCAGAGGTACAGAAACAAGTGTGGTTGGAGTACTGCTTTAAAGTCCCACTCTGAGATCAATATTGGGGGGGAAAAAAAGGAAAATCTCTATCGAATTGCCCATTTATATTTAACTCTTGTGAATCCACAGCCCCGAGTCTTCTCCCCTTCTTGCAGACCTTCATCAGGTGTTAAGTTCACTGCCTGTGTGACGTGGACTCTTCCTGTCGGGTGGTCAGCAGAAGGTCCTCTCATAAGAGAGAAGAGAACTGACGTCCCCATAGAGGGACAGTAGGGGACTGGTGGTCTTGAGGCACCATCACAGCATGGCAATGGTAAGCGATCTGGATAGGACACTTGGGTAAGTATTGCAGGCTTCACCAGGTAACAGAGAAAAAGATTCAGCATAAATTAGAGAAATTGTGAATTTTTTTTTTTTAATTTCTTAATTTTCCAAAAAATTATGACAAAAAAATTACAACTTCAAAAAACTCTCCATGCCTCTTATGAAATAGGTTGGACTGTCTACTTTGCAAAAAGGGGTCATTTGGGGGATATCTGTACTGTTCTGACAGTTTTGGACCTCAAGAAATTAGATTGGCTGTCAGTACTTCAGGATTGATCAATTTTCAGATATATCCCATAGTTTGTGAACTCTATATCAGTCCTACAGACTAAATAATAAATACCGATTTGGGTTATTTTCAACAAAGACATGTAGCAGAATACATCTTGGCCTAAATTTATGAAGAACAATTATTAATTTAGCAAAAAATAAAAACCCCCGCGGTGATTAAATACCACCAAAAGAAGCTCTAGTTGTGTAAACACGATAAATTTTTTAGTTTGAGTACAGTGTTGCGTGACCGTGCAATTTTCATTCAAAGTGTGAGAGTGCTGAAACCTGAAAATTGGCCTGGGCAGGAAGGGGGTAAAAGTGCCCAGTATTGAAGTGGTTAAAAAAAACAAAAAAAACAATATTTTTAATTTTCTGCTATAAAACAGCCAATAAAAAAAGAAAAAGTTCACTGCCTGTGTAATGTGAACACTTCCTATCGGGTGGTCACCAGAAGGTCCTCTCATGAGCGAAGAGAACCGACGTCCGCACAGAGGGACAGTAGGGGACTGGTGGTCTTGAGGCATCATCACAGTGCGGCAATGGTAAGCGATCTGGATAGGGCACTTAGGTAAGTATTGCAGGCTTCACCAGGTAATGGGGAAAAGAAGTGTAAATTAGAGGAGTGGGAGGGAGTGATGGTAAAAAGTTAGTTTTATCAAGGATTGGAGCTTTAAAATAAGCTGTAATGGCCCATAGGTTAAAAAAAAAAAAAGGAGCAATTAAGAGCTTACGACAGTACAGGTATTGAAACGTGACAAAAGAAAATCTTGGCACAGGGAGAAACTCTTTAAAATTTAAGGTTTTGGTGATCACTGAGCTTCTTTGTGCAATTCTGTCACGATGGATGGAGCTGGCTCTTCTGAAAAGTCAATGTTGTTTATAATGTAAGTTGGAGATTCTTCAAAACAGCACTGGAGTGGAATGCCTGTGTATTCTGATACATAGAGGCATTAGGGGTTAGACAGGTTATGTGGCTGGCCCTGTCTCCTATCTTACATAGTTAGTCTGCCTGAAAAAAGACAAAAATCCATCCAGTTCAACCATAGGAAAAAAAAAAAAAAAAAGTTATAATCCTATACCCAAAGTTGATCCAGAGGAAGGCAAAAAAAACAAGCAAAGCATGATGCAATTTGCTTCTGCAGGGGTAAAAACTCCTTCCTGATCCCCCGAGAGGCGATCAGATATTCCCTGGATCAACTTTACCTATAAATGTTAGTATCCAGTTATATTCTGTGTATCGAAGAAACAATCCAGACCTTTTTTGAAGCAATCCACTGAGCTGGCCAGAACCAACTCTTGAGGGAGTCTATTCCACATTTTCGCAGCTCTCTATTTGCTAACCTCACTGGTTGTGATAGGTAAGTATTTTCCATTTCATCTTTTCTTTACTTAAAAGAGAAGTATGGACTTAATTTTTTTTCCCCAATTCTACTTACCTAGGTGGATGTAGCATTGGTCTGATGCTGAATCTGTCCCTCGCCGGCTCTAAGTGTAGGAACTCAGCGATTACATGACCACTGGCTGAGCCAGGTGCCGCTCCAGACTCTGGGGTGAATTCTGACTTTGAAGTCAGAATCTTTCCCTAACCTGGACTGGCTAAGTGACATCAGCCCACCCGCTGTTGGCTGAAAACGGGTCACAGAAGTACAGAACGAACTGTACTCTTGTGATCCATGGGAGAAGTGCAGCCAAAGAGCTTTGGCTGTACTTTAAAACTTGGGAGGAGTTTCTCTTGGCTGCTAACCACAAGTCTACTCAGTGAGGACATGGACTTCTGACAGTTTTCCATCAACTGGGCTATCCGCAACAGTCATACTGAAGACTCTATTCTGTGAAATTCATAAAGAGTGTTGCAGATGCTCTTTAAAAGTCTGTCTTGCGGTAGTGCAGCAAATTGTAAAACTTGCAACAGATTCTTGCACTCGTTGGGAAGGTATGTGTATAATACAATATTTACTTGTTGCGCCTTAGTTAACTTCAATACGGAAGTGGTCTTGTAAAAGTGTTGCAACTAAGGTCATTGTGAATTGTTTGCATGGAAAGGTACAAACTGAAAATGTTGCACAGGCTTCATGAATTGGGCACTGGGCATCTGGCTACATCCACACAACCAGCAATGTTTTACAAATAATTTGACTTACCCCCATTGTGTTCTTAGTATTATGACTAAGGGCTCATGTACACGGGGCGTTTGGAAAACTCTTCTGAACGATGGAAACTGACTGCTGGAAAACGTAGGTTACAAAACGTTAGTTAAGCCGCATTTACATACTGCGTTTTATGTGCATTTGCGTTTAGAAGCGTTTTTAAAAGGTAACCTCAGGAGATCTTCCCAAATGCCCAGAATGCACTGAAAATAGTAAAAAATTAACTTTTTCAGACATTTTGAGAGAGAAGAAGCAGAGACAGCAGTATGTGTTGAGATGATCTGTCTTTTCTGGTTGTATTCACTATGGATCCCATCATGAGCATAATGCGGCACGTTCTACCATTTTTTCCTTCACGCAAAACCTGGAACTGACTGAACTGTGTGCTAGGTCCATTTGAATACATGGAAAATGCTTTGCATGCATTTCTGATGATGAAAAAAGGCTCTAGACAGCATCTGGACATGGAACAGTTAAAAAAACACTTCTAAACGCAAATGTTTATAAATGCGGTTAATCGCGTTTACCAGCAATTGGCATTTGATATGCTGGTAAAATCTACTCCTTAACACAAGTTTGGTGCGTTCAAAAAAACGACTGTAAACTCAATTGCCTGTAAATGACTAAACGACTATGTGTACGTGGACACACAGGAAAACATTAGGGAGAGTTCATTGGCTACTGAAAAAAAGCTCCCGAGCGTCAGTTTATCGGCTGCGGTGTACATGAGCCCCTAGGATGGCACTCACCAGCCACTGACTTCAGCCAGTAGAAAAAAAAATTATTTAAGCCAACTAGGAGAGGAGAGATTATATCATTGTATTCAGGCATTCTTGCTTTACAGAGTCCTCATTCACACTGAATGTTTTTACAGCAGCTGTTTTTGGCTTTTGGCATTTTTTTTCTACAGCCAGTAAACTCCCCAGCATGTTATCCTATGTATCCATGCACACAGACTGTAATCAGCATTTATTGGTAAGGACGTTTTTTTTGGCTGGAAAAAAAACAGAACTAGTGGGTTTCTAGAGGAGTTTTTTAGTTGTAAAAACGTTCTAACATTGCAAAACGCAACAAACTGGCATTTTTGGACTTTTTTTTTGAGCAAAAAAAGTTTTGGGTCTCTTTTTGGGTACACGGCAAACACGGCAAAACACAGAAACTCGTCTAAACGCTAATGCAAAAATGCTGAAAAACTCGCATTTTTAACATGACTACACAGCTAACGCTACCAGCATTATTAGAACGCCCAATGTGCATGGAACCTAATGTAGAACAGATTTTTCTTCAGAGTTTTTACAGCTGCCCTCGGGGATTGTAAGAAAAAAAAGAGCAATAGAGAGTTTGCATCAGTTCCTATGCACAGGTACTCTTAGAGGAAATAACAAAAAGAATGGTATGGGTCACTTTTAGAAAAACACTCGCATCTAGAGCAGACAGTGGGGTGGGTTTACTAACAGCAAATATACTGTGCACTCTCCAAGGGCATTCGCTCCAGAGCGTAGTAAATGAGGGGAAGTTCTGCTGACTTCCATCATTCAATCATGTGCAAGAAAAAATGCAGGTTTTTTTTTTGTTTGTTTTTTTTTTAATTTCCCAGCATGTGATTGGGTATTCTTTGCAAAGTGAATATTCATCTCATTTACTGAGTTTTTGAGCAAATGCCCTTGCAGAGTGCAACTGCACTTGCAAAGTGCACAGTCTATTTGCCTTTAGTAAATCAACCCCAATGTACAGATAGTGGAGTACATACTATACGTTGCTTGTTAAAGCGGAGTTCCACTCGACCTATCAAAAAATAAGTCATCAGCTACAAAAACTGTAGCTGCTGACTTTTAAAAAAACAGCCAGTTACCTGTCCCTCGATCCCGTGGTGTGTCCCCCGTAGCCTGTTTCACCAGCCGTCCTGTATTCCAGGAGACCCGACTGTGACTGTGACAGCTTGCTGCTTCACAGCCGGGTACCCTCTGCGCTGCGCTTCGTGAATGGTCTTGTAGTTTTTTGGGACCTGTGACGTGTCCCAAAAGACTACAGGGAGGGAGACACAGGTGTACTGTCCAGCCCTGGTGCCAGCAGCCTGTAAAACTCTATATAAGAGGTTGAAAGCTGCTGCATCTGGACGGTGGATCAAGTGGTACTAATGTTTAGGGCACTAGGCACTCAGGAGTGAATGCTCAGATCGCAGAGTTTTTGGGATCTGGGCATGCGTCTTTGGGTGCACACTTGCTGAACTGTCCAGCCTCCACAGCTTTCAGCCTTTCGTAGAGAATTTACAGAATGCGGCAGCAGGGCTGGGCAGTGTTACCATGTATTCCGTCTCCACAAAAATGACAGGATGAAGGTTGCCATTACTCACCTGCCTCTGAAAACGCTAGTTGTCTACCTCTGTCTACAGAATGTTTAAAGGATAAATTCACTTATTTAAAAAAATTATTATTTTACTTTTTTTTTTTTTTGCGGGTAAAAAAGCCAGCATTTACTATTTTACTGTAGTCCAAGAAGTTCAATGGACTACAAGAATTCTCCAGAGCACCCACGTAGTTGATTGAGGACTACAACCCGTCAGCTGCAAATTGTGACAATGTGTGCAGGTTGAAGATCCCTGGCCCACTGTCACAAGGAGGGTGGAACATGTAACCGGTTTTAAAAGGTGAACTTATCCTTTAAGGGTTCGCTCCCACCACGTGCATTGACCTGTTTTGTTCTGCATTGATCACTGCAAGAGTACTGAGAAACCAGTTGTTTTCTGTGTGCATTGCTCACACCATATGTATGCATTGCACAAAAATGCAAGATAAAAAATGAAATGCTGTAGTGCATTGTTACAGTGCATTGCAGCACAGGTACATAAACTTCTGCATGCACAAATTTTACACACCATAACGTCCACTTGGTGTGAACGAGCTCTTACTCACTGACCCAGAACAAACATGCAGCAAGTGATTTCAAAACTAGCGATCTGCATACTTGTCTGCACTATCAAAGTCAGGGACAGCCAGGCAAATGGCATTTTCTCTCCCTATATGTCTAAAGTCTTTTTCAAGTGAAGTATCGGAATAAGATCTCTTTTCATGAAGCAGCTCAGAATCGTTTAGTTCCCTTGAAGGTGTCAGCCGAAGTGGCGCAGGCAGCCTTTACTGGCATGCTGCTGCAGCATCTGTCGCTGAAAAGTAGATGACACTGGAGGCTCAACTACAGGAGTTCTTTCTGGCACTCGATGTTTGCTATATGCTGCACTGGCAGCGCGGCTGGCCGCTCGACCGCATTCATATTGATGTTTTGCCGTTTTCAGCACTTCCTCCCTAAGGGTACCCCATGGTGTCGTCATTTAAGCAGCCAAATTCTCAGGCACACATAATGTGGATCTCTGTCAGTTCCCTCGGAGTGCCTAGCCTGATGTGCAGGCGTGGAGTCTGGCAGCAATGAATAAGCTCTTTCTACAGCCGGCTTAACAGCAGCATCTCATGTTGACTGAGCATCTTTTTTTTTTTTTTTTTTCCTTTTTTTTTTTTTTTTTTTTTTTTTTTTTTTTAGCTACCATGCCTCCGCATTTGTAACAGACGAGCCCCTTTTTTCACGTACTTGTCCATTTTATTTTTTCTATTAATAAAAGCATGGTAGCTCGAGGGGAAATGGCACGATTTTGGAGTCTGGAAAGTCTTCACATGGGTAGGTGTGAGCCTGTTAATATGTATTTGTCCCTCTCTTGGAAGTATTTGACGTGAATGGTTTGGGAGGTGAGTGTTGCTGTACATGGTGTGGATGGATGCTTACTGCAGGAAAGCTGGATTAGGATTTGTGCTTTGCATTACTGAAAGACACATCTTGTCTGGGAAAAGAGAAGGAAGAATCAACTGCAATTCTATATCCATGTTTTATTTTCACGTCATGTTTTTACAGCTCCGGGAGATATCTTTGGGAAGCACGTATGACAGCTTTGCGTAGTTTTAATACCTTCAGCACTGTCTTATTAGAAAATAGAACTGCTTGTCTGTGTCCTGTTGACAAGTGGTTTTATTTAAAGGACCAGCTTACTTAAAGAAGAAAAAAAAATCTATTGAACAGCCTGAGGCCCAAGACCCTGGTCCTGGATTTCACTATTTAATAAGGCTTCCAGACTGGAACCTGTATGGACCTGGTGAAGTTTGATTAGTCTTTACTCTGTATGCCTATTCCAGGTCAGTGACACATTAGGTTGTTAAGAAGGAATCCGGATGGCAGCTGCAGAGCTTGCATCTTTAAATAACAAAGTCAGCAATAGCGGCTTCTATAGCGATCCTTCTTTTTCCATAGTTATTTTTAAAACTGATATTTCAGGTATGAGTGGCCTTGATACCTAGTTGACCCCTTATTTCTATCAGGAACTCCAGTGGCTAAATTTTCTGCAATGTTTCTGGATCTGCCACCTTGCTCAGCTGAGTCAATTCCTTGTAAATGCCACCACAGACAGGTAGACATGGGAATTCAACATGGTACAGTATCTGAGATCGAAGAAGACTTTAATGGATTTCCACTCACCAGCATCAGTCTGCCTGAATTATCAGTTCTGGTAGGCTTCATCTAATGGAAACCTGGTTGCCAGTGTTGAGCTCCCCCTCTTGTATATTCTAGTTCCCCATATGGCTTTGTTACTTACAGCGTTAACGATCAAGAACAAGTGTGCAGATCAGGACCTGAATATTGTGATTTGCATACTTGTTCTGGGTCAGAGGTTGGCATTGCTTCTAGCAACAGTTTCTTATTTAGCGTTGACATTAATAATATAAGTTCTTTTAACGGTAATGAAATTTGGGATTAATGAGCTAACTAATTTGAAGTGCAGCATAGGGTTACTGATCTTTGGTTTAGTGTAGCTAAGGATGATCTGGACTTTCAGTGGCATAAGGGAAATGATATATTACATTTTGCTCTATAAACGTTGTTTGTAGCAAGGGCACAGGACCGTATGTGGTAACTTGTAGTCCTTTTTACATGATGTCCACCATGGTCCCCACTTCAGAGAGCGGCAAACAGAGACAATTTTCCTTTGAAGTACCTTTTGAGGGTACCCATCCTGGCACAGCAGGAGTTCTTTCATTGCCCATTTATGTCCCTTCCTGTGCCTACCTTGCTGTTCCCTGAAAAGATCCATGCCCAGGAGTAGTCACGCAATGGAAGAGATTAACTCAAGTCTACCATAATAAATGTCTCTCCTGCAGTCCAGACTCCCATAAGGACCAAAGACCATATGCCTTTTTCCCTAAGGATAAAGCCCACATGGAGTGTTCTGAAAATGACACCCCTCCCCAAGCAAAATCCTTAAGGGACCGGTCTAATTTAGAACCATGCATGGGCAGGGTGGTTGTACAGAAATTGTTCTACCAATCGATTTCTGTACAACTGCCCTGTTGGAAAATTTCTAATCAATCAGCCCTGCAGGCTATTCAGTGAATTTTGACAGTGGGGAAGTCTCCGCGCTGTCAGAATACAAAGGCTCAGCGGGGAGGATTCCCCCGTCCGTGAATGTCTGGATAGGGGAATTTAGTAACCTGTTGGTTGATTGAAAAAAATGAATCCTCTGTGGGCTTCCATTCCCAAAAGAGTAGTGTCCCCATGGAAAGGAATCATCCAGAAACTGAGATGGCTGCCAACTCTTGTTGCCAAAACTACCCTAAGCGTCTATGTATATCTGACCCTGTTGAGCGCTACTTACAGACTGGGCCCCATTCCCCAGGCCAACTATAAGATTTACTTACATTATCAGTGCTCAGACTAGGACCTCCCTTGATGACCTCTAGTGAGGGCCCATGGATATTACCAGAGTGATTTCTCTGTGCATACTAATCTTTCACTCCCCTGCAAAGGTACATACCTGTAATTTGAGGAATGATTCAGTCAGTGAAGATAGCTGACCTGTGTCCATTTCTTACTGTATCAAAACAGATCAATCACATGGACTCCATTTGTAAACATCTGGCTTCACTTGACACACACTGCCAGAAATGACACAAGTCAACTTGAATTCTAAAATGGGCCTTTCATGTTGTTTATTTTAAAAAGACATATATTTCTTTATGATGTGAGTTTTCATTATGCTTCAGTGGTTTAATTTTTTTATTGCTGATATTTTATTGATGGATATATGAGCACTGCGCTAGGTTATAGCAGGATTGCTGTCTGCCTCATAGATGTACTATGTAGTGAATGCTGGGCTGGCAAGTCTCAGGTACACCGTGCACTTAATGTACTGCTGCCACACTGTGCCTCACATCTCTGTATATGTTTCCACTGTGATCCAGCTCTGCAGGTACAACTGAGGTGGAACAAATGTTTTTACTGCATCTGCTGTCTCATTGCACGTGCCAGGGCTGTGTTAACCATTGCTAGGATTTCACACCCCTCCTGTAGCAGATGTTTCTGCTGTGTGTGCCCTGCTTATGAGTCATGATGAGAACTGTGCGGTGGCTTCATATTGAGTTGTTGGGTTATTTTACAGCTGCATCACCTTCATGCATTGCCAACACATGATGGAGGAAGCCATGTTGTATGTTCAGGCAACATTCATGAGAATAGAGCAAATATTTATAAACTATTAGATGGTCCACTGCCATTTGTCTTCATTTCGGGTTTTAGGTTATTCTTAGACTGTATTTTCAGTAAATTGCTGACATGCTCTTCTGAATGCTGACAGTTGTCTGTGGCAGAATTAAGTTAGGTGTAAGGGAGTGACATAGGACATATGGATGTCCAATTTGTGGCTAACATACTGTATATACATAATTGTTTAGAAAAATCTAATTTGTGCTTACTTAAAATAATCTTGTAACATCCCAAACCTAGTAAACCAATATTCAAGCAGAGCCACAAGGTGATTGTTCATGCCTTCAGTTGTGCGAGGAACATCACACGGGCACCCAGACAGCCCATAAACCTAAGGCTTCCTTTAATTTAGGGTTTGGTGTGCCCTGTCTTTTTCATCCCAGGCCTTCCCCTCCACGCACCATCCCAGGACTTCTCCTCCATGCCACCATCCCAGGCCTTCTCCTCCATGCCACCATCCCAGGCCTTCCCCTCCACACACGACCCCAGGCCTTCCCCTCCACGCACCATTCCTTTTAGTAAAATCTAATTTGTGCTCACTTAAAATAATCTTGTAACATCCCAAACCTAGTAAACCAATATTCAAGCAGAGCCACAAGGTGATTGTTCATTCCTTCAGTTGTGCGAGGAACATCACACGGGCACCCAGACAGCCCATAAACCTAAGGCTTCCTTTAATTTGGGGTTTGGTGTGCCCTGTCTTTTTCATCCCAGGCCTTCTCCTCCATGCCACCATCCCAGGCCTTCTCCTCCATGCCACCATCCCAGGCCTTCTCCTCCATGCCACCATCCCAGGCCTTCTCCTCCATGCCACCATCCCAGGCCTTCTCCTCCATGCCACCATCCCAGGCCTTCCCCTCCACACACGACCCCAGGCCTTCCCCTCCACGCACCATTCCTTTTAGTAAAATCTAATTTGTGCTCACTTAAAATGATCTTGTAACATCCCAAACCTAGTAAACCAATATTCAAGCAGAGCCACAAGATGATTGTTCATTCCTTCAGTTGTGTGAGAAACATTACACGGGCACCCAGAGAGCCCAGAAACATAAGGTTTTCTCTAATTTAGGGCTTTGGTGTGCCCTCTGTCTTTTTCATCCCAGGCCTTCTCCATGCCACCATCTCAGGCCTTCTCCTCCATGCCACCATCTCAGGCCTTCTCCTCCATGCCACCATCTCAGTCCTTCTCCTCCATGCCACCATCTCAGGCCTTCCCCTCCACGCACCACCCCAGGCCTTATGCAATGCAGTGTAGAGGCCTCAGCTGCAGTTCTCAGTACAGTTGTCTCTGTTGCTCAAGATGTCTACATCCTGATATTGTATTTGTCTGCTTTTTATCCTGACTAAAGTTTACTGTGGAGGCCATGAATAATGGGTGAAGTGGCAGAAGTGTAGTACATGGAAGGCCAGGATGCTTTGTATCCATTTGTATAATGGCTGCATCTGCCTGTGTTTCTAGATATTGTATAACACATATTTAGACATCTTTCTAAACAGTCAGGTTTGTCTCCAAACATCCAGACCTTCCAGATTTGGGCATACCAGACTGACACGGCCACTGGACTTCTTAATGTTTGAACATATACACAACTATGGTTGAAGCTAATCATAACCAGAAGCTGTAGTCTTCCAGTTTCTCATCTTTTACCTGTAATTTAAAGGTATCCTCTACACTCCAGGATCTTGGCTGAGGTAACAGGCCATACACTAAAACCTTCTTCAAAACCAACATAGGGTAAATGTGTACCATGTAATACAAAGAGACAAGCCTTGCTACTTTTCTTGCTTGGTCTTAAACTGTCTTTTTAACACAGCTTTTAATACATATAGTGGCAAGATGGAAACCTTTATTTATAAAGAAAAACATCCAAGCTCGGCTAAATTTTGCAAAAACACATCTGAAGTCTCCCAAAAGCATGTGGGAAAATGTGTTATGGTCTGATGAAACCAAGGTTGAACTTTTTGGCCATAATTCCAAAAGCTATGTTTGGCACAAAAACAACACTGCACATCACCAAAAGAACACCATACCCACAGTGAAGCATGGTGGTGGCAGCATCATGCTTTGGGGCTGTATTTCTTCAGCTGGAACTGGGGCCTTAGTCAAGGTAGAGGGAATTGTGAACAGTTTCAAATACCAGTCAATATTGGCACAAAACCTTCAGGCTTCTGCTAGAAAGCTGGACATGAAGAGGAACTTAATCTTTCAGCATGACAACGACCCAAAGCATACATCCAAATCAACAAAGGAATGGCTTTACCAGAAGATGATGAAAGTTTTGTAATGGCCCAGCTAGAGCCCAGACCTGAACCCTATGGAAAATCTGTGGGGTGATCTAAAGAGGGCTGTGCACAGGAGATGCCCTCGCAATCTGACAGATTTGGAGTGTTTTTACAAGGAAGAGTGGGCACATATTGCCAAGTCAAGATGTGCCATGCTGATAGACTCATACCCAAAAACACTGAGTGCTGGAATAAAAGCAAAAGGGGCTTCAACAAAGTTTAAGGGTGTGAACACTTATGCAACCATAGTATTTTAGTTTTTTATTTTTACTTCCCTCCACCTGAAAGATTTCAGTTTGTTGTTCAACTGAGTTGCACAGTTTATAGGTTACATTAAAAGTGGAAAAAGTTCTGAAATGATTTATCTTTGTCTCATTTATTTACATCACAGAAACCTGACATTTTAACAGGGGTGTGTAGACTTTTTATATCCACTGTATATGTGTAAACAAATAAATAAAATATATATATATATATATATATATATATATATATTCATTAGTATTGTGTCCCTTAAAAGAAAATATATTTTGCTCCTTGTTGTGTAATTATCATTTCCTGTCCTTTACATTACTTTTTGATCTGGTTGCAAAATGTCTGTGTAGTGATCAGCACTGAAAAAAATGTTTTCCACAGATAATAGACGTCACCACTTTTATATGATTTTTTTTTTTTTTTTTTTAATCAGACAGTGTGCACATACAGTAGCTGCAGTTGGCATAGACATGAAATAGCATACTAAAGGAACATATGATTTTAAATAGAATATTTTTGTATGAACAATCTTACACAGGTGAATGTTGTCGAGATGTGTTTTGTAGAACTTGAATTATTTGTATGTGTTGCAGATTGTTGTTTTCTCCAGTAGACTTGTATTGAGAGACATTTGGCACTGCCTCTACTGTCCTCCTCTGAAAATGCTACTTGCCTGGTTGTCTGTGGCTGCACTTTGACTTTGAGTCACTGCCTGGAGCGAGCATGCATGCAGATCAAGGAAGTCTGAGAAGTCAAAACTCCTGATCTTAATGTGTGTTCTGGGTTTGTGACTCAGAGAGCACTGAACCAGAATGGCAGCCAAGGATCTAGTATTTTCAGGTGAGGTCAGCAGTTGTAGCTTCCATCTGTCCACAGTAAACCTTCCCTTTTAAGATAATTTACAATAACTGTTATGTAGAAATCCTTACCCTTTGAATTACATCTTTTAAAGAAGTAAACATTCTACAGACGCCCTGCTGCAGGCGAGCTCCCCGGACGCCCTGCTGCAGGCGAGCTCCCCGGACGCCCTGCTGCAGGCGAGCTCCCCGGACGCCCTGCTGCAGGCGAGCTCCCCGGACGCCCTGCTGCAGGCGAGCTCCCCGGACGCCCTGCTAGGTGTTGGGTTTCTTTTCAACTTCAATTTGAATAAGTATGGACAAAGGAGGAGAGAAGGCAGCTTTTTTCAGGGAAAGTTTATTTACCCCAGAGAATTAAGTCACTGGAGAAGTCCACGTGCGGGGAAAAAAAAACCCACATAGAGAGTCAACCCAGTTTTCTTTAGGCAGGTTAACATCTGATACATATACTATTGAGCTGATGTTAAAGTGATTCTAAACCTTTTATTTTTTTTAAAAAACAAACCGGTTATACTTCCTGTGTGCAAAGGTTGTTTTTTCCCAGAGCAGCCCCGATCATCATCTTCTCAGATGCCCCGCCAACCCACCAGCACTCCTGGCTCCTCCTGCCTTTCCTCACAAAGCAAGCCTCTTGCTATGGGGGGAGTACTTGTGTGGGCTCGCTCCCTAGACCTACTGCTTGCGTCCATAGACAATTCCTTCATTACTGGATTTGATTGACAGCAGCAGCAGCAAATGGCTCCCACTGCTGTCAATCTGCCCTGTAAGGAGGGAGAAATTGGAGAGAGAATCTGCTCTCGTGTAGAGTGTTGGATTGAGATCGGACTCGGGGATCAGGAGTCCTGGACACTAAAGGTTTTATTTCTTACCTTAATGCAGAGAATGCATTACGGTAAAAAAAAACCTTATGGCTTTAGAGCCACTTTACTGAGGCTTCAACATCTAGTTATTCATTAAATAACATTGCAGATAGAAAAAGTAGTTGTATTTTGTATCTGGGTTTGTGTCCTCTGTAGTAATAGGCTCATAAAGAATCATGTATTTCCACTGAGTCAAGTTTTGTCTTTTCCTCAGTCTCTACAGATGGAGGAGCAGAATCCACCACTTTTGTTGATGACAATGGAAGTGAGGAGGAATACAGCTATGAAGAACCCTATCAAGCCAATCCAAGGTATCTGCAGCCAGGAGGAGAACAATTGGCCATTAATGAGGTATGCCTCATCACTCCATTTATTTGTCCTATGTGAGTGATGATGTATTTTATATACCTGGGTACTTAGGGTTTCAGATGAGTGTACCAAGGTGAAAGCAGATTTCAGTTTTGAGGTGTACACACAGATGATTGTGCAGCCTTATGTGCTTTCATCTATTTCGGCAGTCCCACTGGGAAGACTGGAGCTGTTGAATTTGGTTTCTTCCCCACAAAACAAGGAATCGGTCTTTTACCTATTTAATGCACTATAAACAATTGCATGATTAAAACAAAAGTAAGGAAGTGTTGAGTCACCATCTGACTTGTTCAAAGCTCAGATCCCCTAATCATGATGAAACCTGGACTCTGCTGACTCTCCTCTCACATAAAGGTCAACACTTGTTTCTTGGCTCATACTGGAGCAGGTTCACCTTGAGTAAATGTACGTCAGCATCGGGAGTCTATGTGCTATCACTATGTGATCAGTTGAAAGACAAAAAAGCACTGCCTATGCTGGTTTGCTTGTAAATGTTGCTTTCCAGTGGTGGGCAGCCTTTACAAAGAGTGCCTGTGCCTCCCCCTCCTTCTTCCCATCTATCACATTGACTGATATCATCATGTTTTATGCTGGAATAGAGCTCTAAAAGCTCCCATTGGATTGTTGGAATTTTTTGTTTTTTGTGGCAGAGCTAGCGATTTATCTTGTGCAGTAAAGGAGGAGTGGCCAGGCAGGAGTTGAATGAATCCTGTACTGAGAGAATAGAAAGGCTGCCTTTTACTGAAAACGGTTTCTGAAAATGCTAGTTGCATTGGTGTTGTGCTGATCCAATAACTTCAATATTTTCTGACTCATGGACCTTGCACAAGCTTGACCACCAGTAGCTCAGCCTTCGCTCTCACACTTATTCACAGCACATTATGGCAAGATCTCCCATTTTGTGTTGCTGAGAAAAGTGAACAATTTCAGGGGGAGCCAATCCAATTTAAAATAAAATAAACTTTTTTTTTTTTTTTTTTTGTGGCATTTTACTCCAAATGTTCACTCCAGGGTGCAACAACTCTGCCTTCACAAGACATTGTAATGGTGTAGCTCTGAACGAAGAATGACCGAAGCAGGGCACTGCCATTGGGGGTGTGTACCAAAGCCAAAATGGAAAAAAAAATTAAAAAGCAGTGTTTTATTTCTACAGAATTGTCATCTCCTTAACATTTCCAACCCATAGGGGTTTATTTACTAAAGCTGTAGAGTAAAAATCAGGCTCACGTCTGCATAGAAACCAATCAGCTTCCAGGTTTTATTGCCAAAGCTTAATTGAACAAGCTGAGATTAGAAGCCGATTGGTTTCTATGCAGAAGTGAGCCTGATTATGCACTCTCCAGCTTTAGTAAATAAACCCCTTACTGTCAGTATGGCTGCCATGTGTGCCCCTTTGGTGGGGGTTATCCATTCCTTCAGATTATTGGCTCTTGTGACCCAGTGGCGGTGTGGTATGTGACGGTTTTCATTTAGAAAAACATCTTGGTAGAGTTATTTAATATTTCTTGGTCAAGAAAGATTTAATGACGTGTCCCAATGTGAATTAATTTTGTGGTTCCCCAAGGGGAAGGTCATGTAGTATTGTGAGTTCCTCTTTGTTTCATTAAGATAGTGGTGAAATCCCATATGGTGAACTGATTGTCCTCCAGTTACCAAACATCTCTTCCTTGCTCTTAGCTGAATATAGTATTGCATCATCATTTGTGTGTTCGTGTTTTCAGGAAGAAAAAAGAAAAAAATGAGAAGCAATGCATGCAAAATTATTGGAAACATATGAATGTAAAAAACATAATCTATACATAGTCAAAAAGATGTCCCATATCTAAGTTTACATTTAAATAAGACTCTGTACTTACTTTCAGCACACAATGTTGTCTGCCTCCCAGACCTAGCCTCACCCTTTTGTTTCCTGGAGCACAGTCTCACTTCAGGGCTGATGTGAAATAATAATGTGTATGGTTTAAGAATAGCCTTGTCACTTTATGACATAGGGACACTTTAAGCATGTAGAAAACAACCAATATACTGAGAACTAAGTTTGGCTGCATATAGTTCAGTTCTGCAGCAGTGTGATGGACCACTGTAACAGTGAAGGTCCTCTGAAAGGACTGGGGGTTGGTGATAAACATGTCTCACCATTAGTCCTTTACTGGAGATCTTGTTGCAGTGAGACTGACAATTGAGACATGGAAAGAAAGTCTTAGCTTCACAATGGCACTTCATTTGCCAGCTATGTTGTCAACCTGCACGAGATTCAAGAGGGTTGAGCAGTAAATTAACCTAAAATATGCCCTCAATGACCTCCTATATCTATAGACACTGTGGAGAAATTCATCCTCAAAGTTCAAAAGAGATGCAGTAAAGTCATTCACACTCTGCTCTCCCCTCTTGCTGTATACCTGCTTTGTGTTTACATTGAACATTAGGAGTTTGAAAGGCTGCCATTACTTGGAGATGGTGTGCGTCTGTTGTTAACTTACTCTACAGTGCCTGTAGCTACAGAGATCAGTGAGGATTTGTTTTAAAGCTCATTTACTGCTTGTTAAGAATATGTAAATACGTGAGTTTCCTAAGTGTCAACCCCAGATTTATATTGAGTTTCATTTTCTCCATCCTTGTCACTAAAGGCAAAACCTTTTTTTCTTCATTTTAGATAGGGTGGGTTATAACCCCTGTCAGTTCTTTTGCCCTCTGTGTCCCATTTGGGAGATTTCCCTTTTATTTACTGTTGCATAGCCAAAACAGGAGTCTGATGAAATCCCTCCAAAGTGAAGAAATCCCAGGGTTTCACCAGAACTAGTGTCCCCATTGGAAGATGTACCTTTTATTTCTGTTCTGATGTTAACCCAAAATTTGGGATTTCCTTTTACTTTCACTTTTGATGATAACAGTAAGTACAAAATGAGAGGGTTAAACTTCCTAATGGAGGGCACAGAGCAATAAAACATAAAAATAGTTCTAATCTCTCTACACTCTCTTCAAAACTATAAAAAAAAAGACACTGTAAAGCGGAGCTATACCCAAAAGGGGAAGTTCCGCTTTAAGGACTGGTCCCCCACTCCCCTTTTATGATTGGCACCTTTGGGGAGCTGGGGGGGGGGGGGGGAGCAGGTACCCAAAATTGAACGGTACCCTCCCCTGTCCTCCCTCCCCATAGTCTCATGGGACATGTGACAGGTCCCAGAAGTCTACGGGGCAATTTAGGAAGCGCAGAGCTACTTGCGCATGCGCAGTGGGTACCCGGCTGTGAAGCTGCAAGCTGTCACAGCCGGGTGCCCACACTGAAGATGCCGGTGCCAGGGAGCGAAGAAGGCCGGTGAAACGGGCTGCAGGGGGGACACCACAGGATCGTGGGACAGGTAAGTGGCTGTTTTTTAAAGGTCAGCAGCTACAGTTTTTGTAGCTGCTGACTTTTTTATTTTTTTACGGTGTGAGTGGAACTCCGCTTTAAAGTCAGCCTTGATGGCTTATGAACCTTCTTGTGATTAAGGCTGGCAGACCCCTTATGCATATGCTGTAGGAAGTGAAAAATTGTGTCAGCTATAGAAGCAAGTCAAACTATATGAAAAACTTTGCCAACTTCCTTTTTTTAAATAAAGCAAAGCTAAAAATGAAAGCGACAAAATGCATAATGTAAACGTGACTTTAGCGACCATTTAGAAGCCATTTGTAATTGATGTCTAAATAAAATTTCTTGATGCAAATTACTACCTTGTTTTGCGCTGTTTTTGGTTTTGAAGTTTGCCGATTTATTTCATTAATATTGCTTGTTTTCAGTTGATCAGCGATGGCAGTGCAGTATATGCAGAGGCATTATGGGACCATGTGACTATGGATGATCAAGAGCTGGCCTTTAAAGCAGGAGATGTTATACGGGTCCTTGAAGCCTCGAATAAGGACTGGTGGTGGGGTCGAATTCGGGACACAGAGGCCTGGTTTCCAGCCAGTTTTGTCAGGGTAAGTCTTGTGTACTGTACTTGCAAATTTTCTTGATTTATTTTGTCTAAAGGCAGAACAGGAAGCTTGTAGAGCACCAGTTTTTCGCCAACATCAAGAACCAGCAAGCCTGGATATAGATGGGTTTGACATGTAGGCCTTTGCAGTACTTTACAAGATCTTGGACCTTAGGTTGCTCAGACACAGTTTAAAATATAACTCCGGCCTTTTTTTAGTATTGGTTAAGAGTAAAGAGTCAGAGGCTCTTTTAGGTTTATATTGCGGTGTCTGTCCCTGTTGGGGAGATTCCTTTCACTCTCTGTCCATTTTCCATTAGCAAAAACAGTGCTAAGGAGCGCAGATGGCAATAAAATGATGGGGTTCTAAATGTTCTCTACTGTGTCCAAAACAAAATATTTTATTTAAATTTTTATAATAGTTTTGGGTTTATTAAATTTTTTTGTATTTTAAAAATGTTGTTTTTTTAAATATTTAATATATGTAAAAAAAAATAACTGCTTCCCGGCCACCCTATAGCAGAAATACTGCTACAGGGCGGCACAGGTGTGCAAAATTGTGTGTATGTGTTTGTATGTATACATAGAGGTGTGTGTGTGTATGTATGTATGTATGTATATGCATGTGTATATGTATATATATATATATATATATATATATATATATATATATATATGTGTATATATATATATATATGTGTGTGATTTTGCATTTCCGGGTAGGCGGCATGCACGCCCTACCTGCGCCACGATTCACGGCCGCGGCTGTCAATCGCTGGGTCTCTGCAATGCACAGCCATCCAAAGCAGTGTGATTACAGTTAAGTATACTGACACCGCCCCCTAGTAAGACACTTCCAGCACATAGTTAACTTTCTGATCGCCCCTCATGTTAACCCCTTCCTGCAAATTGCCATTAGTACAGTGTGAGTGCTTTTTACTGGACATATTTAATAGCAAATAGTAAAATATTGTTTTTTTTTCTCAAAATTGTTGGTCTCTTTTTTTTGTATAGCACAAAAATAAAAAACACACAGGAGATCAATATCATCGAAAGAGAGCTCAATTTGTGGGGAAAAAAAGGATGTAAATTTATTTGGGTGTAGCGCTGCATCAAGAGAGCAAGTGGTTAAAGTGATACTAAACCTACACACTGTTTAATTTACATTGTATCATCTTTCTGCATGAGGATGATGGCACTGTTATTATTTTATTTTAAAAAATCTAATTACCTATTTCCTAATTGATATACAGCTGTCACATGTTCAAAAAAAAAAAAAAAAACAGCCTTTGGAATACAGAATAAAAAAAAAGTTGTTATTAATAAACCTGATTTAACCGCTTGCCTGCCGCCCTATAGTAGAACGACTGCTACAGGGCAGCGCAAACTCACTTGTATATATACGTGATTTGCACTTCCGGGTAGGGGGTGCATGCCACCCTACCCGCGCCTCCATTGGTGGCTACGGATGTCAATCACCGGGTCCTGGCCGGAGATTCCCCACCGGCAGACGCCGAGTAACACTGACAGGGGAGAGACTTGTGTGTAAACACAGGTCTCTCTCCTGCCAGCAAGAACATGCTTCTGTTTTTCTCTGCAGAGAAATACACAGCAGCATGTTTCCCTAGTAAAACACACACAGCACATTATGTAAAACAGCATACAGTTAACCCTTTGATTGCCCCAGATGTTAGCCCCTTCCTGCCCAGTGTCATCAGTGCAGTATCAGTGCTTTTTATTAGCACTGATCACTGTATTAGTGTCAGTCTCCCCCCGTGTCAGAATTTCCCCGCAAACTCACTATAAGTCGCTGATTGCTGCCATTACTAGTATAAAAAAAAGAAGAATTATTCCAGTATATATACCGCCATTTGTAGACGCTATAACTTTCACGTAAAGCAATTAATTTACATGTATTGGGTTTTTTTTTTTTTTTTTAGGAAAGACATGTCGCAGAATACATTTTGTCTTAAATTTATGACGACATTTTATTTTTCAAATTTTTTTTTACTGGATATGTTTTATAGCAAAAAGTTAAAAATATTGTTTTGTTTTTTTCAAAATGATCGGTCTTTTTTTGTTTATATTGCAAAAAATAAAAACTGCACAGGCGATCAAATACCACTGAAAGAGAGCCCTATTTGTGGGGAAAAAGGACATGGATTTCATTTATGTACATTGCATGACTGCACAGTTGTCAGTTAAAGTAACGCAGCGCCGTATCGCAAGAAATGGCCTGGTCAGGAAGGGGGGGGGGGGGTGTAAATCCTCTGGAGGGCAAGTGGTTAAATTGTTGTTCAAATATATAGTTGAAAATCTGTATTATTTTTTGGTGTGGGCGGATTTCTGCCAGTCACATGCTGTGTCACGCCCCTCCAGTCTGTGTCTTAGAATACCAGGGAGGTAAAGCCTCCATCAATCAAGATGTAATATCCCACCCCCATTGTGTTTAGTGGGAATATGGGAGGAGGGAGGGAGTGAGCTGTGATTTACCACTGTGTATATGCCCACATGTGTGACTCTATAGTCACATGGGCTGCACAGATGTGATAGGAAGGAAATGCTCAGCATAGAAACTCATTGAAAATTGAGCATGCGCAGAGCTGCCAACACTGTAAATCCCTAGCTGCACTGGAGACATGAGCAGAATGGGGAGATAGAGAACAGCAGGATCAACCAGGTTTTTTTCAGAATACAGAAAACGAATCTTATAGTGACTTCGTAAAAAAGGCATGTAATACAGCATTTATTAATAGGTTTTTTATGATGTGAGTTCAGGGACACTTGAAAGATTCATTTCAGCAGTGACTGTCTGCCTTGAGTCGATTTGTCTAACCAAAACTTTGTATTGAGCCAGTCAGTAAAGTAAGGAGTGAGTCAATGAGTCGATTTCAATTCCCAAATCGCACCTGAATTCTCACCGGTATGACCAGGCACTTAACCTTTATCTGTTGTCTCAAATAGAGAATGCTTAATTATTATACACTGTTACTTATTCATTTGGAAACACTGTTTTTAAAAATCATATTTTTTCTGTTTTTATCATAATTAAGAAATTATGTAATTTACTATATCTCAAAAAACGTGCAGGTAGACGGGTTATCACAGGTAAAAGATTTTGTGCTTTATTGTTCTAGCTGCGAGTAAATCAAGAAGATGTTTCTGAAAACTCAGGCAGTCTACATGATGAAGAACATGACACTGATGTTGGCAAATTTCGCCTCAAGAGTCCTGAGAACAAGGACCAAATGAGAACCAACGTCATCCGTGAGATAATGAACACTGAGAGGGTGTACATCAAACATTTGAAAGACATCTGTGAGGTGTGTAAAGTCTCCCTAATCATACTGCCCATTACCAGATTTCCAGTTACTTGTCACAGATGGTTTTATTTGTTATTATCCTGCACATTCTGGTGCTCGGTGCAAATGGTCATTCTGCCCCAACAACGTCATGAGAATATATCTCTAGTTCAGTGTGGCTCTACAAACAAATGCTTTGTGCTAGACAATGGTTTAAAATTGGGGCATGTATGGAGCTGTAACTATAATTCAGTTTCATTCTTCATTTCAGGGCTACATCAAGCAGTGTCGAAAGCACACCAGCATGTTTACCGAAGCACAGCTCAAGACTATTTTTGGTAACATTGAA